>NC_058419.1:74170333-74261679 GCF_002201575.2 Neomonachus schauinslandi | reverse complement strand
ACCGACTAAGCCACTCAGATGCCCCAAGGATTTTTTTTTTTTTTTTTAGTATAAATATGTCCCAAATATTGCATGGGAGGTACGTATATGAAAAGATTATTTGACGTTTATTTGAAATTCAAATTTAACTGGACATTCTGTATCTTATCTGGTAACCCTACAGTTCAGGAGTCTGGCCTAGATGAGCCTTGATGGGCTAAATTGTCTCCTAATGGAGATGTGGCCTTATAAGATGTCACATGCCCTGGGCAGTGGAGAAAGAGGCATTTCCTGCACCTTGGGTTTTTCAGGTGCCATTTATGGAAAATCAGCTTAGGAATCAGGCGACCCCAGTAAGGCCAAGAAAGGAAGGCAAGCCGAAGAAAGGCTCTGGGTGACATTCCCATTCCAGCTCACTGAGGGTGCCAGGGGCCACTTCTCTTCAAGAGGGTCAGCCAGGAGCCATCTTGGTGAGATTGTGGTGGGCGACATAAAATTTAAAGGGAGCCTCTCAGGGCGCCTGGGTGGCTCAGTGGGTCCTGGGATCAAGCCTGGCTCAGCAGGGCGTCTGCTTCTCCCTCTCCCTCTGCCCTTCCCCCGTTTGCGCACGCGCCCGCTCTCTCTCTCTCTCTCTCTCTCTCTCCCCCTCTCTCAAATAAATAAATAAATAAAATCTTTAAACAAAAAAGAAGGGCGCCTGGGTGGCTCAGATGGTTAAGCGTCTGCCTTCGGCTCAGGTCATGATCCCAGGGTCCTGGGATCGAGTCCCACATCGGGCTCCCGGCTCAGCGGGGAGCCTGCTTCTCCCTCTGACCCTCTCCCCTCTCATGCTGTTTCTCGCTCGCTCGCTCTCTAAAAAATAAATAAAATCTTTAAAAAAAAATGTAAATGGCAAAGTGATACTTTAAAAAAAAAAAAGTGGATGATATTTTGATAAGGATTGCATTAAATGTGTAGATTGCTCTAGGTAGCATTGACATCTTCACAGTATTTGTTCTTCCAATCCATGAGCATGGAACATTTTTTCCATTTCTTTTTGTCTTCCTCAATTTCTTTCATGAGTATTTTATAGTTTTCTGAGTACAGATTCTTTGCCTCTTTGGTTAGACTTATTCCTAGGTATCTTATATTTTTGAGTGCAATTGTCAATGAGATCGACTCCTTAATTTCTCTTTCTTCTGACTTGTTGGTGTATAGGAATGCCACTGATTTTCTGTGCATTGATTTTATATCCTGCCACTTTACTGAATTCCTGTATGAGTTCTAGCAGTTTCGGGATAGAGTCTTTTGGGTTTTCCACATAAAGTATCATATCATCTGCAAAGAGTGAGAGTATGACTTCTTCTTTGCTGATTCAGATGCCTTTTCTTTCTTTTTGTTGTCTGATTGGTGTGGCTAGGACTTCTAATACTATGTTGAATAGCAGTGGTGATAGTGGACATCCCTTTCTTGTTCCTGATCTTAGGGGAAAAGCTCTTAGTTTTTACCCATTGAGAATGATATTCACTGTGGGTTTTTCATAGATGGCTTTTTGATATTGAGATATGTACCCTCTATCCCAATACTCTGAAAAGTTTTGATCAAGAAAGGATGCTGTACTTTCTCAAATGCTTTTTTCTGCATCTATTGAGAGGATCATATTGCTCTTGTTCTTTCTTTTATTAATGTATTGTATCACAAGGATTGATTTGTGGATGTTGAACCAAACTTGCAGCCCAGGAATAAATCCCACTTAGTCGTGGTGAATAATCCTTTTAATGTACTGTTGGACCCTATTCGCTGGTATTTTGGTGAGAATTTTTGCATCCATGTTCATCAAGGATATTGGTTGGTAATTCTCCTTTTTCATGGGTCTTTGTCTGGTTTTGGGATCAAGGTAATGGTGGCCACCTAAAACAAGTTTGGAAGTTTTCCTTCCATTTGTATTTTTTGGAACAGTTTCAGAAGAATAGGTATTAATTCTTCTTTAAATGTTTGATAGAATTCCCCTGGGAAGCCATCTGGCCTTGGGCTTTTGTTTGTTGGGACATTTTTGATGACTGCTTCAATTTCCTTAGTGGTTATACGTCTGTTCAGGTTTTCTATTTCTTCCTGTTTCAGTTTTGGTAGTTGATACATCTCTAGGAATGCATCCATTTCTTCCAGATCATCTAATTTGCTGACATAGAGTTGCTCATAATATGTTCTTATAACTCTTTGTATTTCTTTGGTATTGGTTGTGATCTCTCCTCTTTCATTCATGATTTTATTTATTTGGGTCCTTTCTCTTATATTTTGATAAGTCTGGCCAGGGGTTTATCAATCTTGTTAATTCTTTCAAAGAACCAGCTCCTAGTTTCTTTGATCTGTTCTACTGTTCTTTTGGTTTCTATTTCATTGATTTCTGCTCTGATCTTTATTATTTCTCTTCTCCTGCTGGGTTTAGGCTTTATTTGCTGTTCTTTCTCCAGTTCCTTTAGGTGTAGGGTTAGGTTGTGTATTTGAGACCTTTCTTGTTTCTTGAGAAAGGCTTGTATTGCTATATACTTTCTGCATCCAAAAGATTTTGAACAGTTGTGTTTTCATTTTCATTGGTTTCCATGATTTTTTTCTAATTCTTCTTTAATTTCCTAGTTGACCCTTCCATTCTTTAGTAGGATGCTCTTTAGCCTCCAAGTATTTGAGTTCTTTCCAACTTTCCTCTTGTGATTGAGTTCTAGTTTCAAAGCATAATGGTCTGAAAATATGTGGGGAATGATCCCAATTTTTGGTACCAGTTGAGACCTGATTTGTGACCTAGGATGTGATCTATTCTGGAGAATATTCCATGGGCACTAGAGAAAAATGTGTATCCTGTTGCTTTGGGATGGAACATACTGAATATGTCTGTGAAGTCCATTTGGTCCAGTGTGTCATTTAAAGTCTTTATTTCCTTGTTGATCTTTTGCTTAGATGATCTGTCCATTTCAGTGAAGGGGGTGTTAAAGTCCCCCCGATTACTGTATTGTTGTCCATGTGTTTCTTTGCTTTTGTTATTAATTGGCTTATATAATTGGCTTCTCCCATGTTAGGGGCATAGATATTTACAATTGTTAGATCTTCTTGTTGGATAGACACTTTAAGTAGGATATAGTGTCCATCCTCATCTCTTATTACAGTCTTTGGTTTAAAATCTAATTTGTCTGATATAAGGATTGCCACCCCAGCTTTCTTTTGGTGTCCATCAGCATGGTAAATGGTTTTCCACCCCCTCACTTTCAATCTGGGGGTGTCTTTGGGTCTAAAATGAGTCTCTTGCAGACAGCATATCGATGGGTCTTATATTTTTATCCAATGTGATACCCTGTGTCTTTTCATTGCGGTATTTAGCCCATTTACATTCAGGGTAACTATTGAAAGATAGGAATTTAGTGCCATTTTATTGCCTGTAAGGTGACTGTTACCGTATATTGTCTGTGTTCTTTCTGGTCTATGTTGCTTTTAGGCTCTCTCTTTGCTTAGAGGACTCCTTTCAATATTTCTTGTAGGGCTGGTTTCGTGTTTGCAATTCCTTTAGTTTTTGTTTGTCCTGGAACCTTTTTATCTCTCCTTCTATTTTCTTTTTTTTTTTTTAAAGATTTTATTTATTTGACAGAGAGAGACACAGCGAGAGAGGGAACACAAGCAGGGGGAGTGGGAGAGGGAGAAGCAGGCTTCCCACCGAGTAGGGAGCCCAATGCGGGGCTCGATCCCAGGACCCTGGGATCATGACCTGAGCCGAAGGCAGACGGTTAACAACTGAGCCACCCAGGTGCCCCTCTCTTTCTATTTTCAATGACAGCTTAGCTGGATATAGTATTCTTGGCTGCATATTTTTCTCATTTAGTGCTCTGAAGATATCATGCCAGTCCTTTCTGGCCTGCCAGGTCTCTGTGGATAGGTCTGTTGCCAATCTAATATTTCTACCATTGTAGGTTACAGATCTCTTCTCCTAAGCTGCCTTCAGGATTTTCTCTTTGTCTCTGAGACTCGTAAATTTTACTATTAGATGTCGGGGTGTTGACCTATTTTTATTGATTTTTGAGGGGGGGTTCGCTGTGCCTCCTGGAGTTTGATGCCTGTTTCCTTCCCCAAATTAGGGAAGTTCTCTGCTATAATTTGCTCCAATATACCTTCTTCCTCTCTCTCTCTTTCTTCTTCTTCTGGGATCCCAATTATTCTAAGGTTGTTTTGTCTTATGGTATCAGTTATCTCTCGAATTCTTCCCTCGTGATCCGGTAGTTGTTTATCTCTCTTTTTGTCAGCTTCTTTATTTTCCATCATTTGGTCTTCTATATCACTAATTCTCTCTTCTGCCTCATTTATCCTAAGAGTTAGAGCCTCCATTTTTTTTGCACCCCATTAGTAGCCTGATTTCGACTTTGTTAGATTTTAGTTCTTTTATTTCTCCAGAAATGTTTTCTCTAATAACTTCCATGCTTTTTCAAGCCCAGCTAGTATCTTTAAAGTCGTCATTCTAAACTGTAGTTCTGACATCTTACTCATATCCATATTGATTAGGTCCCTGGCAGTTGGTACTGCCACTTGTTCTTTACTTTGAGGTGACTTTTTCCATCTTGTCATTTTGTCCAGAGGAGAATAGATGAATGAGAGAACAAAATGCTAACAGGGTAACAACCACCCCAGAAGAACAATACACTAAACAAATCAGAACAGACCTGAAACTGGGGGAAAAGAAAGGGAAAGAAAAAAGAAAAAGATACAAAACAAACAAACAAACAAACAAAAAAACCAGAATATGATCAAATATGATCAGGCTGGTGCATAGATCAATTCCACACACTAGATTTTGGGTGTATTTTGGTCTGTCAGAAGAAAGTGCCTCCCATAATTTTAAAGAAAGAAAAGCTTATATATGTACAAAAATAAGGGTAAATATGATGAATGGATGGAATATGACTGTAAAAATGAAAACTATAAAAGATTTTATAAAAGGAGTTGATAAGATAAGAAGTTGGTTGAAAAAAGAAAGAAGAGGATTTAAAAAAAAAAGGGAGAGAATGTGATCATGCAGGAGACTAGAACAAAGCCATACAGTAGAGATTTTGGGTATATTTTGGTCTGTTAGAAGAAACTGTATCCCAAAATTTTAAAGAGAGAACAATATATATATATAAATATATATAAATATAAATATATATTTGTAAATATAAATATATTTATATAAATATAAATATATAAATATAAATATATATTTATATATATATAAAAGTTTATATATATATAAATATATATATATATACCAAAAATAAGGTTAACTACTATGAATGGATAGAATATGACTCTAAAAATGAAAAATAAAAAATATTTTTTAAAAAGGGATTGATAAGGTGTTGGTAGAAAAAGGGAAAAAGAAAAATTCAAAAAAATAAGAAAAATTCAAAAAAGAAAATTAAAAAAATTAACTTTGAAAGACTAAAGAATCATGGGAAAAAAGCCATGAATTCTATGTGCTGTATTTCCCTAGTGCTGGCGTTCTGCCATTCTCATTGATCGGTAAACTTGGTCTTGGCTGGCTGTTCTTGCTGATCTTCTGGGGGAGGGGCTGTTGCCATGGTTGTCAAATGTCTTTGCTGGAGGTGGAATTGCCCTGCCCTTGCATGGGCTGGGCTAAGTAATCTGTTTGGTTTTGCTCTCGGGAGCTTTTGTTCCCTGCAAGCTTTCCATTCGGCTTTGGAGGACAAGAGTCAAAATGGCGGCCTCCTAATCTCCGCCCAGAGGAGCCAAGAACTCGGGGCCCCATTCCTCAGTAAGCCCCCAGAGAAAAGCAGTCAATCACTCCTGTCTCTCCAGTCTCCAGCCGCACTCCATGCCCACCTGGCCTGTGACCGAGCATTTCTATATCTGGCACGTGACCCCGTTTGGAATCTCCAAACCCAGCAGACTCATGTGGTGCCCTCCCGCGCCGCTCCTCCTGGGGGAGGAAGGGGAATCTCCCCGAATCTGCTGCTTGTTGGGTTCCTGCTGGAAGAGCAGTGGCCTGACTGTGAGGTGGATCACAGTTTATGGCAACCCCAAGCTGAGAACCCACTCCTCAGCTCCGTCTCTGCAGCCAGCTTCCCTGCTCCAATACCTGGGAGCTCTGCCACACTCAGGCACCCCTGGTCTTTCTGTGACCCTGAGGGTCTTGAGACCACACTGTCCCAGCGAGGGTTCCACCCCCTGCTTAGCCACTGGAGTGACATCCCTCAGCAGAGCCAACTTCTAAAATTTCTGATTTTGTGCTCTGCTGCTCTATCACTTGCCAGTAGTGGCTGACGGAGGCTCCCTCCCCTGCCGTCTATCTTCCCGAATATTACCTCGGATTCACTTCTCCGCACGTCCTACCTTCCAGATAGTGGTCGCTTTTCTGTTCAGAGAGTTGCTGCTATTCTTTTCTTTGATCTCCTGTTGAGTTTGTAGGTGTTCAGAATGGCTTGATCCCTATCTAGCTGAATTCCTGGGACTAGGCAAAATTTAGGTCTCCTGCTCCTCCACCATCTTGCTCCTCCCCCCCAAACTCCACAGACTCTTGCGGTGCACACCTGCACCAATCCTCCCAGGGGAGGGAAGGGGGTCTCACCATGGCCTGGCTGCTTGGCAGTCGCCGGATCACGTTGCAGTTTGCAGTTTATGGCAACACCTAACTGGGAGGCCACTCCAGGGCTTGCTAATTGTAGCCGGCTTCCCCACTCCAGTGTTTGGGAACTCTGTCACTTTCAGGCACTCTCGTTCTTTCTGTGACCTTGGGGATCCTGATACCACACTGGCCCACCTAGGATTCTTACCTGCTTCACCACCTGAGCATGTTTCAAGCAGGGACATCCCTCATAGGAGCAGACTTCTAAAAGTTCCAATTTTGTGCTCCAAGGCTATATCACTTTCTGTTAGCTGGCTTATGGAGGCTCTCCCCTCACCCCACCATTTATCTTCTGATATACCCCCTCAGATTCATGTCTCTGCATCTCCTACCTTGCAAAGAGTGGTTGCTTTTCTATTTGTAGAATTCCAGCAATTATTTTCTTACATCTCAGGCTGAATTCATAGGTGTTCAGAATGATTTGATAGATATCTAGCTGAATTCAAGGGTGCAGATGAAACGAGGTCCCCTAATCTTCTGCCAACTTCCTTCTCTCCTCTCTCCAAAACATTTAAAGAAGAATTAATACTTATTCTTCCTAAAGTATCCAAAACATCCAAAGCAATCCTGAAAAAGAAAAGCAAACCTGGGGTATCACAGCTCTGAACTTCAAGTTATATTACAAAGCTGTAGTAAGCACAAAAGTATGGAACTGGCACGAAAAATAGACACATAGATCAATAGAATAGAATAGAAAACCCAGAAAAAACCCACAACTATATGGTCAATTACTCTGTAACAAAGCAAGAAAGAATATCCAATTGGGAAAAGAAGGTCTCTTCAACACATGTTGTTGGGAAAACTGGACAGCAATATATAAAAAAATGAAACTGGATCACATTCTTATGCCATACACAAAAATAAATTCAAAATGAATTAAAGACCTAAATGTGGGGCCTGAAATCATAAACATCTTAGATGAGAACACAAGCAGTATATTCTTCAACATTGGCCATAGTAAATTCTTTCTAGATAGGTCTGCTGAGGCAAGGGAAAAAAAGAAATCAAAAATAAACTATTGTGACTATATCAAACTTAAAAGTTTCTGTACATCAAAGGAAACAATCAATGAAACCAAAAGGCAACATATGGAAAGGGAGAAGATATTTGCAAATGACATATCTGATAAAGGGTTAGTATCCAAAATAAAGAATTTATACAACTCAAACTCCAGAAAGCAAATAATCCAAGTAAAAATGAGCAGACTATATGAACAGACATTTCTCTGGAGAAGACATGCAGATGGCCAACAGACACATGAAAAGTTGTTCATCATCATTTACCATCAGGAAAATGCAAATCAAAACTACAATGAGATATCACCTCACACCTGTCAGAATAGCTAAAATCAGGAACAAAAGAAACAGCAGGTATTGGGAAAGATGTGGAGAAAAAGGAACCGTATGCTCTGTAGATCCAAATGCAAATTGGTACAGTCACTGTGGAAAACAGTATGGAGGTTCCTCAGAAAGTGAAAAATAGAACTATCTTACAATGCAGTGAAAGCACTACTGGGTATTTGCCCAAAGAATATTCAAAGGGATACATGCACTTCTATATTTATATCAGCATTATTTACAATAACCAGGATATGGAATTAGCCCAAGTGTTCATTGATGGACAAATGGATAAAGAATATGTAAGATATATTCTTATATATATCTCCAATGGAATATAAAAACAATGCAATCTTGCCATTTGCAATGGCATGAATGGAGCTAGAGAGTGTAATGCTAAGCAAAATAACTCAGAGAAAGACAAGTACCATATGGTTTTTCCTCGTATATGGAATTTAAGAAACAAAACAAAGTGGGAAAATATGAAAGAGACAAACCAATAAACAGACTCTTAATTATAGAGAACTAAATGATGGCTACCAGAGGTGAGGGCAATGGGGTGATGGGTGAACTAGGTGATGGGGGGATAAAAAAAATAAATAGGTGATGGGGATTAAGGAGTGCACTTGTGATGAACATTGGGTGATGTATGGAAATGTTGAATTACTATATTGTACACTTGAAAGTAATATAACTCTATATGTTAACTAATTGGTTTAAAATAAAAACTTGGAAAAGAAAAAAAAGAATGTGTTCAAAATTAAATCACCATCAACTTAATACAGATTGCTATATGCAGAGGAGGTTATATACAAACCTAATCATAGTCATATATCAAAAATCACCAATAATTATACAAAGAATAAAGGGAAAGAAATTCAAATATCATTAAAGCAAATCAGCAAACCATGAAATAAAGACAAGAAAGGATTAGAGAAAATCTTCAGAAACAACCACAAAACAAATAATAAAATGACAATAAATATATGTTTACCAGCAATTATTTTGAATGTAAATGGACTAAATGCTCCAATCAAAGGAGATAGGGTGACAGAATGGATTAAAAAACAAGACCCATGTATATACTGCCTAGAAGAGACTCATTTTAGAGCTAAAGACAACAGAAGATTGAAAGTGAGGGAATGGAGAAATAACTACCATGCAAATGGATGTCAAAGGAAAGCCAGAGCATCTATACTTATACTGGATAAAGTAGACTTTAAAACAAAGACTGTAACAAGAGAAAAAGAAAGACAATATATAATAATAAAAGGGACAATCCAACAAGAAGATATAACAATTGTAAATATGCCCCCAAATACGGGAACACCCAAATATATGAAACAATTAATTAGAAACATAAAGGAACTAATTGATAATAATACAATAATAGTAAGGGACTTTAACACAGTAATTGTAATTGTGGACATTAATGGACAGATGATCTAAACAGAAAATCAACAAGGAAACAAAGGCTTTGAATGACACACTGGACCAGACAGATTTAACAGATATTTTCAGGACATCCCATCCTAATACAACAGAATACACATTCTTTTCGATTGCACCCAGAATGTTCTCCAAAAGAGATCACATGTTAGGACATAAAACAAGCCTCAGCAAATTCAAGATGATCAAATTCATACCATGCATCTTTTGTGACCATAACATATGAAAATAGATGTCAACCACAAGAAAAAATCTGGAAAGACCACAAATACATGGTGGTCTAATAACATGCTACTAAACAATGAATGGGTCAATCAGGAAATCAAGGAAGAAATAAAAATGTATAAGGAACAAATGAAAATGAAAACACAATGATCCAAAACCTTTGGGATACAGCAAAAGCAGTTCTAAGGGAAGTTTATAGCAAAACAGGCCTACCTTAAAAAGCAAGAAAAATCTCAAATAAAAAACCTAACCTTTTGCACCTAAAGGAGCTAGAAAGAGAACAAATGAAGTCTAAAGACAGCAGAAAGAAGAAAATAATGATTATAGCAGAAATAAATGATATGAAAACGAAAAACAACAACAACAACAACAGTACAACAGATCAATGAAATCAGGAGCTGGTCCTTGGAAAAAGTCAATAAAATTGATAAATATCTAGCCAGAGTTATGAAGAAAAAAATAGAACTTAAAGAAATAAAATTAAAAATGAGAAAGGAGAAATAACAACCAATATCACAGAAATACAATCATAAGAGAATATTATGAAAAACTATATGCCAACAAATTGGACTACCTAAATGAAATAGATGAAATCCTAGAAACATATCAAGTACCAAAACCAAAACAGGAAGAAATAGAAAATTTGAACAGACCAATAACCTGCAAAGAAATTGAATCAGTAATCAAAAAACTCCCAACAAATAAGTCTAGAACAAGATGGTGTCACAGGTAAATTCTTCCAAACATTTAAAGAAGAGTTAATACCTACTCTTCTCAAAGTATCCCAAAAAATAGAAATGGAAGGAAAACCCAAACTCATCCTATGAGACCAAAATTATCTTGATCCCAAAACTAGACAAAGACCACACTAATGAGGAGAATTGCAGTCCAATATCCCTAATGAACATGGATGCAAAAATTCTCAGTAAAATACTAGGAAACCAAATCCAACAATACATTAAAAAATAATTCACCACAATCAAGTGACATTTATTCCTGGGTTGCAAGGGAGGTTCAATAGTCACAAATCAATGTGATATATCACATTAATAAAATAAATGATAAGAACCATATGATCATTTTAGTAGATGCAGAAAAAGTATTTGACAAAGTACAACATCCATTCACAATAACTGCTCCCCCCCATCAAAAATAGGTTTAGATGGAACATGCCTCAACATAATAAATGCCATATGTTAAAAACCCACAGTTAACATCATCCTCAGTGGGGAAAAAACTGAGAGCTTTTCCCCTAAGGTCAGGAACAAGACAAGGATATCCACTCTCACTACTTTTATTCAACAGGGTACTAGAAATCCTAGCCACAGCAATCAGACCATAAAAAGGAAAAAAAGTCATCCACATCAGTAAGGAAAAGGTAAAACTTGCCCTATTTGCAGATGACATGATACTTGTATAGAAAACCCAAAAGATTCCACCAAAAAACTGCTAGAACTGATAAACAAATTCAGTAAAATCACAAGAAAGAAAATAAATGTATAGAAATTTATTGAATTTCTATACACCAATAATGAAGCAGCAGAAAAAGAAATTAAGAGAACAATCCCATTTGCAATTGCACCCCAAATCATATGGTACGTAGGAATAAACCGAAGCAAAGATGTCAAAGAGCTTTACTCTGAATACTATATAACACTGATGAAAGACATAGAAGAGGAAAAAAAAATAGAAAGATATTCCATGCTAATGGATTGGAAAAATAAATATTGTTAAAGTTTCTATATTACCCAAAGAAATTCACACATTTAATGCCATCCCTATCAAAACACCAACAGCATTTTCCACAGAGCTAGAAAAAATATACTTACAATTTGTATGGAACCACAAAAAACTTGAATAGCCAAAGCAACCTTGAAAAAGAAGGAAAACTGGAGGCATCACAATTCTGAACCTCAAGTTATATTACAAAGCTTGCAGTAATCAAAAGAGTATGGTATTGGCACAAAAATAGGTACATAATTCAATGGAATTATAGATAGAAAAACCAGAAAACCCAGAAAGAAACCCACAACTATATGGCCAATTAATCTTTGACAAAGCAAGAAAGAATATCCAATGGAGGAAAAAAAAAAAAAAAAAGAATGTGTCTTCCACAAATGGTGTCGGGAAAAGTGGATAACAACATGCAAAAGAATGAAACTGGACCACTTTCTTGCATTGCATACAAAAATAAATTCAGAATGGAGTAAAGACATAAATGGGAGACATGAAAACATAAAAATCTTGGAAGAAAACATAGGTAGTAACTTCTTTGATATTGGCTGAAGCAACTTTTTTTTTTTTCCTAGATATGTCTGTTGAGGCAAGGGACACAAAAGCAAAAATAAACTATTGTGACTACATCAAAAGTAAAACTTCTGCACAACAAATGAAACAATCAACAAAACTAAAAGGTAACCTACTGAATGAGAGAAGATGTTTGCAAATGACATATCTGATAAAGGGTTAGTATTCAAAATATATAAAGAACTTATACAACTCAACCCCCAGGAAACCAGTAATGCAAATAATAAATGGGCAGAAGACATGAACAGACATTTTTCTAAAGAAGACATCCAGATGGCCAATATACACATGAAAAGATGTTCATCATCACTTACCATCAGGGAAATGCAAATCAAAACTACAATGAGATATCACCTCATTGCTGTCAGAATGGCTAAAATCAGAACACAACAAACAACAGGTGTTATGGAGGATGTGAAGAAATAAGAACACTCATGTACTGTGGTGGGGATGCAGACTGGTTCAGCTACTGAAGAAAAACAGTATGGAGGTTTCTTAAAAAGTTAAAAATAGAACTACCCTATGATCCAGCAATTGCAGTACTTGGTATTTACACAAAGAATATAAAAATACATAAATTCTGTAAAGTTGCAGGGTAGAAAATCATTATACAAAATACACTTATGTTTTTAATGTACTGTTGGATCCTATTGGCTAGTATTTTGATGAGGGATTTATTCCTAGGCTGCAAGGTTGGTTCCACATCTGCGAATCAATCAATGTGATACAATACATTAATAAAAGAAATCACAAGAACCATATGATCCTTTCAATAGATGCAGAAAAAGCATTTGACAAAGTACAGCATCCTTTCTTGATCAAAACTCTTCAGAGTATCGGGATAGAAGGTACATACCTCAATATCATAAAAGCCATCTATGAAAAACCCACAGCAAATATCATTCTCAATGGGGAAAACCTGAGAGCTTTCCCCCTAAGGTCAGGAACACAGAAGGGATGTCCACTATCACCACTGCTATTCAACATAGTACTAGAAGTCCTAGCCACAGCAATCACAGAACAAAAAGAAATAAAAAGCATCAGAATTGGCAAAGAAGTCAAACTCTCACTCTTTGCAGATGATATGATACTTTATGTGGAAAGCCGAAAAGACTCTACCCCAAAACTGCTAGAACTCATACAGGAATTCAGTAAAGTGGCAGGATATAAAATCAATGCACAGATATCAGTGGCATTCCTATACACCATCAACAAGATAGAAGAAAGAGCACTTAAGGAGTTGATCCCATTTACAATTGCATCCCAAATCATAAGATACCTAGGAATAAATCTAACCAAAGAGGCAAAGAATCTGTACTCACAAAACTATAAAATACTCATGAAAGAAATTGAGGAAGACACAAAGAAATGGAAAAACATTCCATGCTTATAGATTGGAAGAACAAATGTTGTGAAGATGTCAATGCTACCCAGAGCAATCTACACATTTAACACAATCCTTATCAGAATACCATCCACTTTTTCCAAAGAAATGGAACAAATAATCCTAAAATTTGTATGGAACCAGAAATGACCCAGAATAGCCAGAGAATATTGAAAAAGAAAAGCAAAGCTGGTGGCATCACAATTCCAGACTTCAAGCTCTATTACAAAGCTGTATTCATCAAGACAGTATGGTACTGGCACAAAAACAGACACATAGATCAATGGAACAGAATAGAGAGCCCATGGGGCACCTGGGTGGCTCAGTCGGGCATCTGCCTTCAGCTCATGTCGTGATCCCAAGGTCCTGGGATTGAGCCCTGCATCAGGCTCCCTGCTCCGTGGGAAGCCTGCTTCTCCCTCTCCCACTCTCCCTGTTTGCGTTCCCTCTCTTGCTGTGTCTCTCTCTGTCAAATAAATAAATAAAATCTTAAAAAAAAAAAAAGAATAGAGAGCCCAGAAATGGACCCTCAACTCTATGGTCAACTAATCTTCGACAAAGCAGGAAAGAATGTCCAGTGGAAAAAAGACAGTCTCTTCAACAAATGGTGTTGGGAAAACTGGAAAGCCACATGCAGAAGAATGAAACTGGACCATTTCCTTACACCACACACCAAAAATAGACTCAAAATGGTTGAAAGACCTAAATGTGAGACAGGAGTCCATCAAAATCCTAGAGGAGAACACAGGCAGCAACCTCTTCGACCTCAGCCGCAGAAACTTCTTCCTAGAAACATCTCCAAAGGCAAGGGAAGCAAGGGCAAAAATGAACTATTGGGACTTCATCAAGATAAAAAGTTTTTGCACAGCAAAGGAAACAGTCAACAAAACCAGAAGACAACTGACAGAATGGGAAAAGATATTTGTAAATGACATATCAGATAAAGGGCTAGTATCCAAAATCTTTACAGAACTTATCAAATTCAACACCCAAAGAACAAATGATCCAATCAAGAAAGGGGCAGAAGACATGAACAGATATTTTTCCAAAGAAGACAACCAAATGGCCAACAGACATATGAAAAAGTGCTCAACATCACTGGGCATCAGGGAAATCCAAATCAAAACCTCAATGAGATACCACCTCACACCAGTCAGAATGGCTAAAATTAAAAAGTCAGGAAATGATAGATGTTGGTGGGGATGCGGGGAAGGGGGAACCCTCCTACACTGTTGGTGGGAATGCAAGCTCATACAGCCACTCTGGAAAACAGTATGGCGGTTCTTCAAAAAGTTGAAAATAGAGCTACCATATGATCCAGCAATTGCACTACTGGGTATTTACGCCAAAGATACAAATGTAGGGATCCAGAGGGGTACGTGCACCCCGATGTTTATAGTAGCAATGTCCACAATAGCCAAACTATGGAAAGAGCCAAGATGTCCATCAACAGATGAATGGATAAAGAAGATGTGGTATAGATATACAATGGAATATTATGCAGCCATCAAAAACAAACAAACAAAACGAAATCTTGCCATTTGCAATGACATGGATGGAACTAGAGGGTATTATGCTGAGTGAAATAAGTCAATCAGAGAAAGACATGTATCATATGATCTCACTGATATGAGGAATTCTTAATCTCAGGAAACAAACTGAGGGTTGCTGGAGTGGTGGGGGGTGGGAGGGATGGGGTGGCTGGGTGATAGACATTGGGGAGGGTATGTGTTATGGTGAGCACTGTGAATTGTGTAAGAGTGTTGAATCACAGACCTGTACCTCTGAAACAAATAATACATTATATGTTAAAAAAAAAAAAAAGAAGATAGTAAGAAGGGAAAAATGAAGGGGGTGGAAATCAGAGGGGGAGATGAACCATGAGAGACTATGGGCTCTGAGGAACAAATTGAGGGTTCTAGAGGGGAGGGAGTGGGGGAGGGGTTAGCCTGGTGCTGGGTATTAAAGAGGGCACGTTCTGCATGGAGCACTAGGTGTTATGCACAAACAATGAATCATGGAACACTACATCAAAAATTAATGATGTAATGTATGGTGATTAACATAACATAATAAAATAAAATTTAAAAAAATACACTTATGTTTCTATATACTAATGGCAAACTTTCAGAAATAGAAATTAAGAAAACAATGTCATTTACCAAAAAGGATAAAATATCTTATAATCAATTTAACGAAGGAGCTAAAAATCTATACATTGAAAACTATAAATCTTTGTTGAAAGGAATGGAAGAACATACCAATAAATGTAAAAATATCCATTGCTCATGAATTGGAACAATTAACATCATTAAAATGTCCATACTACCCAAAGCAATGTACAGATTCAGTGGATTCCCAATCAAAATTCCAATTGCATTTTTCACTGAAATAAAACAAGCAACCCTATATTTTGAAAGAAACCACAGAAGATCCAAAAATACAATTGATTTTTTGTACATGATCTTGTGTCCTGCAATCTTTTTGAACTTTTTCATTATTTGTAATAGTATTTTAGTGGATTCATTAGGATTTTGCATATATAATATCACATCATCTGCAAATAAAGGTTATTTTATTTCTTCCTTTCCAATTCTGATTCCTTTTATTTGTTTTTCTTGCCTCGTTGCCCTGGGGAGAAGCTTCACCTAATTTTCGATAGGAACAGCAGGAGTAAAATGCAGAGTTTGGACTCTTACCTCCTTGCCCTGCCTCAATGTCTGCAAGATGGGGGTTGAAGTATAGCTTCCTGCTTGACTTTGATTATGCCTCCCAGGAAAAGCAGAGCATTGACTTCCACCACTCATTTATCTGTGAAAGCTGGAATTTCAGAATCCAATTGGGCCTCCCTGACATGGGAGGGACAGAAGAAGACACATGGAGGAAAGCAAAGTGCAAACTATCACCACCTTGCACTGTTTCTTTCTATCCTATTTGCACTGGTTTAGAGTGGAATACCAGCTCCATATTTGGCTCCACTGACACTGAGAGGGGTGAGCAGGAAGTGGGGTGCTGAGAAACACTGCCTAGTAGCACATTACTCTGCCTTTTTACCAGGTGGAGGTAAAAGTTTAGCTACCCTCTGGGCTCTGTTGATATAAGGTGGGAGGAAGCAGAATATCAATAAGTACCACTTCTCTTTATTTTGCATTGCTTCATTCTGCTCTGTTGCTGTCTGGTAGAGATGGAAGTTCACCCACATGGTGGAGGTGGTCCTGCTGACACTGGAGTAGGAGTTGGGAGTGAGTGCAGACTAGAACTTCCCCACACCACTTTACTCCATTTCATTGCTGCTGAATGAGGACTGAAGTTCAGCATCACCACTCTCCAGTCCCTTCTACAAAAGCAGAGTGAGGATTTTTACTACCTTACACTGAATAGAGGTGGAAATTTAGTTTACTGTTAGACCCTGCTTATATTACATTGGCAGAGGACATGGAGTGCTGACTACCACTGCCTGGTACCACCTTTTTCTGCCCCTCTGCCACTGAGTGGGTTCAGGAGTTTAGCTCCCTGATTGGTCCTGCTAACAATGGAGGGTGAGCAGTGGATGGAGTTTTCCTTTTGGTGTTTGGCTGGAGTAGGACAGATAATGTTTTTAAAAGTTGTCTGTCCTGCTATGCCACCTTTAAGCCAACCCTTTGGCTACAGGGAGTAGGATTTTCTTGCAGCTTTTTTGTATGTTTATTGTATGTTCCAGGTTGCACACTGTTCTATAGCAATATGCGAAAGCCTAAAGGAAACCCAGGGAGCTCCCACCACATCATTCATCAAGTTCTAAAGTCCCTAGGTAGTTTGCATTCTTCTTTATACTTTTCAGTCTTTCTATGTTTGTTTACTATGTCCAGCATTTTTAGTTGAAAGAGCAAGGACCAGCATGAAATTGGGTGACTGCTTTACCTTGGATGGAAACACAAATTGGAAATCTGTGTTTTAACAATCTCTCCAGATGATTCTGAGGTATACTCAAGTTTGAGAACAACTGTTTTGTGTAGTTTCACTACCTGTCTCTCCCCACATGATGCCAATTTCAGTTTGATTTAGAAACATGGCATTCCAGTGTTGGGTGAAACTGTGAAGACTTCCTTCCCTTCCCCAAACATCTGGTTGTTGGAAACCTAACAAGTGGTCCTGAGGCTTCAGCTTAGATGCATCCAGTGATGGAGAGCTCACTTGCAATCAAGAGGACAGCTCTTTTATTTTTTTAAAGATTTATTCATTTACTTTAGAGGGGGAGAGATCACGAGTGAGGGGAGGGGCAGAGAGAGAGGGAGACAAGCAGACTCCCTGCTGAGCGGGGAACCTGATGGTGGGGCTTGATCCCAGGACCCTGAGATCATGACTTGAGCCAAAACCAAGAGTTGGACACCTAACCAACTGAACCACCCACACACCCCAAGAGGCCAGCCCTTTTAGAAAGTTCTCCCTTGTTCCGGGCTGAGAATTCCCTCTATGCAGCTTATATCCATGCATCCCAGCTTTGACCCTCTGTGAGACATCAAGCCTTCACAGCACAAAAGACAGTCTAAATCCCCCTGAGTTCCAGCCCCCAGATCAAGGGAACTGTTTTTCTGATCTCTTCACAGCCCAGTGACCTCCTTGTGAATACATTCCCATTTATCTGTTTGTTTGTCTTTTTTCTTAAAGTATGGGACTTAGTTAGGGTCTGAAAACAGAGTATCACCATTTTGGTTCTTCATCAGTATTCCCTGAAGTGCATTTTACTGAACACTGGTTACATAAAATATTCTACAGAGAAACATTTCTATGGTCAAATAAGTTTGAGAAATATTGCATCTGTAATTTCCTCAGAGTCACAATGCATATAAGCACATTACAGAATTCAGAAGTTTATCAGCAAAGACAGTTCTCAATTTCCTTTAGGTTAGGATTTCCCCCAATATATTTACATATCGAGACTTTTTTCATTAATTCATACTAACAACTTACAGAAGGATTTTTTTTTTTTTTAATCCCTGTTAGACGGCCGCTTGGGTGGCTCAGTTGGTTAAGCATCTGCCTTTGGCTCAGGTCATGATCCCAGGGTCCTGGGATTGGGCCCTGCATCAGGCTCCCTGCTCAGCGGGGATCCTGCTTCTCCCTCTGTCTACCACTCACCCTGCTTGTGCTCTCTCTCTCTCTCTGACAAATAAATAAATAAAATCTTAAAAAATAAAATAAAATCCCTGTTATACAAATAGTTTTGAAATTAATTAATTCATCCTTCCAAATAAATATGAATTGCTTACTATTTACTAGACTAAGTACTATGAATGTTCAAACATTATTTATTTAATATTTCTATTTATATAGCCTAGAATACAATTTTTTTGATTAGCCATATCTTTCTATTAATTCATACTGAGTTTGCAGGCAGGTACAACCTCTAAGCTTTGTTTATAGATGTCAGTTCTAAGTCTCATCTCTTTTTGATGCCATTATTTGTTGTATAATTACAATAATTTTTTATTTTGTTGTGCATGACCTTACATGCATCTTCCAATTAAACTCCTCCTTAGTGTTGGCTCATCATTCCAGCCTTTCCACACCTTTTTTGCTACTTAATGCTACCCAAAACCCTTGTTCCATAATGAGTTATGCAAAGTGGGTGCTTAAATGTGGCTTAACTGACTTAGTTCAAATGAAATAGGGAGAATTTTATGCCCATCACAACTAAGATGAGTTCACCAAATTCATTCCTTCATTACAGAATGAACCTGATAATGACCATCAGGTATGGATCCATAGCTGGTTAGGGAAAGACTCTCTGGAGCCTGAGGGGCAGAATTAGTAAAACTCTTAAGATTCGTGTCATGTTAACAATTCTGTAAGGTTGTAGATATAACCTAGAATAACGATAATACTGATAATATTCCAAACCCTTAACTTTGCACAGCACTCTACATTTTTCCAAAACATTTTCACACCAGTTATTTAATTTGATCCTCAGATGAACCAGTGAAACAGGAAGGGTAGGTTATGATTGGACTAAACATTCAGCATTGGCACCCCTTCTTTCTCTTGAATATTCAGATTAGAGGAATCCACTATGGGTTATTTGAATCAAACCCCTGCTTGTGTGTAGGACCCACTCAACTATAGCACATGTGGGTATAATGTCACAGTTGCTCACATCAGATCTGTTTCAATTAAGCTTTTTTTTTTTAGTTGCCACTTAGTGACTACTTAATACTATTTTTGAAACTTACTGCATCCATTTATGGTCTGAGCTTTTTCCCTTCCTCTGATGCTTTATTGGATATTCACCTTTATTTTTATTTTTTTAAAGATCTATTTATTTATTTGAGAGAGAGAGAGAGTGAGAACAAATAAGAGGGCATAGGGAGAGGAAGAGAGAATCTCAAGCAGACTCTATGCTGAGCACAGATCCTGATGTGGGGCTCGAACTCATGACCCCGAGATCACACCTGAGCTGAAACCAAGAGTTGGACACTTAACTGATTGTGCCACGCAGGCACTCCTGGATATTCACCTTTAATGTGCATTCTAGACTAACTCTTGATAAAACAGAGTGGTTACCTTCACCCTTTTAGAGTTCCATTCCATTATGTTTAAAACATTGGAGACTGAATCAGGGGAATTGGACTAGCCATAGGACCATGTATTTTCATTAGAGACATTTCAGGGAGTGAGAGGGGGCTGACAGGGCAGAATTCTGAGCTCTCCCCTGACCTAGTTAAATGAGAGCAACAATACTTTGTTTGTAAAATAAAAATCGGGTTCCACTTCTTGAAAACTATGATAAACAAAATTCAAACCCTGGAATAGATGATTCTTAAAATCCTTTTGGACTTTGACCTTTCATGGTCTTATGATCTAGAATTTAAGATGAGCAGTGGTAGACTGGATAGAGTATAGGCCTTTGTATTTGTAACCAACCTTGAATTTAGACACTGGGAATTACAAGCTCTGTGATCTTAAGCAGTTATTTAACTCACTGACCTCAGTTTTCTCATTTATAAAATGGAGATGAGTTTCTAAATGGGGTGTCTACTATTCATTGAATTCTTACTCATGTCAGTGTGCTGATTGTTCCACATACATTACATACTTTTTCTTAATAACAGTTGCCACTACCTAATATTATATATTTTTATATCTTATTTGTCTGCCTTTTCCCACTCCATGAACAGAAACCACAAACATCGTTTGATTAATTGTCATACTTAATTTAATACAGTGACTCTATGAAGTAATATTACCATTTTAAAGTTGGAGAAATCTAGATTCAGAAGTAAAACAATTTTGCTCAAATCACACAATTGGTAAGTGATAGAGGTGGGATTCAAACTCAGATCTGCATGACTTGTAAGCAATACTTTTAACCTCTATGCTCTGTGGCCATGCCAGCTGGTGTTAATGCTGACCAGAGGTTTTCCTATGCAAAATTTGTCCCGTGTATCTACTCCCACATGTTATTATTACTCTGGGCATGTCTCTCTAGTAACAAAGTCCTCTCTTTCTTTTCTCCTTCTACCTCCTGTCTTCCTGCCTATTTTTGACTTATTTTTTCCTTCTAAGATATTACTGTAATTTGAAGGTACTTGCTCTCACAAATTAGTGAACCTTTGGGGTTGTGGTGGGACATAATTTCAGTAGAAAGAATAGCCCCGAATGGATGCCTTTCAAATTTTGGTTGGGGCATCTGGAATTTAAATATATTCTACTTGGCAGAAACTTTTAACTAGTTTTCAGGTGATTTGGAGTATCACTGGTGGTATGTCCCCTAGTGTAGACCAGAATAAATTGTGGATGACAGGCATAAAGCTGGAAGGAGAGAAGAATAGGACTGATGAGAACTTGGCATGTTCATCTCAGTACCAGAGAGGCCTGAACCATCAGCAAGTTTTATAAAAGGAAGATTTGTTGTTGTTGTTCTCCTGACCATTTTTTTAAAAATTTTATTTTATTATGTTATGTTAGTCACCATACAATACATCATTAGTTTTTGATGTGGTGATCCATGATTCATTTAACACCCAGTGCTCCATGCAGTACGTGCCCTCCTTAATTCTCCTGACCATTTTTAACAACAGGACTTCACTTCCATCTTGGAAATCAGAAGGGAATATGGTGTAATTGAGTTTAGACTTGAGTAGTTTAGCAGTCAATGTGGGCCTTTCATTGGAAGCTAAAGGCCTGAATTTATCCAAAGGATAGCTATACATACTCACAGAGGACTTCTGGAGAGACAAAGCATTAATGTCAATGGTGGATTTCCAATTTAAAGGACAATGAGATCTGTGATTCACCCAGCCACACCATCCCCCCCACCCCCCACCACTCCAGCAATGCTCAGTTTGTTTTGTGAGATTAAGAATTCCTCATATCAGTGAGATCATATGATACATGTTTTTCTCTGATTGATTTATTTTGCTCAGCATAATACCCTCCAGTTCCATCCATGTCATTGCAAATGGCAAGATTTCATTCCTTTTGATGGCTGCATAATATTCCATTGTATAAATATACCACATCTTCTTTATCCATTCATCTGTCGATGGACATCTTGGCTCTTTCCATAGTTTGGCTATTGTGGACATTGCTGCTATAAACATTGGGGTGCACAGACCTGTACCTCTGAAACATTATACATTCTATGTTAAAAAAAAAAGAAGAAGAGAGTAGGAAGGGAAAAATGAAGGGGAGAAAATTGGAGGGGGAGACGAACCATGAGAGACTATGGACTCTGAGAAACAAACTAGGGGTTCTAGAGGGGAGTGGGGTGGGGGGATAGGTTAGCCTGGTGATGGGTATTAAAGAGGGCATGTATTGAATGGAGCACTGGGTGTTATATGCAAACAATGAATCATGGAACACTACATCAAAAACTAATGATGTAATGTATGGTGATTAACATAACATAATAAAATAAAATAAAATAAAACAAAATAAAATAAAATAAAAAAGGACAATGAGAAGGGAGACAGGGCAGGATCAATATAGGCTTGATCCTGGATGCAGCAGGAAATCCATTGCTTTTATATTGTTTTAAGTGAAGGCAATGTTGGGAGTGGGGCTGGCTTTAGGCTATTTGGTGAATGTTAATCTAGCTTGGCTTGAAAGAGTTCAGAGTAGATTCCTGAAGCTCTATACTGAGATGAGGAGCCTATGACTTATATACCATGGTTCAAGAGATACTGGAAAGTTTTTAACTCCTAAAGCATCTCCAAAGACACCAAGCACTATGCATAAAATTCATATCATTAGTCCTAACACCATATCTTCACAAAGCCCCTGTTAAAGGCACTAGATAAAAGAGGCACTGTATACAGAAATTTTCAGGGTCATCTTGGAAGGAAGTGAGCAGGGTCTATCAGCTGGCTAGTAAAGGTCAAGGATTGGATGTTGGATAATGTGATGACTTCAAGAGAATAATTTACTTGCCAGGGTACAAATGTTTTACTTTCCCTGCTGCTGGTTTGGACGTGGGTAGATTTTGGCCCCAGAAGCTCAGGAAAACAGATCTTAGCTTAATATAATAAATAACATTCCAAGTTAGCATAGAAGATTAAAGAAGGCTACAAATTCTTTAATACTCCTTCCATTGAAATATGGATTCTACACCCCCCTTCTTGAATCTTGGTAGACTCTGTAACTGCTTTGACCAATGGAATATGGTGAAAATGATCTTATGCCAGTTTCAAGGCTTAGGGTCTAATGGACTAGTAGTTTCCAATTCCTATCCTTTCAGCTCTCTCTAGGGTCTTTTTTCTAATCTGTGTCTCTTGAACACTCTGTAGGAACTCAGAGCTGTTATGTAAGTATTCTGAGTAGCCTAACAACACTATGCTAAAAAGGTCACATATAGACACTCTAGCCTACAGTCCCAGCTAAGCTCAGCCTTCCAGCATTCCCAGCCAAGGAAACAGACATATGAGAGAAGTTATCTTAGATCTCCCAGATCAGTCCGTTTCCCACCATGTGACCTCAGTCAATACCAGGAGGACTAGAAGAATCACCCAGTGGAACCCTGCCTAAATTCCAAGCCAACAAAAATGATATGGTATAATAAAATCATTGTTTTAAGTAACAAAGTTATGAGTAGTTTGGTTGACAGTGATCAATAGCTTTAACAATTACAGCTATGCACAAATGAACTGGACTGCCTCTGGCCCCTGGGGGTAATTAGCTTTTTGTCTCTAGAAAGATGCAGGCAGGATTTAGGTAGCAACTGGAGAGGGTATTTTAGAAGAGATTTTAGTAGCAGAAGAAAATATTTCTTGACTAGGTTATTAGTTTCTAAACATGGTTACCCCTCAGAATCTCCTGGAATATTTGTTAAGAACACAGATTCTTGTCCCATAGTGTATTAGTCAACGGTCTCCAGAGAAACAGAAAAAATAGGATGTGTATTTATAGAGAAAGATTTATTTTAAGGAATTGACTCACATGATTGTGGAAGCTTGGTGCATCCAAAATCTAATATGAGAGACTAGCAGGCTGAAGAATCAAGAGAGTTGCAGTCTGAGTCCAAAGGCAGTCTGCTGGAGAACTCCCTCTTGCTCCGGAGAGGTCAGCTTTTTGTCATCTTTAGGCTTTCAACTGATTGGATGAGGTTCACACACATTACAGAAGGCAATCTACTTTACTCCTAGTCCACCAATTTAAATGTGAGTTTAATCTGAAAACAGTCCCACAGAAACATCTGGGTATAGAATCCAGATATCCTGCCTTTGGGGCTAGAAGTATTTTCCCCACCTTTTAGTTACCTCTCATGGAATAAGAAAGAATTGAAAGGGCGCTCTGAGAGAATTATGGGATTGAGAAACCTACATTTTTTAAGCATGAAAATGTGGCCCAGGGAAGGAAAGGAACTAACCTGAGGTGCCACAGGGAATCAGTGCCAGAGCCAAGCCTGTGACCCAGGTCTCTCTACTGTGTCTCTCTACTGTGCCACATTTCCTGTCTTTAGACATACATGTCTCATTTTCCTTAACCATTTTCAGCCATTTTCCTCCCTAACTTCATTTACCTATCTAACTCTGATTAGTGAAAGGAGTTGAGGAGTAAGGGTAAAAATCACTTAGCTGCTTTCTGTGCCAGCAGTTTTTTCACAGTTACAGAGCACTTTACACTGGGAAACATTTCACTTTGCAGATGGCCTTTGTGAAAGTGTATTTTGTGTTAGTTTTGTTTAATAGGAAAATAAAATTTAAATTTAAACTCCCAAGTCTCCTTTAGTATATTTTGCCTGCAATAAATTAATGCAAATAATTTTGCTATGTGTTTCTTTTCCAAGCTACTGGATCCTTGAAGTCTGCTGGGAAACTAAGGTGGGGAGGTTGTTGAGCATGTGCAAATAATGCAGATATGAGGAAATGAGGCAGAACTGACAGACTTTCTCTGGAGAATTCTATCACAGGTTCTGGAGTGAGACAGTCCTAAGTTCAAATCTCAATTCCATGACTTATTGATGTCTCAATTTTAGCAAGTCACTTTACTTCTTGATGAGCTTCCTCATATGTAAAGTCGGGATAGCAATGCCATTTGCTTTTCATAGTGGTTGAGAGAATTAAATAAGATAGTGCACATAAAAGACTTAGCAAAGTATTTGGCACAGACGCAGTACTCAAGCTGTTATAATTTTGTTGTTTTTGTTTTCATATTGAAAGAATGACAAAATCTGGGATACTGAAAACAAGATGATGAGGCAAGGGAGATGACCTAATTCTTTCTCTAGATCCACCAAATGCCCAGGGTTATGGCCTTTGTAGGCATCTGAGCTCACTAGATATTTGTTTCAAGGGTCAGCCTATGGCCAGAAGATACACTAGATAGGTATAACTCTGGCCTGGGAATCAGGAATCCTTGGTTCTAGTGTTATATTTGTCGACTTGTTCAATGACCATTACCAAATTACTGCCTTCTCTAGGCTTCAATAGCCTCATCCATAAAAATGGAAGGAGGACACATTACATTACTAATTCATTATCTCATTTATTCATTCAAGCATATCTCACAACTGATAACCACATCCTAGGTGAGAATGTTTAGGCAATGAGAAGACCTTGGACAGGTTAGTGAAGTGGTCAAATTCATATTTCCTTGACTACTCTGATAAATATAAAGAATGGTCTGGGGGGCACCTGGGGTGTTCAGTGGTTAAGTGTCTGCCTTCAGCTCAGGTCATGATCCCAGGGTCCTGGGATAAAGCCCTGCCTTGGGATCCCTGCTGAGTGGGAAGCTTGCTTCTCCCTCTCCCGCTCCCACTCCCCCTACTTGTGTTCCCTCTCTTGCTGTGTTTCTCTCTGTCAATAATAATAATAATAATAATAATAATAATAATAATAATAAGTAAAATCTTAAAAAAAAAAAGAATGGTCTGGAAAGGAAGAATAGGGAAAAGAAAAACCTTTTAGAAGACTGCTGTGGTGGTCCAGGCAAGTAATTATGAGGACTTGGCCTAAGTCAGAGACAGGGCCACAAAAGAGCCTGCCAACGACTATGTAAGTCCTTTGAATTATGGCAGCACTGGGCCATGCAGCTGATTCCCTGAAGAGGTATTTTCAGAATGAGTTGATCTCACTGTGTATATCTCCATATACTACTATGTCACTTTTGTACTTTTCATAAATTATGCCAGTGTTATTACACACACTGGGAAATCTGGTCTCAGAAGTGTGAAAAACATGGAGTACTTCAGCTTGCAGCCAGCTGTAATTCTGGCTTCTCCTCAGAGGAATTCAAGAAGTACAATACTTTAAGCAAGCTTTTTGAGGAAGGCTAATGTTTGTGATGTCGGGGCAGTGGAGATCAGGATGAGGAACACTTTAAAGGCTGCTACAGTAGGTTTCCATGCTAATAAACACCTAGACACATTTGTCACAGCATATAGTGACAATTGTACTCTTCTTCAGGGTTATAAAATATTAGTATATTTTAAGAATTATGAATTTAAACATTCATGATTATTAAAGAAATGCATTTTCTTTTTTTAAATTTAGATTCAATTAGCCAACATATATCATTAGTTTTTGATGTAATGATCAATGAAATGCATTTCCATTGTGGAAATTTTATAAAGCACAGAATACTAAACATTTATAACAAACATTTGTTGAATGCTAACACAGTGTGATAGGCACCATGCTAAGCACATTGCATACATTATCTAATTTAACATCATAACATCCCTGTGAGGTAAATACCTTTAAGTTCTCCATATTTAGCTGAGACAACTGAGATTCAAAGTGACTTACTCAAGCTCACACAGTTAATAAATTTTGGATCAGGGATTCGAGGTTCATTCTGTCTGACTCTGAAGTTTGTGTCAATTTTTAACTTTTTTTTGTTTTTAAAAATACTTCTTCAGCTTTACTGAGATGTAATTGCCAAGTGAAAATTGTGTATATTTACAGTGTACAATACAATATTCTGATATATGTATACATAATGAAGTTATTACCATAATCAAGAGAGTTACCAAAATTTCAAGTACACAGTACTGTATTATTAACTGTAGCCAACATGCTATGCATGAAATCTCCAGAACTTATTCATCCTGCATAACTGAAACTTTGTACCCTTTGATCAACATTTACCCATATCTTCCCCCAGCCTCCAGAAACCACATTCTACTGTTTGTATCAGTTCAACATTCTTATTTTTATTTTTAATTTCTATTTACTTATTTATTATTATTGGGGTTTTTTTTGTTTTTGTTTTTTTTGTTTTTTGTTTGTTTGTTTTTTTAGTTTCGAGTTTTTATTTAAATTCCACTTAGGGGGCACCTGGGTGGCTAACTTGGTTAAGTGTCCAACTCTTCGTTTCAGCTCAGGTCATGATCTCAGGGTCATGAGATCGAGCCCTGTGATGGACTCATGCTCAGTGCAGAGTCTACTTAAGATTTTTTCTCCCTCTCTCTCCCTCACCCTTTGCTTCTTCTCCTGCTCTCTCTTTTTCTCAAATAAATAAGTAAAATCTTTAAAAAATAAATTCCAGTTAGTTAACATACAGTGTAATATTAGTTTCAGGTTTAGAATGTAGTGATTTATCACTTACAACACCCAATGCTCATCACAAGTGCCCTCCTTAATACCTATCACCCATTTAACCCTTCCCGCCTGACTACCTTCCTTTCAGCAACCCTCAGTTTGTTCTCTATAGTTAGGAGTCTGCTTCTTGGTTTGCCTCTTTTTTTTCCCTCTTATGTTCATCTGTCTTGTTTCTGAGATTCCACATATGAGTGAAATCATATGGTATTTGTCTTTCTATGACTGACTTATTTTGCTTAGCATAATACCCTCAGCTCCATCTACCTCATTGCAGATGGCAAAATTTCATTCTTATGAGTAATATTCCACTATCTATATATCTATATATCTATGTATCTATATATGATATCCATCTATCTATATCAATTATATATATATATATATATATATATATATACATATATATATAATCACCTCTTCTTTATCCATTCATCAGTCAATGGACATTTGGACTCTTTCCATGATTTGGCTAGTATAGATACTGCTGCTACAAACATCGGGGTGCACTTTTCCTTTGAATTAGTATTTTTGCATCCTTTGGGTAAATACCCAGTAGTGCAATTGCTGGATCATAGGGTAGTTTTATTTTTAAATTTTGAGGAACCTCCATACTGTTTTCCAGAGTGGCTGTACCACTTTGCATTTCCACCAATGGTGCAAGAGAGTTACCCTTTCTTTGCATCCACACCAACATCTGTTGTTTCCTGTGTTGTTAATTTTAGCCATTCTGACAGGTGTGAGGTGATATCTCATTGTAGTTTGGATTTGTATTTCCCTGATGATGGGTGACATTGAGCATCTTTTCATGAGTCTGTTAGCCATCTGGGTGTCTTCTTTGGAAAAATGTCTATTCATGCCTTTTGCCCATTTCTTAACTGGGTATTTGGTTACTTGAGTGTTGAGTTTGATAAGTTCTTTATAGATTTTGGATACTACCCCTTTAACAGATATGTAATTTGCAAATATCTTCTCCCATTCTGAAGGTTGCCTTTTAGTTATGTAAATTGTTTCCTTCGCTGTGCAGAAGATTTTTATCTTGATGAAGTCCCAGTAGTTTAGTTTTGCTTTTGTTTCTCTTGCCTCAAGAGATATATCTAGTAAGAAGTTGCTACAATCATTGTCAAAGAGGATACTGACTGTGTTCTCCTAAAGGATTTTTATGGTTTCCTGTCTCACATTTAGCTCTTTCATCCATTTTGAATTTATTTTTGTGTATGGTGTAAGAAAGTGGTCCAGTTTCATTTCTTTGTGTGCTGCTGTCCAGTTTTCCCGTTTTCCATTGGATATTCTTTCCTGCTCTGTCAAAGATTAGTTGACCATGGAGTTATGAGTTCATTTCTGGGTTTTCTATTCTCTTCATGTGTCTGTTTTTACTAGCATACTCTCTTGATCATTACAGCTTTGTAATATAACTTGAAGTTCAGAATTGTGATGCCTCTGGCTTTGCTTTTCTTTTTCAAAATTGTTTTGGCTATTCAGGATCTTTTTTAGTTCCAGACAAATTTTAGGATTGTTTGTTCTAGCTCTGTGGAAAATGCTATTGATATTTTGGTAGGGATTGCATTAAATATATAGATTGCTTTGGGTAATATAGAAATTTTAACAATATTTGTCCTTCTGCTCCATGAGCATGGAATGTCTTTCCATTTCTTCCTGTCATCTTCAATTACTTTCATTAGTGTTTTATACTTTTCAGAGTTTAGGTCTTCCACCTCTTTGGTTAGGTTTATTCCTAGGTATCTTATTGTTTTTGTTGCAACTGTAAATGGGAGTGATTCTTTAATTTCTCTTTCCACGGCTTCATTATGGTTTTATAGAAATGCGACAGATTTCCACACATTGCTTTTGTATCATGCAAATCTACTGAATTCTTGTATCACTTCCAGCAATTTTTGATGGAGTCTTTTGGGTTTTCTATATAGAGTATCATGTCATCTGCAAATACTGAAAGATTTACTTCTTTGTTACTTATTTGGATGCCCTTTTATTACTCTTTGTTGTCTGATTGCCGGCGCTAGGACTTATAGTAGTGTTACATAACAGTAGTCAGAGTGCACATCCTTGTCTTGTTCCTGACAATAGAAGATAAGCGCTCAGATTTTCCACATTGAGGATGGTATTAGCTGTGGGTCTTTCATATATGGCCTTTATTTTGTCGAGGTATGTTCCCTCTAACGCTACTTTGTTGGCGGTTTTTATTATGAATGGATGTTGTACTTTGTCAAATGCCTTTTCTGTATCTAATGAAAGGACTGCATGGTTCTTATACTTTATTTTCTTGATGTAGTAATAAAAAATATTCAAACAAACAAATGTCCTGGTCCATACGGTTTCAGAGGTGAATTCTACCAAATATTTAAAGAGGAGTTAATACCTATTCTCACACTATTCCAAAAATTAGAATAGGAAGGAAAATTTTCAATTTCATTCTACGAGCCCTGCATTACCTTGATACCAAAACCAGATAAAGACACCCTCCCCACTATAAGCCAATATCCCTGATCAATAGGGATGCAAAAACTCTCAATAAAGTACTAGCAAATCAAATCCAACAGTACATTAAAAGAATCATTCATCACGATCAAATGGGGTTTATTCCTGGGATGCAACGGTGGTTCAGTATATATAAATCAATCTATATGATACACCACATTAAGGCTTTTTTTTAAAAGATTTTATTTATTTATTTGACAGAGAGATACACAACAAGAGAGGGAACACAAGCAGGGAGAGTGGAAGAGGGAGAAGCAGGCTTCCCGCGGAGCAGCAAGCCCCATGCGGGGCTTGATCCCAGGACCCTGGGATCATGACCTGAGCCGAAGGCAGACGCTTAATGACTGAGCCACCCGGGCGCCCCCACATTAAGGTTTTTTATGTTGATGTAGTCCCAATAGTTAAGTTTTTTTAATGTGTCACCCATTAGAGTAATTTGACAGACCTCCTTAAATACTTCACTCATCAGTCAGTGGAAAAATTTCAGTTTCCTTTAAAAGTATTTTTTCTCAATTAATTTTTTTCCCAAAACCAGGGAAAGGCTGGGTGAAAAATATGCCAGAATATTAGCAGTGTTTCTTCCTAGATGGTGCAATATTGAGTGGGTTTTTCTCTATATGTGTGTTTGTTTTATTTCAAGAAAATAAAAAGAAAACATTTACAAATTGAGTGAAGGATCTGAACAGACACTTCTCCATGAAGGACAACAGGTGCATGAAGAGATATTTGACATCACTAATCATCAGAGAACTATACATGAAAACCACAATGAGATATCATCTCACACCTGATAGAATGGCTTTGATAATTCAAAAAGAAAAGAAATAAGAAGTGTTGGCAAGGATATGGAGAAAAAGAACTCCTGTACACTGTTGATGGGATTGTAAATTGGCTCAGCCACTATGGAAATCAATATGGAGGTTCCTCAGTAAATTAAAAATAAAAATACCATATTATCCAGCAATCTGAGTTCGAGGTATGTATCCAAAGGATGTGAAATCAATATGCTGAAGAGACATCTGCACCCCCACATTCACTGCAGCATTATTTACAAGAGCCAAAATATGAAATTAATGTAAGTGTCCATTGATGGATGAATAAAGAAAGTGTGATGCACACACACACACACAATACAATACTAGTCAGCCTTAAAAAAAGAAATCCTGCCAGTTATGACATCATGGGTAAACTTGGAGTATGTTATGCTAAGTGAAATAAACCAGGCACAGAAAGGCAAATACTGCATGTTTTCACTTACGTGTGGAATATGTGTGATCCAGCAATTGCAGTACTAGGCATTTACCCAAAGGATGCAAAAACACTAATTCAAAGGGAAACATGTGCCCTGATGTTTGTAGCAGCATTATCAAATAGCTAAATTATGGAAAAAGACCAAATGTCCATCGACTGATGAATGGATAAAGAAGAGGTGGTATTATATATATATATACACACACACATTATATTATATATGCATTATATATATATACATATACATATAATGGAATATTACTCAACCATCAGAAAGAATGAAATCTTGTCATTTGCAAAGATGTGGATGGGATTAGAGTGTATCATGCTAAGTGAAATAAATTAGTCAGAGAAAGACAAATACCATATAATTTTACTCATATGTGTAATTTAAGAAACAAAACAGATGAACATAGTGGAAGGGAAGGAAAATAAAATTTTTTATTATTAATTTTTTAAGGCTGAGGAATATTCTGAGATATATATATATATATATATATATATATATATATAATCTCCATAATCAACTAATCTCTGACAAACAGGAAAGAATATGGAATGGAAAAAGACAGTCTCTTCAACGAATGACATTAGGAAAACTGGACAACACACAAAAGAATGAATTTGTGTATATATATATATACAAATATTTTTTGTATTTCTGGGTTTCCTATTCTCTTCTTTCTTTCTCTTCTATTGATCTATTTTTCTGTTTTTAGTACCATACTCTCTTGATCATTACAACTTTGTAATATAATTTGAAGTCCAGAATTGTGGATGCCTCCAGCTTTGCTTTTCTTTTTCAAAATTGCTTTGGCTATTCAGGGTCTTTTGTAGTTCCATACAAATTTTAGGATTGTTTGTTCTAGCTCTGTGGAGCTTTGGTGAGAAATTAAGTCCAAGAGATAATAGGGCAGGAGTTCAATGTTGTGTGTGGCTTTGCAAATCAAATGATGTCTTATTTTTTTTAAATTTTTTTCCAAGTTTTTTTTTTTTTTTAATTCCAGTTAGGTAACATACAGTGCAATATTAGTTTCAGGTTTATCAAGTAGGCATTTTTTTTAAAACATTCTAAGATGCCACAGACTGAAAAATAAACTTTGCAACAGCCTTTTAGAAGAAGAAAGAGAGGGACACCTGGGTGGCTCAGTCGGTTAAGGGTCTGCCTTCAGCTCAGGTCATGATCCCAGGGTCCTGGGATGGAGTCCCGCATCGGGCTTCCTGCTCCGCGGGGAGCCTGCTTCTCCCTCTGCCTCTGCCTCTCTCTCTCTATCTCTCATGAATAAATAAATAAAATCTTCAAAAAAAAAAAAGAAGAAAGAGAGTAAAGAGGGCAGGAAGAAAAAAGGAAGGACAGACTCCCACAGTAAGCAGGCATATGGGTTGTGGAATGCTTTCCAATTTCAGGATTCTAACATTTGAGGCAATATGTTATTAGCTCCCTTTCACAGATTAGTAAACTAAAGCTCAGAGTGGTTAAGTAATTGGTATGGGGTGCCTGTGAGGCTCAGTCGGTTAAGCATCAGACTCCTGATTTCAGCTCAGGTCATGATCTCAGGGTCATGATATCAAACCCTGCATTGGGCTCCATGCTCAGTCGGCTTGAGGTTTTCTCTCTCCCTCTCCCTCTGCCCCTCCCCCTGTACACTCTCTCTCTCTCAAATAAATAAATAAATAAATAAATAAATAAATGTATATATATATATATATATATATATATATATATATATATATATCACCTCCTCTTTTATATATATATATACATATTACTCAGCCTTAAAAGAATTAACTCTTGCCATTTGCAAGGACATGGATGGAGCCAAACAGTATTATGCTAAGTGAAATAAGTCAGTCAGAGGAAGACAAATGCCATATGATTTCACTCATATGTGGAATTTAACAAAACTAATGAACATAGGGAGGAAAAAAATAAAAGAGAGGCAAACCAAGAAGGAGACCCCTAACTATAGAAACACACTGAGGGTTACTATAGGGGAGGTGGGTGGGGTGATGAGTTAAATAAGTGATGGGTGTTAAGGAGGCCACTTGTGATGGGCACTGGGTGCTATATGTAGGTGATGAATCACTAAATTCTAAACCTGAAACTAATATTGCTCTGTATGTTAGCTAACTAGTATTTAAATAAAAACTTTAAAAAAAAGACATGTCAGAAAAGGCAGTCATATTGTGTATGGCCTGAAACTGCAGCTCTAGGACCTAACTCTGTTCATATTCTTCCTTGGTTACTTCCTAGCCTTTAACCTGAAGGAAATTTACTTAAATTTCCTGTGCTTCAATCTCCTCCTATATAAAATGGGAATAATAATAATAATAAATACTTCACCAACATAAGATTACTGGGGAAGTAGATGGGTTAATATATGTGAAATATTTAGAATGATATCTAGCACAGAATAATTCTTCCATTAATGTTACTTATTTATTATTTTAAAAACACATTTTTGTTTTATTTTTTATAATTTGTTACATTAAGGACTTCATATGGATGACTGATAGATAAATAGAAACATCTAGAGATCTGGAAATATAGATATTAGAATTGAGGAAATTCTAACATGTATAGTTTAACCAAAGTTTGAGTTCGAGTACATGAGAATGGAAAGGTAAGGTTGAGTTCAGATCACAAAAGTCACTATATTTATGCCACATAAAAAGTGTTTGTATTTTACCCTATAGGAATTGGGAAGCCATGGATGGATCTTAAGTAGAAGCATGACATGATCAGATTTATGATCTTAGACTACTCTGACTCCAGTGTAGAATATGGATTGGAGGGGAGAGACTGAAGATAGGTGCCAAGTAGGAAGCTGTTGAAGAGATCTGGGATAGAAATTATAATACCTAACCTCAGGCAGTGGTAGAGTATCAATGAGGGGATGGTTTTATGAAGGAATAACACTCCACGAGACTTGTTTGTTTTTTAAAGATTTATTTATTTATTTGAGGGGGGGAGAGGGAGAAAGAATCCCAAGCAGACTCCTGACATTGGGGGGAGAGTGCTTGATCTCAGGACCCTGAGATCATGACCTGAGCAAAACCAAGAGCCAGACGCTTAACCAACTTCACCACCCAGATGCCCCCACAAGACTTGGTTTTTGATTGATTGGGCATAAATTGTGTTGGAGAAGTGTGAAAGAAGAGTGGAAGGACTCAGATCTGGAAGTCTCTTAACTCTTTCACTGCTCTTAACCATTTATCTAAGCCATTTACTTTTCCTTGCTGCTGCCATTAGCTTGCACTAAGACCTCTTCCATGGCACAGGGGCTTGCTTTTTCAGTGTAATATCCTACGTATTCTGTTTGTCTCTATTATTATATTAAGGGGCTCTAAGTTGGAAGGGCAACTTTGCTCTTTTTTTCTATATCCAGAGATGCTCATTTATAGCAGCATTCTTGGAAGTTGGTTGTCCCTTACGCAGGAGCCTCCATGGCCCTTGGGTGGCCAGGGCACAGGCTCAAGGATTGAGGAAGGTGCCTAGAGCCCTCTGCTGCTTAATGTTGCAGTTCTCTGGGACTCACTTCTTGTCTTTGTGGGAAATCTCAAATATTGTATGATCCCAGCCACCCTGAGGGCTCTGCCCAGAGAATGCTCTTGGCTGAGCCTCTACACCTTCCATTTCTAAACTTTATATATTTCAAGGGAAATCTGATCTGGGCTCTTCTGATTCATTTACACTTGAATCATCCAAAAACTCTGTTGTAAGAGTGGACTCAGCTCCAAAAATATCTTATAAGCTTGGTTATAAAACTCCCGAAGATTTTGTGGGCTAGAATTATTTTACTCCCTTTTTCTTTGAAACAAGATGTTGTGACTTTGCCAAGAGTAAATGGATTTCCAACCTCAAAGAGGTTGTGTTTGGTTCAAGAGTCAGAAATCATGAAGCTCAAAGGTTCAAATACATCCTTTGGGAACTGGCAATAATGAACCCTAGGGGAATGGAATAAATGATAAATCTAAGAGTCTCTGGTAAAGGGATGACAAGGGGCATGCATTTTATCTTTTTGGCTCAGTGCCCAAAAACCTCAGAACTTTTGTCCTAAGTTCTGATTGGGGAAATGGGGCCATGAGACAGCACATTCCTACAAGGCACAAGCAAAATTAGGGGAAAAAAAAACAAAAAAAACAAAAAACAAAAAAAAAACACCTCTCATTTTGAACAAGTGCCTGTCAGTTTGCAGAGTTATTTTCACAGTTTTTCCACTCATTTAATCCTCCAACATCCCTGTTGGAACAGAGGAACAGAATGAGGTTCAGAGGAAGTGAAGTGATGTATCAAAGGCCACAGAACTTATCTACAGCCAACTCAGGAATTCTCTTTAATTAACCTCAGACTGCAATAGGCTGGGAAGAAATAAGATGTAGCCACCTACCTTGAGGAGCTGACAGTTAAGAAGGGAACTATGACATGGTGTCTATCACACTAAAATTTCCTAATAAAATAGAGTATATGAAGTAGAAATACCAATTATGTTCATATTCTCTTAATTTTAAATTTACTTAGAAATTGTTTTACAGGGGAGGGGGTATTAAAGAGGGCACTTACTAAATGGAGCACTGGGTGTTATAGGCAAACAATGAATCATGGTACACTACATCAAAAACTAATAATGTAATGTATGGTGATTAACATAACATAATAAAATTTAAAAAACTAATGATGTAATGTATGGTGACTAACATAATAAAATAAAATTTAAAAAAAAAAAGAAATTGCTTTCTACTCTCTTGCTCCTATTTCCTGACTTTTGTATTGACTCTCAGCCTGGCATAGTGGCAGGTACAAAATAGGCATTTGGGCAGTAGATGAATGAATAAGTTATTGAATAAATGCATAGAAACACAGGTTATAGGTCACAGTGACTGACTTATTCTAGAACAGTGTTTTTCAAACTTCCCTTGTGATAAAAATTACTTGGAACACTAGTTAGATATACAGATTACCATACCTCTTCTCTAAAAATTCTGATTTAGCAGTTCTGGATTGGGATTTTAGAATGTGAATTTTGAGGAGCACCTGGGTGGCTCAGTTGGTTAAGCATCTGCCTTTGGCTCAGGTCATGATCCCAGGGTCCTGGAATCGAGCCCCACTGCTCAGTGGGGAGTCTGGTTCTCCCTCTGCTGCTCTCTCTCTCTGTCAAATAAATAAGTAAAATCTTAAAAAAAAAGGAATGTGAACTTTGACAAGTTCACCAGATGATTAATATAATTATCAGAAAAGTTGGGAAAACACTGGTCTAAAGAAGCCCCAGCTTCAATTTTACTTAACTGAGTTCAGTTTTTCCTGTCTCCAACCCAGTGAAGATTGAAATAGGGGCTCAGAGGAGGTTACAAGTTTAAAAATGATATATAATGTCTCCTAATATGCATAGGTTCTCACAATTAACCATGAACTTTTACATGAATGTTAGAGATTATTGGTACTATAAGTACTCATGATTATCCATGTTTTTTTTTTTTTTCCTGGGCATAAGTTTCCCAACTTCCCTTGCCCTTGGGTGCAGCCATATGACTGAGTTTGGTCAATATAGTATGAAGAGTAATGTGTATCATTTTGAAGTTTAACGCTAACTAACTTCCCTGTGCAACCCTCTCTCACTTTTCCTATCCAACATCTGAATGAAGAGTACTCCAAGTACCAAGCATAGTGTAGAGCTACAAGATGGAATGAGTCTGGAACCCCTTAATGACTATGTAGAGCAAAGTCCCCACTAAACTGCATTAGATTGTAAAATAAGTGGGGAAAAAAGTATTGTTTTAAGCAACACAGTTTTTAAAGCTTTTGTAGTTTCTTGTTAGAGTAATTGATCTACCTGGACTAATACAATATCTGTCACCTCAATGAACATTCATTCTCTCAAATGAGTTTCATTGCAATCTTGTGACATAGAGATATCATTCCCATTTCATAGACAAGAAAACTGAGTCTCAGGAAAGAGGTTTTTGCTTACCAAAGATGCTTAGCTAAAAACAATACAACTGGGATTAAAAAACAGTTTGCCTGCCATGTGTTTGGTTTTATAGGGAATGTCATTCAATTCAAACTTATCCCAAATTGACTGGGATAAGAGATGAAAATGATAAAAACTATTGAAATCCTATATTTTCTTTACAGCAATGGTCCAATGAAATCTCCACAAAGATCTCTTAAATGTCCACTGCTAAGAATTATCTTTGGCTTCATTGAAGCCCTGTGGAAAGTTTGTTCATGCATCTCTTATGGCATGCTTCTATTTTATTCTTTCTCCAAATTTTTATTTAAATTCTAGTTAGTTAACATACAGTGCAATATTAATTTCAGGTGTAGATTTTAGTGATTCATCATTTACATACAACACCCAGTGCTCATCACAAGTGCCCTCCTTAAAACCCACCCCCTAACCCATCCCCCCTGCCCAGCTCCTCTCCAGCATGTTTGATATTTCCTTTGTTTTACATTTATTTTTCTATTTATCTTTCAAACTTTATACTCATTATTCTCCATACTTTACCAGAATATGAACATCCCAAAGGTTAAAATGTGTCTTACTCATCTTTCTGTACAATTTCCAGTTTAGTGTCAGGCATAGTAGAGTCATCTTTCCAATATGTGTAGAGTGTGAATATGTGTGCATGCACAGGTATGAATATGTGTGTATGTTGCTATGTGCTTGTGTGGATGTGAGAATGTATGAATTTTAGAGGTATATAGATCTTGATGGGGGTGAGTGTGTATCTGTGCATGTTAGAAAACTGTGGAGCTAAGTGTATGTATGCATGTCTGTGTGTGTATTGGGAAGATGCAAATCTGTACGTGTGCTTGGAGACAAGGGTTGGAAAATTTTTGCCCTGGGCCTGGGTAGGGAGGAGACTTTGTGCTTGCTGAAATAATTCTTTGACAAAATCAAATAATTTTATGGTTGCTGCTCAGCACTGAAAGTACCAAAGGCCAGCTCTAAAGCCATTTCCAAAGTCTGTTGGTGCTCTCCCACAGGGAAATGGGTCACAAAGCCAGGGATCAACAAAAATGAAGTCAGCAAAGTTCACATTTAAAGCCCTTACGTTCCCTTTCTGTGACATTTTCTGTGCCCTCACTTTCTAGACCCAGCTCCTAGGACCCTCAAGTTGAAGCAGGTATCCTGGAAATAAGGAAGCTGTCTAATAAGTAGGGTTGGACAGATAGAAACCCAAGGCATTGCTTGCAAAACTGAAGACTTTCAGCTTCTTCTTGGCTGTTACTAATTTCCTGCTGCCACCACTCATATGCTCCAGGAGCATCTGTAACATTTGTAAAACCTCTGACCTCCAAGATATAGAGCAATTGTCCTAGGAAGATAGATGCAACCTGATAGGAACTCTCTTTTTTTGCTTCACAAAATCTATAAATCTACTTGCAACTGGCAAGTTTTCTTATATCATCAAAGGCTAATTTTTCTACTTGTATTTTGGACCTTAGTCCTTCCAAACTTACCAAAGATGTCACATATTCAGTTTTTACCTATGCACCAGTATCCACCCATTTGCTCAAGACAAAATATTAAAAGCCATCCTTACTCTCTTTTCTTCATTTCCCACATCAAGCCCATTAGTAAGTCCCACTGATTCTACCTCCAAATACAGAGTTCTAATGAGTCCATTTCTCTTTATACTCATCATCATCATCATCATCTCTTATCTGGAATACTGCAATGGCTTTCTTCCTCATTTTATTCTTTCCCACTGCTCCAACTACATCTATTCTCAACAGAACAGCTGTAATGCAAATGTCACTCTCTCACTTTACCCATTTCAAAAGTATCTCATGTTCAAAATAAAGTCCAAATTCCTACCAAGGCATATAGAGACCTCTATGGCCTTGACTTTGTTCTACTTCTCAAACCTCTTCTTATCCCACTCTTTCTCTCATTGACTATGCTCCAGTCAAACTGGTCTCCTGATATTTTAGACTACTTTATCCATTAAACATTTACCCTTGATGTCTCCTATGCTTGGAATCCCTTTCCTCCAGTTTAGCATGGTTGGATTCTTTTTATCCTATAAGTCTCTGCTTATAACTACCTCCGCATGTAAGGCTTCCTGGGCAACCTATCTAAAATGTCAGTCTCAAATCCCCACTATCACTATCTCTCACATCTTTGTTTATTTTCTTAATAGCACTTGTGACCTGTGTGTTTATTATTTTGCTTATTTCTCTATTTGTTTAATATCTGATTTCTTTTACTAGACTATAAGCTCCACATGAGCAGGGACTTTATCTGTCCCATTCACTGTTGTATACATAGCATCTAATACAATGTTTAGTGCATAGTAAATGCTCAATAATTATTATCTTTTAATAATTTGTAGGTGCTGTCTTCAAAAGTATCTGGATTCTTAGCAAAAAAAAAAAAAAAATCTCTCAGATAATGGGAACAGCTTCTCCATAGCAGCTAGGTTATTGAACATTTTTTGTTACCCCAAATACCTTAATGAATAAAGTCTTTATTTCAAATATATGCAGAGAAAGTCTGACAAATGAAATTATCTTCAGTTCCTTATGTTTAGAAGTTTCACTGCAATATATTTAGAATCTTTCCAGGTCTTGCTTTTGTCCTCACACCAGCTCATGACCTTCCTGATGGCAATCTATCTTATTCTCCCACTCACAAATACTTTCTTGAAAAAGACTCTGTATTTCCTGGAGTGATCCCTCCACCCTTTATGTCCTTATATCTTCCTTAATGATACAAGCCCTACAACACCTAGTTCCACACTAAACCTGCTTTCTGGGAAGATACAATGATTACCAAACTCCAAGCCATAATAGATGCCACACTTTTCTCCTTTCCGTTTTCTGGCTCTAACTCTTCACCTGTAACATTATCGAGAGATGAATATTTCTGAAGCTGGTCTCAATGATGCATCAGCAAGGGGGCAGTGGGTGACAGTATGACGTATTCATTGGGAAGCACAGATTTGACAGTGTGATGAGAGGTACCTTTCTCTGATAGAGCAGAGGCCAGAGATGAATAAAAAGATAAGAAAAAAAAAAGCAGAGAAGATTGTTTTTTGACATCCAAGGGAGGAGATTGGCCAAATAAGTTCCTTTCAATCACACTGTACCTTGCCAATCATGGAGTCAGAGAAACTTAGTAATTGACTGGAAAATTTTGCAGTTTGAATCAGAGGAGGAGTGAGGTGCTATTTAGTATCAGGATATCTTCAGTAGAACATGGAAGGAGGAAGTTTGGATAGAAGATAAATTTGCATTTTCTGACACCTCTCATGTACACAGACCTTTGTCCAAAAGCTCCCCCATCATTTATCTAATTTCACCCAAATGCCTTGAAAGAGGTTACAAAGGATCATTGTTCTATTATAGTAGGATATGCCTGGAGGGCTCAACTTCCTCACTCTAATTTCTTGATTAACCTTCAAGCGAAACTCAGGTAGAGACACCCCAATTAATGGCTGGTCAGCTAATCTATTAGGGAAATAGTTATGATTAGCTTCATTTTTAAGATAGATATATGAATATTGGTGAGGTGACTTGATTTGCTTTAAGATATCCAATCAATTATTGATAGGGTCCCATTCCAATATTCTCCCCTCCACACCTCCAGGCTCCCTCTCTGGGCAGAATTAGTACCCAGAGCCTACTGGAGGGTATACAAAGGAGAAGGGTTCTAAGAACACCTGAGTGAACATAAAGTAGCACCAAGAAAGCAGTCTGACAGATGTGCCCATGTCAGTAAAGAAGTCTAATTTGACTACTTGTACCCCAAGCCCACTCTGCCACAGGCCAAATGGCCCTTACACTTGGATTTAATTGAAAAAGGGGATCTAAAACTCAGAACCAAGCAACCAATTACCACACAGTGTTTCTCTTTGTTTTTAGAGATTTCGTTTAATATATTTGTCATCCCAAAGGTTTCTTTGCTTTGTAATGCATCCCTCTCACACTTCCCTCATCCCAACTCCTCACTTTACAGCCATCCTCATATTAATTACTAAGTTGTTTTCTTCATAAATTAGTTTGCATTTTCTAAAATTTTAAATCAATGTCATCATTATAATTTGTAATATATTTGTCTGGCTTCTTTCAATCAACAAAATTATTTTGAGATAAATTTATATGGTAGTGTGGATCTATAGTTCATTTCTTTTAATTGCTGAGTAGTGTTCCATTGAGTGGAACACATGATACAATGTGTTCACGATTTTTTTTCCCATGGACAATTCTACCAAACATTTTTTTAAGTTTTTATTTAAATTCCAGTTAGCATACAGTGTAATACTAGTTTCAGGTGTACAATATATATTCAACACTTCAATACACCAGGTGCTCATCACAACAAGAGCACTTCTTAATCCCCATCACCTGTTTAACACATTTCCCCCCCCCCCCCCCACCACCTGGTAACCATCAGCTTGTTCTCTACAGTTAAGAATCTGTTTCTTGGTTTGCCTCTCTCTCTTTTGTTTTCCCTTTGCACATTTTTGTTTCTTAAATTCCACATATGAGTGAAATCATATGGTATTTGTCTTTCACTGACTCATTTTGCTTAGCATAATATTCTCTAGCTCTATCCATATCATTGCAAATGGCAAGATTTTCCGTAATTTGGCTATTGTAAATAATTCTGCTATAAACATTGGGGTGCATTTATCCCTTTGAATTAGTATTTTTGTATTCTTTGAAAAAAGTTATGGAGGTTTTTTAAAAAGTTGAAAATAAAACTAACCTACAATACAACAATTGAACTACTAGTTATTTAACCATTGATTGACTTTTTTTTTTTTCTTTTTTAAACAAGCAGGGGGAGTGGCAGAGGGAGAAGCAGGCTCCCCGCAGAGCAGGGAGCCCGATGCGGGGCTCGATCCCAGGACCCTGGGATCATGACCTGAGCTGAAGGCAGATGCTTAACGACTGAGCCACCCAGGCGCCCCCATTGATTGACTTTTTAAAGATAAACCAAACTTGCATACCAGGAATGCATCATACTTGTTCACATTGTTGGATGTTGGCTGCTAATATTTTGTTTTGCAAAATATTGTGTCTATGTTCATGAGAGATACTGGCTTTTTAAATATATTATGTGTCTGGCTTTGGTATAAAGGTAATGTTGGTCTCATAAAATAAGTTGTAAAGTGTTTCTTCTATTTTCTGGAAGAAAATATGGAAAGATGTTGCTAATTCTTTTTCAATGCTTGGTAATAGTTGTGCAGTGAAACCATATAGGTCAGGTGACTTCTTTTTTGGAGGTTTTAAATTATGAGTTCTTTTTCTTTATGGTTATAAAACAATTGAGAATACCTATTTCATCTCAGTTGAGATTTGGTAGTTTGTGGTTTTCAAGGTATTGCTCCATTTCTTTTAAGTTGTTAAATCAATGTTACCTTGTTTGTAGTATTCCTTAATATCCTTTTAATGGCTGGAAGATCTATGGCAATATTTTCTCTTTTATTCCTAATGTTGGTGATTTGGTCTTCTATATCATATTTCTCAGTCTTATAGAAGTTTAGTTATTTTACTGATTTTTTAAAAAAAACTTTTGCATCATTAATTTTCTCTATTGTTTTTTGTACTTAAATTACATTAATTTGTTCTCTTTAACACTTCCTTTGTTCTGATTCCTTTGGATTCAGTTTTCTCTTTTATTCTGGTTTCTTGAGTTAGGAACGTAGATCATTGCTTTGAGATTTTACCTTGTTTCTAGTGTAAGAATTTAGATTTACAAATTTTCCCTTCAGCACTGTTATATCATTTTTGTTTCCAATCAGTTCAATATATTTATTTTCATTGAGACTTTCTCTCTCACCTATGGATGGAGTAGAAGTATGTTGTTTAATTTATATGAGTTTAGGTGTTTTCCTATATTCCTTCTGTCATTAACATCTAGTGTGAGTTGACAGTGTTCAGAGAACATATTTTGTATGATTTTTTTTTTTTTTTTAAAGATTTTATTTATTTATTCATGAGAGACAGAGACAGAGAGAGAGAGAGAGGCAGAGGGAGAAGCAGGCTCCCAAGGAGCAGGGAGCCTGATGTGGGACTCGATCCCAGGACCCTGGGATCATGACCTGAGCTGAAGGCAGACGCTTAACCATCTGAGCCACCCAGGCGCCCATATTTTGTATGATTTTTTTTTAATTTTTAATTCTTGTGAATCTTTTTTTTTATGTTCAGTTATCCAACATATAGTACATCATTAGTTTTTGATGTAGTGTTCAGTGATTCCTTAGTTGCGTATAACACTCAGTACTCATCCCAACATGTGCCCTCAATATGCATCACCTGGTTACCCCATCCCCTCACCCCCTCCCTTTTGTAACCCTCAGTTTGTTTCCCAGAGTCCAGAGTCTTTCATGGAGATCTCTGATTACCCTCCCCTTCAGTTTTCCCTCCCCCTATGGTCCTCCATGCTATTCCTTATGTTCCACATATGAGTGAAACCATATGATAATTGTCTTTTTCTGCTTGACTTATTTCACTTAGCATAATCCCCTCCAGTTCCATTCATGTCGACACAAATGGTAGGTATTCCTCCTTTCTGACAGCTGAGTAATATTCCATTGTATATAAGAACCACATTTTCTTTATCTATTCATCTGTTGAAGGACATCTTGGCTCCTTCCAGAGTTTGGTTATTGTGGACATTGCTGCTATGAACATTGGGGTGCATTGCCCCTTCTTGTCACTACATCTGTAACTTTGGGGTTAATACCCAGTAGTGCAATTGCTGGGTCATAAGGTAGCTCTATTTTTAATGTCTTGAGGAACCTCCATATTGTTTTCCAGAGTGGCTGTACCAGCTTGCATTCCCACCAACAGTGTAACAGGGTTCCCCTTTCTTCACATCCTTGCCAGCATTTGTTGTTTCCTGTCTTATTAACTTTTGACATTCTAACTAGTGTAAAGTGTTATCTCATTGTGGTTGATTTGTATTTCCCTGATGGCTAGTGATGTTGAACATTTTTTCAAGTAACTGTTGGCCATTTGTATGAATCTTTAAGATTTGTTTCATTCTGCACAATGTGGTCTATCTATTCCATAGACACTTGGAAAAAACCATATTCTGCTCGTGTTGGGTGGAGTTTTCTATATATACATCAATTATATTCTAATTGTAAGTTGTGTTCTTTGTTAATTAACAAAGACATCCTTGATGTCTTTCTGTCCAGAAGTTCTACCAGTTGCCAAGAGGGTATGTGAAGTTACCAACTGTAATTGTAGATTTTTCTATTTCTCTTTTCAAATACATCAGATGTCGGTTTGTTCATTTTAAGGCTCTGTTGTTTGGTGTGCACACATTTTTTTTATTGTTATATCTGTCTGATAACTGATGTTTTTACCATTTTTTAAGATTACAAAATGCTCTTCTTTGTTTTTAGTCATTTTCTTTCCTTGAAGTTATTTTATTAGGTATTAATTTAGCTAACCTTGTTTTTTTATGACTAATGTTTGTTTGGTATAACTCATTTCATACTTTTATGTTCAAAATACCTATGCCTTTTTTTAAAGTGTGTTTCCTGTAAACATACTTGAGTCATTTTTAAAATTTTACTCTGCCAGTCTATCTTTTGATTAGTCTACTTAGACCATTTGCATATAAGGGAATTATTGATGTATTTGAACATGAATATTTCCTTTTTTTACCTTTTTCCTGTTTCTTTCCTTTATTTCTCATTCTTTTCTTTCTCTTTTCTTCCTCTCCTGTGGATTAAACTTTTTTTTAATTTTTGCCTTTTTTTACGTGTCAGCACTTTATGTAGTATTGTTCTAGATCATGACAGACTTCTGTATTAACAAATATTAACATTTTACCACTATGAGTAATGTGTAGAAAGCTTACCCACTACTAATTACCATTGTGTTGAGTATCAGGTGATGTTGTAATTTTTGTTCTAATCATCAATTATATAAAAATTCATGAAGCAAAGAATAATCTATTGCCTATACCCAAATCTATGCTTTTTTCTATGTTGCTTCTTTTTTCCCAATGCTATAGGATTCTTTTCTTAAAAAAATAATCTCCTTTATGTTTGCAGAACTTCTTTTAGCCAGTCTTTAAGAATAGGTCTGCTAGTGTCAAATTCTTCTGATTTTTCTTTGTCTGAGTTTGTCTTTGTTTATATTTTATTCCTCAAGGATAGAATTTATGACTGAGAGGTTTTTTTTTTTTTTTTTTTTTCTTTCATCACTTGAAAACACTATTCATTTCTCTCTGGCCTCCATGATTTCAAATAAGAAATCCACTGTTTTTAATATTGGTTTTTCTATATAGGTAATGACTCATTTCTGTCTAGGTGCTTTAAAATTGTTTTTCTTTTTCTTTAGTTTTCAGGAGTTTATGATGTGTCTTGTGATGGACTTATTTGTGTTTCTTATGTTTGGGTTCTCTCATTATCTTGCATTTGTAAGTCTGTCATTTTATTATTTGTTTCTTCTTTCCTATTTCTTTACTGAGATTTTCTATTTTTTTTCTTTTCTTCAAGAGAATTATTAATTCTCATTTATGATGGCTGGATTAAAATCCTTGTAAAATAATTTTAACATGTGTTTCACCTTTAGGCTGGCATCTATTGGTTGAATTTTCTCATTCAAGTTATGATTTTTTTTTGGTGTTTTTTCCCCATGGTTTTATTTATATTCCAGCTAGTTAACATATAGTGCAACATTGTTTCGGGTATAGAATTTAGTTATTCATCACTTACATATAACACCTGGTGTGAATCACAACAAGTACCCACCTTAATAACCATTGCTTTTTTAATCCATCACCCCCCCACTCACCCATGAACCCCTGGTAACCATTAGTTTGTTCTCTATAGTTAAGAGTCTGTTTCTTGGTTTGTCTTGTTTTATTTCTCCTATGTTGATTTCTTAAAATCTTATTAATTTTATTTTTGTATTCTATGTTAAATTATTTATTTAAATTTTACTTAGTTAACTACAGTGCAATATGGGTTTCTGGAGTAGAATTCAGTGATTCATCACTTGCATAAAATACCCAGTGCTCATCATGACAAGTGCCCTCCTTAATACCCTTCACCCATTTAGCCCTTTTCCCCAACCACCACCCTCCATTAACCCTAAGTTTGGAGGGGAAGAAAAGATGGCCGAGGAGTAGGGGACCCTATTTCAACTGGTCCCCAGAATTGAGCTGGATATCTACCAGATCACTCTGAGCACCCACAAAATCAGCCTGAGATGTAAGAAAATAGATCTGGATCTCTACAAACAGAATATCACAGGTGGTTGGTTTTGAGGTACAAAACGGGGAGCCATGATTCAGTGGGCAGATATCAGAGGATAAATGGCAGCAGGAGGGAGCCTGGCCATGGGGATCCTACACCACAGGTGAGCGACAGCCTTGCATGCTGGGGATGGGGCACAGACTCGCAGACTGGTAGGGGTGGGGAAAGGAATTTAGGGCAGCCCCAGGACAGAAATCTGGAGCGGTGGGGTTGTGCTTGCAAACTGGGAGCAGCTGGTGGTTTTAGAAGCACAAAGGGCAGAGGAGGCACCTGGGTGGCTCAGTCATTAGGTGTCTGCCTTCAGCTCAGGTCATGTTCCCAGGGTCCTAGGATCGAGCCCTGCATCAGGCTCCCTGCTCTGTGGGAAGTCTGCTTCTCCCTATCCCGCTCCCCCTCTTGTGTTCCCTCTCTCACTGTGTCTCCCTCTGTCAAGTAAATAAATAAAATCCTTAAAAATAAAAAAAAAAGCACAAAGGGCAGAGATGTGCCTGACCTGGACCCAGGACTGGGAGCTCTGTGGAGGGGTGCACACCCCAGGACGCTGCAGATTATAGCACTACAGACAGAAATGGAGACAGTGTGGCCTGGAGAGCTCACTGAAGAACAGACTGCGATCTCTACTCTGAGGCAGAGGGTTGGAAACAGTCTCTTTGGCTCTGACTCTCAGAAGAGATGCAGAAAGCCACCAGGGAAAGCCTCCATAGAACAAAAGCCCCAAAAAACTGATTCCCATTGAGCCCATTCCCCACCACAGGGGGGGCAGGGCAACTCTGCTCAAACAGGGTTGCCCAAGTAACAGCACAGCAGGCCCCTCCCCCAGAAGACAGGCTGCAAAAACAAGAAGCCAGCAACCCTAAGGTCCCTAGAAAACAGCTGCATCTTGCTTGGGTTGTAGTCAATAATTTGGACTCTATACATTCCCTCAACCACTCATCAACAGAATGACTAGGAGGAGGAACCCCCAAATTAGAAAAGCCTCAGAGATTATGACTTATGCTGCAAATTTACAAATGGATGCAGATATAACCAAGATGTTGGAGATGGAATTCAGGCTAGCAATTGTGAAGACCAGAGCTAGAATGGAGAAATCAATTAATGGCAACATAGAGTCTCTAAGGGCAGAAATGAAAGCTGAATTGGCAGAACTTAAAAATGCTATCAATGAGATCCAATCTAATCTCGATAATCTAAGAGCTAGGGTAAGTGAGAAGAACAATAAGTGACCTGGAAGACAATTAAATACATAAAAAGGGAAAAGAGGAGGCCATGGAAGAACATCTCAGAATCCATGAAAATAGAATCAGAGAAATAAGTGACACCATGCAGCGTTCCAATGTCAGAATAATTGGAATCCTGGAGGGAGTGGAGAGAAAGAGAGGACTAGAAGATGTATTTGAGCAAATCATAGCTGAGAACTTCCCTAATCTGGGGAACAAAACAAACATTCACATCCTAGAGGCAGAGAGGACCCTTCCCAAGATCAAGGAAAACAGGTCAACACCTCGGCATGTAATGGTAAAACTTGCAAACCTTAGAACCAAGGAAACCATCTTAAGGGTAGTTAGGGGGAAGAGATTCCTTACATACAGAGGGAGGAACATCAGAATCACGTCAGACCTATCCAGAGAGACCTGGCAAGCCAGAAAGGCCTGGCAAGACATATTCAGGGTACTAAACGAGAAGAACATGCAGCCAAGAATACTTTGTCTGGCAAGGCTGTCATTTAGAATGGATGGAGAGATGCAGAGCTTCCAAGACTGGCAGAAACTGAAAGAATATGTGACCACTAAGGTGGCCCTGCAAGAAATATTAAGGGGGGTTCTATAAAAGGAGAAAGCCCCTAAGAGTGATCTACAACAGAAATTTACAGGGACAATCTATAAAAACAATGTCTTCACAGGCAACATGATGACAATTAATTCATATCTTTTAATAATCACTCTCAACGTGAATGGCCTAAATGCTCCCATAAAACGGTGCAGGGTTGCAGATTGGATTAAAAGACAGGACCCATTCATATGCTGTCTACAAAAGACTCATGTTGAACCTAAAGATACATCCAGACTGAAAGTGAAGGGATGGAAATCCATCTTCCATGTTAGTGGACCTCAAAAGAAAGCTGGGGTAGCAATTCTTATATCAGACAAATTAGATTTTAAACTAAAGTCTGTAATTAGAGACACAGAAGGACACTATATCACTCTTAAAGGGTCCATCCAACAAGAAGATCTAACAATTGTAAATATCTATGCCCCCAACATGGGAGCAACCATCGACATAAGCCAACTGTTCACCAAAATAGTCATATTGATAACAATATGTTAATTGTAGGAGATCTCAATACTCCACTCTCAGCAATGGACAGATCATCTAAGCAGAAAATCAACAAGGAAACACGAGCTTTGAATGACACACTGGACCAGATGGACCTCATAGATATATACAGAACATTCCACCCTAAAACAATAGAATACTCATTCTTCTCGAGTGCACATAGACTTTCTCCAGAATAGACCACATACTGGGTCACAAATCAGGTCTCAACCAATACCAAAAGATTGAGATTATTCCCTGCATATCCTCAGACTGCAATGCTTTAAAACTGGAAGTCAATTACAAGAAAAAATTTGACAGAAATTCAAACATTTGGAAGCTGAAGACCACTCTGATCAAGAATGTTTGGGTCAACGAGGAAATCAAAGAAGAACTTAAAGAATTCATAGAAATCAATGAGAACGAAAACACATCAGTCCAAAACCTATGGGATACTGCAAAGGTGGTCCTAAGGGGGAAATACATACCCATCCAAGCCTCACTCAAAAAAATAGAAAAACCCCAAATTCACCAACTAACTCTACACCTTAAAGAACTAGAGAAAAAGCAAAAAACGATGCCTAAGCCATGCATTAGAAGAGAAATAATTAAGATTAGAGCAGAGAGCAATGAATTAGAAACCAGAAACACAGTAGATCAGATCAACAAAACTAAAAGTTGGTCCTTTGAGAGAATTAATAAGATCAATAAACCATGGGCCAGACTTATCTGAAAGAAAAGAGAAAGGACCCAAAGTAATAATATTGTGAATGAAAGGGGAGATATCATGACTAACACCAAGGAAATAGAAACAATTATCAGAAATTATTATCAACAACTATATGCCAATAAACTGAGCAATCTGGATGAGATGGATGCCTTCCTGGAATCCTATAAGCTGCCAAGACTGAAACAGGAAGAAATTGACAACCTGAATAGGCCAATAACCAGTAAAGAGATTGAAGCAGTAATCAAAAACCTCCCCAAAAACAAGAGTCCAGGACCTGACGGATTCCCTGGGGAATTCTACTAAACATTCAAAGAAGAAATAATACCTATTCTCCTGAAGCTGTTTCAGAAAACAGAAATAGAAGGAAAACTTCCAAACTCATTGTATGAGGCCAGCTTTTACTTAATCCCCAAAGCGGGCAAAGACCCCATCAAAAAGGAGAATTTCAGACCCATATCCCTGATGAATATGGATTCCAAAATCCTCAACAAAATCCTAGCTATTAGGATCCAACAATACATTAAAAGGATCATCCACCATGACCAAGTGGGATTTATTGCCATGATGCAAGGGTGGTTCAACATTCGAAAATCAATCAATGTGATAGATCACATTAATAAGAGGAGGGAGAAGAACCATATGGTCCTCTCAATTGATGCAGAAAAAGCATTCGACAAAATACAACATCCTTTCCTGATGAAAACTCTTCAGAGTATAGGGATAGAGGAAACATTCCTCAAGTTCATAATATCCATCTATGAAAAACCCACAGTGATTATCATCCTCAACAGGGAAAAGCTAAGAGCCTTTCCCTTAAGATCAGGGACACGTCAAGGATGCCCACTCTCGCCACTATTGTTCAACATAGTGCTAGAAATCCTAGCAACAGCAATCAGACAAAAAAAGAAATCAAAGGTATTCAAATTGGCAAAGAAGAAGTCACTCTCTTTTCACAGATGACATGATACTTTATGTGGAAAACCCAAAAGACTCCACCCCTGAATTACTAGAACTCATACAGCAATTCATTAATGTGTCAGGATAAAAAATCAGTGCACAGAAATCAGTTGCTTTCTTATACCCTAACAATGCAACTGTAGAAAGAGAAATTAGAGAAACGATTCCATGTACAATAGCACCAAAAACCATAAGATACCTCGGAATAAACCTAACCAAAGAGGTAAAGGATCTATAACCTAGTAACTACAGAACACTCATGAAAGAAATTGAAGAAGACTCAAAAAGATCGAAAAACATTCCATGCTCATGGATCGGAAGAATAAACATTGTTAAAATGTCTATGCTACTCAGAGCAATCTATACTTTCAATGCCATCCCGATCAAAATTCCAATGACATTTTTCAAAGTGCTGGAACAAACAATCCTAAAATTTGTATGGAATCAGAAAAGACCCCAAATCGCCAAGGAAATGTTGAAAAAGAAAAACAAAGCTGGGGGTATCACGTTGCCCAATTCAAGCTATATTACAAATCTGTGATCACCAAAACAGCATGGTACTGGCACAAAAACAGACATATAGACCAATGGAACAGAATATAAAATCCAGATATGGACCCTCAAGTCTATGGTCAGATAATCTTTGACAAAGCAGGAAAAAACATGCAATGGAAAAAAGACAGTCTCTTCAATAAATGGTTCTGGGAAAACTGGACAGCCACATGCAGAAGAATGAAACTTGACCATTCTCTAACACCATTCACAAAGATAAACTCAAAATGGATGAAAGACCTCAATGTGAGACAGGAATCCATCAAAATCCTAGAGGAGAACATAGGCAATAACCTCTTTGACATCGCCCACAGCAACTTCTTTCAAGATACATCTCCACAGGCTAGTGAAACAAAAGCAAAAATGAACTTTTGGGACTTCATCAAGAGAAAAAGCTTCTGCACAGCAAAGGAAACAGTCAACAAAACAAAGAGGCAACCCACAGAATGGGAGGAGATATTTGCAAATGACACTACAGATAAAGGGCTGGTATCCAAGATCTATAAAGAACTTCTCAAACTCAACACCCAAAAAACAAATAATGAAGTGAAAAAATGGGCAGAAAATATGAAAAGACACTTCTCTGAAGAAGACATACAAATGGCTAACAGACACATGAAAAAATGTTCATCATCATTAGCCATCAGGGAAATTCAAATCAAAACCACATTGAGATACCACCTTATACCAGTTAGAACGGCAAAAATGGACAGGGAGAGAAACAACAAATGTTGGAGAGGTTGTGGAGAAAGGAGAACCCTCTTACACTGTTGGTGGGAGTGCAAGTTGGTACAGCCACTTTGGAAAACAGTGTGGAGGTGCCTCAGAAAATTAAAAATAGAGCTACCCTATGACCCAGCAATTGCACTACTGGGTGTTTACCCCAAAGACACAGATGTAGTGAAAAGAAGGGCCATACTTAATCCAATGTTCATGGCAGCAATGTCTGCAATAGCCAAACTGTGGAAAGAGCCCAGATGCCCTTCAACAGACAAATGGATAAAGAAGATGTGGTCCATATATACAATGGAATATGACTCAGCCATCAGAAAGGATGAATACCCAACTTTTACATCAACATGGATGGGACTGGAGGAGATTATGCTAAGTGAAATAAGTCAAGCAGAGAAAGTCAATTATCATATGGTTTCACTTATTTGTGGAACATAAGGAATAGCATGGAGGACATTAGGAGAAGGAAGGGAAAAACGAAGGGGGGGAAATCGGAGGGAGAGATGAACCATGAGGGACTATGGACTCTGAGAAACAAGGTTTTAGAGGGGAGCGGGGAGGAGGGATTGGTTAGCCCAGTGATGGGTATTAAGGAGGGCATGTACTGCATGGAGCACTGGGTGTTACACGAAAACAATGGATCATGGATCACCATATCAAAAACTAATGATGTATTGTATGGTGACTTACATAACATAATAAAATTTTAAAAAATAATAAATAAATAAATAAATAAATCTTCAGTTTGTTCTCTATCATTAAGAGTCTCTTTTGCTTTATTTTCCTCTCTCCTCCCCCACTTCCCATATGGTCATCTGTTTTCTTTCTTAAATTCCACATATGAAAGAGATCATATGGTATTTGTCTTTTTCTTATTGACTTATTTCCCTTAGCATCATACACTCTAGCTCCATCCATGTCATTGTAAATGGCGAGATTTCATTCTTTTTGATGGCTGGGTATATATATATATACCACATCTTCTTTATCCATTCATCAATCAGTGGACATTTGGGTTCTTTCCATAGTTTTGCTTTTGTTGATAATATTGCTATAAACATCGGGGTACATGTACCCCTTCAAAACTACCTTTGTATCCTTTGGGGAAATACTTCGTAGTGTAATTCCTATGTCATAGATTAGTTCTATTTTTAAGTCTTTGAGGAACCTCCATACTGTTCTCCAGAGTGGCTGTGCCAATTTGCTTTCCCACCAGCAGTATAAGAGAGTTCCCCTTTCTCCATCTTTACCAAAACCTGTTGTTACTTGTGTTAATTTTAGCCATTCTGACAGGTGTGAAGTGGTATCTCATCATGTTTTTGTTTTTTTGGGTTTTTTTGTATTTCCCTGATGATAAGTGATGTTGAGCATCTTTTCATGTGTCTGTTAGCTATCTGATGTCTTCTTTAGAAAAGTGTCTGTTCATGTATTCTGCCCATTTCTTAACTGGATTATTTGTTTTTTGGGTGTTGAATTTGGTAAGTTCTTTATAAATTTTGGATACTAAACCTTTATCCACTATGTCATTTGCAAATATCTTCTCCAATTCTGTAGGCTGCCTTTTAGTTGATTGTTTCCTTTGCTTTGTAGAAGCTTTTTATCCTGATGAAATCCCAATAGCTTATTTTTGCTTTTGTTCCCACTGCCTCTGGTGGAGTGTCTAGTTAGAAGTGGCTATGGCTGAGGTCAAAGAGGTTTCTGCCTGCATTCTCCTCTAGGATTTTGATGGTTTCCTGTCTCATATTTAGGTCTTTCATCCAGTTTGACTTTATTTTTGTGTATGTTGTAAGAAAGTGGTTCAGTTTCATTCTTTTGCATGTTGGTGTCCAGTTTTCCCAACACCATTTGTTGAAGAGATTTTTTTCCATTGGATATTCACTCTTAGTTTGTCAAAGATTAGTTGACCATATAGTTGTGGGTTCAATTCCGGGTTGTCTATTTTGTTCTATTAATCTATGTGTTTATTTTTGTGCCAGTATCATACTGTCTGGATGATTGCAGCTTTGTAATATACCTTGAAATCCAGAATCATGATGCCTCCAGTTTTGTTATTCTTTTTCAGGATTGCTTTGGCTATTTGGGGTCTTTTGTGGTTTCATACCAATTTCAAAATTGTTCTAGCTCTGTGAAAAATGCTGGTTTTATTTTTATAGGGATTGCATTCAATATGTATATTGCTTTGGGTAGTACAGGCATTTTAACAATGTTTGTTCTTCCAATACATGAGCATGGAATGCTTTTCCATTTCTTTGTGTCCTCTTCAATTTCATGAATGTTCTATAGTTTTGAGAATACTTATCTATTACCTCTTTAGTTAGATTTATTCCTAGGTATCTTTTTGTTTTTGGTGCAATTGCAAATGGGATCGATTCCTTGATTTCTTTTTCTGCTTCTTCATTATAGAAGTGTATAGAAATATAACAGATTTCTGCACATTGATTTTATATACTGCAACTTTGCTGAATTCATGTATTCTAGCAATTTTTTTGGTGGGGTCTTTTGGGTTTTCTAAATAGAGAAACATATCATCTGCAAATACTGAAAGTTTAACTTCATCCTTGCCAATTTGGACGCCTTTTATTTATTTTTGTTGTATGATTCCTGAGGCTAAGTCTTCCAGAGCTGTAACTAGTAATGGTGAGAGTGAACATCCCTGTCTTGTTCCTGACCATAAGAGAAAAGCTCTCAGTTTTCCCCATTGAGGATGATATTAGCTGTGGGTCTTTTGTATATGGTCTTTATGATTTTGAGGTATGTTTCATCTATACCTACTTTGCTGAGGGTTTTTATCAAGTACAAATATTCTATTTTTTTCAAAATCGTTTTCTTCATCTATTGTGAGGATCATATGGTTCTTATTATTTATTTTATTAATGTGGTGTTTCATGTTGATTTATTTCCAAGTATTAAACACCCCTGCAGCCAGGAATAAATCCCACTTGATTGTGGTGAATAATTCTTTTAAGGTACTGTTGGATTCAATTTTCTGCTATCTTGTTGAGAATTTTTGCTTCCATGTTCATCAGGGATATTGGCCTGTGATTCTTCTTTTTAGTGGGGTCATTGGTTTTGGAGTCAAGTTAATTCTGGATTCATAGAATGAGTTTGAAAGTTTTCCTTCCATTTGTTATCTTTGAGAAGAATAAGTATTAACTCTTCATTAAATGTCTGGTAGAATTCCCTCTAGGAAGCCATCTGGACCAGAACTTTGGTTTTTTGGGAGATTTTTTATTGCTGATTCAATTTTGTTGCTGGTTATGTGTCTGCTGAAATTTTCTATTTCTTCCTGTTTCAGTTTTGGTAGTCAATTTCTAGGAATTTGTCCATTTCTTCCAGATTGTCCAGTTTGTTGGCATATTAATTTTCATAGTATTCTCTTATAATTGTATTTCTGTGGTGTTGGTTATGATCTCTCCTCTTTCATTTGTGATTTAAACTATTTGGGTCTTTTCTCTTTGCTTTTTGGTAAATCTGGCTAAGGGCTTATCAATTTTATTAATTCTTTTGAAGAACTAGTTCTTAGTTTCATTGATCTGTTCTAATGTTTTGTTTGTTTTTATATCATTTATTATTGCTCAATCTTTATTATTTTCTTTCTTCGCTGGCTTTATGCTTTAATTGCAGTTCCTATTCTGGCTCCTTAAGGTGTAAGATTAGGTAGTGTATTTGAGAATTTTCTTGCTTCTTGAGGTAGGCCTGTATTGCAGTATACTTCCCCCTTAGGACTGATTTTGCTGCATCCCAAGGGTCTTGGACTGTTGTGTTTACATTTTCATTTGCTTATATGTATTTTTAAAAATTTATTCTTTCTTTATTTATTTGTTATTTTGTATTATATTCAGTCAGGCAACAGATACTACATCATTAGTTTTGAGGTAGTGTTCAATGATTCATTAGTTGTGTATAACAGCCAGTGCTCATCACGTCATATACCCTCCTTAATATCAATCACCCAGTTACCCCATCCCCCCAATCCCCTCCCTTCTGTAACCCTCAGTTTGTTTCCCAGAGTCCAGAGTCTCTCATGGATTGGCTCCCTCTTTGGTTTCTTCCCATTCATTTTCCTTCCCTTCCCCTGTGGTCCCCTGCACTATTCCTTATGTTCCACATACAAGAGAAACCATATGATAATTGTCTTTCTCCGCTTAACTTATTTTCTTCAGCATAATCCCCTCCAGTTCCATTCATGTCAATGTAAGTGGTAGGTATTGATCATTTCTTTTGGCTGAGTAATATTCCATTGTACATATGAACCACATCTTCTTTAACCATTCATCTGATGAAGGACATCTCAGCTCCTTCCAGAGTTTGGCTACTGTGGACATTGCTGCAATGAAAATTGAGGTGCATGTGCCTCTTCTTGTCACTACATCTATATTTTTGGGCTAAATACAGCATTGCAATTGCTGGGTCATAAGGTAGCTCTATTTGTAACGTCTTGAGGAACCTCCATACTGTTTTCCAGTGTGGCTGTACCAGCTTGCATTCCCACCAAGAGTGTAAGAGGGTTCCCCTTTCCCACATTCTTGCCAACATTTGTTGTTTCCTGTCTTATTAACTTTTGACATTCTAACTGGTGTAAGGTGGTATCTCATTGTGCCTTTGACTTGTATTTCCCTGATGACTAGTGATATGGAGCATTTTTTCATGTGTCTGTTAGCCATTTGTATGTCTTCTTTGGAAAAGTGTCTGTTCATGTTTTCTGCCGATTTCTTGACTGATTTGTTTTTTGGGTGTCGAGTTTGATAAGTTCTTGGATACCATCCCTTCATCCATAATGTCATTTGCAAATATCTTCTCCCATTCTCTGGGTTGTCTCTTAGTTTTGTTGACTGTTTCCTTTTCTGTGCAAAAGCTTTTTACCTTGATGAAGTCCCAAAAGTTCATTTTCATTGTTGTTTCCATTGCCTTTAGAGATGTGTCTTGAAAGAAGTTGTTGTGGCCAATGTCAAAGAGGTTACTGACTAAGTGCTCCTCTAGGATTGTGGAGGATTCCTGTCTCACATTGAGGTCTTTCATCCATTTAGAGTTTATCTTTGTGTATGGTGCAAGAGGATGGTCCAGCTTCATTCTTCTGCATGTGGCTGTCCAGTATTCCCAGCACCATTTATTGAAGAGACTGTCTTTTTTCCATTGGTATTCTTTCCTGATTTGTTAAAGATTAGTTGACCATAGAGTTGATGGTCCATTTCTGGGCTTTCTATTCTGTTCCATCAATCTATGTGTCTGTTTTTGTGCCAATACCATACTGTCTTGATGATCACAGCTTTATAATATAGCTTGAAGTCAGGCATCGTGATGCACTGAGCTTTGGTTTTCTTTTTCAACATTCCCGTAGTGATTCGGGGTCTTTTCTGGTTCCATACAAATTTTAGGATTCTTTGTTCCAGCTCTGTGAAAAATGTCAATGGTACTTTGTTGAGGATTGCTTTGAAAGTGTAGATTGTTCTGGGCACATAGACATTTTAACAATGTTTATTCTTCCAATACATGAGCATGAAGTGTTTTTCCGTCTCTTTGTGTCTTCCACAATTTCTTTCATAAGTGTCCCATAGTTTCTAGAGTATAGCTCCTTTACCTCTTTGGATAGGTTTATTCCTAGGTATCTTATGGGTTTTGGTCCTATTGTAAATGGAATCAATTCTTTAATTTCTCTTTCTACAGTTACATTGTTAGTGTATAAGTAAGCAACTGATTTCTGTGCATTGATTTTTTATCCTGCCACATTACTGAATTGCTGTATGAGTTCTAATAATTTGGGGGTGGAGTCTTTTGTGTTTTCCTCATAAAGTATCATATCGTTTGCGAAGAGGGAGAGTTTGACTTCTTTGCCAATTTTAATGCTTTTTATTTCTTTTTGTTGTCTGATTGCTGAGGCTAGGACTTCTAGTACTATGTTGAACGATAATGGTGAGAGTGGACATCCCTGACATGTTCTTGATTTTAAGGAAAAAGCTCTGTTTTTCCCCATTGAGAACAATATTTGTTGTGGGCTTTTCATAGATAGCTCTTATAATATTGAGGTATGTTCCCTTTATCCCTATACTTTGAAGCATTTTAATCAGGAAAGGATGTGTTATTTTGTCAAGTGATTTTTCTGCATCAGTTGAGAGGATCGTATGATTCTTGTCTTTTATCAATGTGCTTTATCATATTGATTGATTTGCGAATTTTGAACCACCCTTGCATGCCAGGAATAAATCCCACCTGGTCCTGGTGAATAACCCTTTTAATGTACTGTGGAATCCTATTGGTTAGGATCTTGGTGAGTATTTTGGCATCCACGTGTATCAGGGATAGTGGTCCATTTTTCTCCTTTTTGATAGGGTCTTTGGTTTGGGGATCAAGTTAATCCTGACCTCATAGAATGAATTTGGAAGGTTTCCTCCCATTTCTATTTTTTAGAACAGCTTCAGTAAAATATGTATGATTTCTTCTTTATGTTTTTGATAGAATTCCCCTGGGAAGCCATCTGGCCCTGGAGTCTTGTTTTTTGGGAGGTTTTTTGACTACTGTTTCAATGTCCTTGCTGGCTATTAGTCTGTTCAGATTGTCTATTTCTTCCTGTTTCAGTCTTGGTAGTTTATAAGTTTCCAGGAATGTGTCCAATTCTTCCAGATTGCCTAATTTGTTGGCATATAGCTGTTGGTGATAAGTTCTAATGATTGCCTCTATTTCCTTGGTATTGGCCATGATCTCTCCCTTTTATTCATGATTTTATTAATTTGGGTCCTTTCTCTTTTGGATAAGTCTGGTCAGAGGTTTATTGGTCTTATTAATTCTTTCCCCGAATCACTACGGGAATGTTGAAAAAGAAAACCAAAGCTCAGTGCATCATGATGCCAGCTTCAAGTTTCGTTGATCTGTTCTACTGTTTTTCTGGTTTCTATCTCATTGATTTCTGCTCTAATCTTTCTTATTTTTATTTCTTATTTCTTATTTTAATTCTTATTTCTCTTCTTCTGTTCAGTTTAGGCTTTATTTGCTGTTTTTTTTTTTTTTCCTCCAGGCTCTTTAGGTATAATATTAGCTTGTGCATTTGGGATTTTTCTAATTTTTTGAGAGAAGTTTGGATGGCTATGTATTTCCTTCTTAGACTGCCTTTGCAGTATTGCTTAATTTTTGAAACAATGTGTTTTCATTCTCATTAGTTTCAATGAATTGTTTAAGTTCTTTCTTAATTCCCTGGTTGTCCCAATCATTCTTTAGCAGGATGCTCTTTAATTTCCAAGTCTTTGAGTTCCTTCCAAATTTCCTCTTGTGGTTGAGTTCCATTCTCAAAGAATTGTGGTCTGAAAATATGCATGGAAAAATCTCAATCTTTTGGTATAGATTGAGACCTGATTTGTGACCTAGTATGTGGTCTATTCTAGAGAAAGTTCCATGTACATTCTAGAAGAATGAGTATTCTGTTGTTTTAGAATGGAATGTTCTGTATATATCTGCAAAGTCCTTCTGGTCCAATGTGTCATTCAAAGCTCTTGTTTCTTTGTTGATCTCCTGCTTAGATGATCTGTCCATGGCTGTGAGTGGAGTGTTGAGGTCTCCTACTGTAATGTGTTATTATCCATATGTTTCTTTATTTTGGTTATTAATTGGTTTATATAATTAGCTGCTCCCATGTTGGGGGACATAGATATTTACAATTGTTAGATCTTCTTGTTGGATATACCCCTTAAGTATGATATCGTATCCCTCTACATCTCTTCCTATGGTCTTTGGTTTAAAATCTAATTTGTCTGATATGAGGATTGCTAACCCAGCTTTCTTTTGAGGCTCATTAGTGTGGTAAATGGTTCTCCATCCCCTCACTTTCAATCTGGAGGTGTCTTTAGGGTCAAAATGAGTCTCTTGTAGACAGTATATGGATGGGTCCTGCTTTTTTATCCAATCTGAAACCCAGTATCTTTTCATGGGAGCATTCAGCCCATTTACCTTCAGAGTAACTATGGAAAGATACGAATTTAGTGTTGTTGTATTGCCTGTAAATTCCCTGTTTCTGTAGTTGTCTCTGTTTCTTTCTGGTCTATGTGACTCTTGGGGTCTCTCTTTGCTTACAGGATACCCCTTAATATTTCTTGCAGCATGGCTTGGTGGTCACATATTCTTTCAGTTTCTGCCTGTCCTGAAAGCTCCCCATCTGTTCTGAATGACAGCCTTGCTAGATAAGGTATTCTTGACTTCAAGTTCTTTTCATTTACTACGCTGAATATATCTTGCCAGCCCTTTCTGGCTTGCCAGGTTTCTGTGGACAGGTCTTATGTTATTCTGATATTCCTCCGTCCATGTGTAAGGAACCTCCTCTCCTTGGCTACTCTCAGGATAGTTTCTTTGGCTGTAAAATTTGCAAGTTTCATTTTACATGTAGGGTTGTTGATCTATTTTTATTGATCATGGGAGGGGTCATCTCTGCCTCTTGGACTCAAATGCTTGTTTCCTTCCCCAGATTAGGGAAGTTCTCAGCTATGATGTGCTCAAATATACCTTCCAGCCCTCTCTCTCTCTCTCCACCCCTCGAGGATCCCAATAATTCTGACATTGGAACATTTCAGGGCATTTCTAACCTCTCTAATCCCTTTTTCATGGTCTACTAGCAGCCTATCTGTTTTCCTCAACTTCCTTTCTTTTCATCAACTTATCTTCTAGATCACTTATTCTCTCTTTTGCCTCATTTACCCTGGCTGTTAGAGTATCCAGTTTAGATTGCATCTCATTCATAGCATTTTTTATTTTGGCCTGATTAGATTTCATTTCTGCTCTTAGGGATTCTATATTTTCACAAATGTTTTTTCAAGCCTAGCTACTGACTTTATGATTGCTATCCTGAATTCTTTCTCTGACATCTTGCTTATATCCATATCCATCAGTTCTGTGGCAGAGGATATTTTCTCTGTTTCTTTTCTTTGTTGAGAGTTCCTCCTCCTAGTCATTCTGTCGAGGGATGTTTGAGTGAATGAGCAGAGTGCAAAATATCAACCACAACCCAAGTAAGATGCACTCTAGCAAAATCTGGAGTGGTCAGAAACCACCACCAAAAATCAAGGCCAAAATGAAACACAAGAATATTATTAAAAATTAAAATTAAGAAAATGGGGAGTATGGGGACTATAATATCTCAGTGTGAATGAAGCACAGTGTTTCTGTTGTTCCTGCGTGTATTTTTGTCTGTGTGTTAGAGGACACCACATCTCAGAATTACAAGGAAAGTAAAACTTATGTGTGTGTGTGTATATATAAAATTGAACAGAGTGAAAAAGGGACTAAAATAAAACATATATTTATAAAAAAAATGTAGGTGAAAAAACACAAGTTAAAAAGTGACTATGAAATATAAGTTGAGGGGCGCCTGGGTGGCTCAGTTGGTTAAGCGACTGCCTTCAGCTCAGGTCATGATCCTGGAGTGCCAGGATCGAGTCCTGCATCAGGTTCCCTGCTCAGTAGGGAGTCTGCTTCTCCCTCTGACCCTCATGATCTCTCTATCTCATTCTGTCTCTCAAATAAATTAATAAAATCTTAAAAAAAAGAAATATAAGTTGATATAATAAACATCTAGTTGAAATGAGGAAAAGGAAAAAAAAAGAAACAGAGAAAAAGCATAAGAAAAAGAAAAAAGAAAGAAAAGGAAAATTTTATCTGAAAAATAAACAAGTTGTGAAGCCACACCTGGAGCTCAATATACTATTTTCCTCTGGCATTGGGATTTTATAGTCTTATGGGATCCATAGGATTGTTGTCCAGCTGTTCTTCCAGCCTGCCTTCTGGAGGAGGGGCCTCCTGTGCTGTTTCTCAGGTAACCCTGCCCGAGTGGAGTTGCCCCACCCCATGCCAGGGGGATGGGCTCAGTGGAATCTGCTCTTCTGTGTGGCTTTTTTTCCCTGGAGGCTCTTTCCTTCCAAGGATCAGAGCAAATATTGCCGCACCCAATCCTCTGGCCCAGAGCAGAAAATTTGCAGTCTGGTCTCTTTATTTTATTTATTTATTTATTTTTATTTTTATTGACATGTATGTTTCAGGGGTATAGGTCTGTGATTCATCAGTTTTACACAATTCACAGCGCTCACCATAGCACATACCCTCCCCAACATTCATCACCCAGCCACCCCATTCCTCCCACCCCCTCCACTCCAGCAACCCTCAGTTTGTTTCCTGAGATTAAGAGTCTCTTATGGTCTGTCTCCCTCTCTGGTTTCATCTTCTTTCATTTTTCCTTCCCTTCCCCTATGATCCTCTGTCTTGTTTCTGAAATTCCTCATGTCAGTGAGGTCATATGATACATGTCTTTCTCTGATTGACTTATTTTGCTTAGCATAATATCCTCTAGTTCCATCCATGTCGTTGCAAATGGCAAGATTTCGGGTTTTTTTGATGGCTGCATAATATTCCATTGTATATATATACCACACCTTCTTTATCCATTCATCTGTTGATGGACATCTTGGCTCTTTCCATAGCTTGGCTATTGTGGATATTGCTGCTATAAACATTGTGGTGCAGGTGCCCCTTCGGATCACTACATGTGTATCTTTGGGGTAAATACCCAGTAGTGCAGTTGCTGGATCATAGGGTAGCTCTATTTTCAACTTTTTGAGGAACCTCCATACTGTTTTCCAGAGTGGCTACACGAGCTTGCATTCCCACCAACAGTGTAGGAGGTTTCCCCTTTCTCTGCATCCTTGCCAACATCTGTCGTTTCCTGACTTGTTAATTTTAACCATTCTGACTGGTGTGAGGTGGTATTTCATTGAAGTTTTCATTTGTATTTCCCTGATGCCGAGTGATGTTGAGCACTTTTTCATGTGTCTGTTGGCCATTTGGATGTCTTCTTTGGAAAAATATCTAATTATGTCTTCTTCCCACTTCTTGATTGGATTATTTGTTCTTTGGGTGTTGAGTTTGATAAGTTCTTTATAGATTTTGGATACTAGCTTTTTACCTGATATGTCATTTGCAAATATCTTCTCCCATTCTGTCAGTTGTCTTTTGGTTTTGTTGACTGTTTCCTTTGCTGTGCAAAAGCTTTTTATCTTGATGAAGTCCCAATAGTTCTGTCTCTTTAATAAACCCTCCAGGACAAAGAGTCTCCACTTCTGTATGCACCACCAAAACCAACAGCTTCCTGTGGTGTGCACCCACAACAACTCTCTCAGAGGTAGTCCCAGGGGCCTGGGAGTGCCACTGTCCTTTGTGATTCTAAAATCACAAGTGCCCGTGGCCTCACATGTGCACCCAAAGCTCCTGGATCATGTCTGGGTGCTGCTCTAATGTCCTTTCCTGGCTGCTACCACCCTGCGAGTTTTTGCTTGGTCTTGGGTGCAGATTCCAAATATTTTCAGGTTGCTCAAGAATAGCCCAATTATTGACTGGCCTGGCTCACGGTTTATGGTGATCTGAGCTGAGAGTCCCTTCCTGGGCTCGCTGACCATAACCTGCTTCCTGGCTCCACTGCTCAGGCTTTCTACAAGTTCAGGCACCCCCTTTTGCTCTTTGGTTCCTCCTATTCCGAGATGACAATGTCCTACCTAGAATTCTGCCCTTACATTTCCAGAGCCCCTTTCAGAGAGGGATGTCTCTCACTAGAGCAGATTTCTAATGGTTCCAGATTTTGTGCTCCAGTGTTACATCACTTTCCAGGAGCCAGCTTATGGAGGCTCCCTCCCTGTTCTGTTTATCTTCCAATATTCCCCTGCAGATTCACAACTATGCATATCCTACCTTGCAAAAGAAGTTGCTTTTGTGCTTGTAGAGATCCAGATATATATTCTTACATCTCAGGCTGATTTTGTGGGTGTTCAAAATGGTTTGATTGATATCCAGCTAAATTCAGGGGAACAGTTGAAATGAGGTCCCCTACTCCTCCCAATGGGCATTTTTTTATTATATACTAGACATTGACTATTATTTTAGAAGACTCCTGATCTTATTTAAATATTTTGTTTTAGCAGGCAGTCACCTTGTTTATGTTTAGCATGTAGGCCCTGGCCTAACTTTTCTGACTGTGGTTTTGATGACAGCTTAATTTTCAGAGTCTCTGTGGTGTTGTTTTGGTGTTGGTCTGTCTCTATATGGTGCTATTGTTGATGTCCAAGGTGATGGAATATGTTTTCCCAGGCACGGTTTTTTGGTTTCAATATTTGGGAAAGGGGAGTCTCAAGATCAGGAAGTCTCAGAAACAAAGAGTTCCTAGTCCTGCACCCTTGTTTTGTAGGAAACCTGTGCCTGTGGGAGATGGATAATATTCCCCAAGTGAGGTGCTCACTGTGACAGGGTCCTTCTTGCTACTTACTTCTGGCTTTCCTGGTAAGGCTTGTAGGGATAAAAGCCCTTCTAATCCAGGCTCTGCTTATGGTGGGAGTGGGTGGTAGAGGGCAGTGGGTGGAGGGATTGTGTCAGTGCCCACCGCTCATCCTATTTCAGGAGACATTGACATGCAGTCTTGGTTAATAACCCCTGGGATATGATTCCTGAGTCCCTTTTATCTGTGATTCTGTGAATGTTTGTGAGGAGAATCCTGGCCCTCAAAAGGAGGCTCTGGGGAGTAAGAAGATTGATTTTGAAAAGGATCCCTTTATCCTTTTACTGTGTTTAGAAGCAAACAGAAGAACACAGTTTCACATGTGATAGAAGCTGTCACCTTGTGATCTGTACTGCAGACTGAGGAGGAGCATATAAAATCATGGGACATAATATTTGTATTGATTTGAAGGTTGTCATGAGGTTGAATAGAGATCAAAGGATATGAAAGTGCTTTGTGAATGCTCACAGTGGAAGAAGGTAATTGTAAAACAAAAATATTAAGTTCTTTATTTCAGAATGGTGATGAAGATGTAGTTGTGTCATACAAAACTGCTGGCTAAGAATTAGAAAAATATAGATAGCATGACTAGAGTGTGGACACATATCACACAATGGTGAGTAATCACAGTTTTGTACTAAGCATTTGCATCTCAATTAGTAATGTCTTCAGATTTGGGGATTCCAAGTGTCCCTGGGTAAATTCTCTCAAAATGACAGATGGTTAATGTGTAGTCATAAATTTGTCCACTGAATATGGAAGCAGAGCTGAAGTTCTGTGAATATAAAATATTTCTGAAGTAGCTATGGCCAAAATTAAGATAGTTCTGCAAACCAAACCAAAAAATGTAAAATTTGGAAGCCTGTGTGTCCTTTCCCCATTTAGTTCCCATGGCAGCATTTGTGTCTCTTTGTTTCTATAACAGGCTCTTTCCCACCCCAATCTGTATGACACTTTCTAATGGACATATTTTTTAAGGTAAGTTTATAATTTCAGTTGCTGTCTTGTCCTTTAAGGCAGGAGACTTAAACTGGAGTAAATGGTGAAACACACTTTTTTTGTGAGTCAACTTCTTTTTAGGGAGCAGGACTCTCCCTAAACTCTCAGCTCTCAAAGGGGTCTGTGATCCATAAGATTTAAAAACTACCAGTGTTAAGATGACTTAAAGTCTATTTTAAAAATTTTATTTTTCATTTATTTGAGAGAGAGAGAAAGAGAAAATGAGAGAGAGCATGAGCAGTAGGAGGGGCAGAGGGACAAACAGTCTCTGCACTAAGTGGGGATCCCAACATAGGGCTCAATCTCAGGACCCAGGGATCATGACCTGAGCCGAAGGCAGACACTTAACTGACTGAGCCCCCAGGTGCCCCAAGATGACTTAAAATGTTAAGATGATGATTTTACTTGCTTCCACTTAGAGTTCTCAAAGGGTTTCTAACCAATACCCCGGATCACACAGCTAGGAAATGAAGCTCCTGAGATTTAGATCTAAATTTAATGGGGTTAAATAAGTCAGATACCGTTCTGGGGCAAAAGCCCAGGTCACTTTCACAACACTGTTCTGGAATGATGGGGCATCTTGCCAGCTACTGGCTCATCCTTGCCCCTCCTCATCTAGGGCTAGGCCTGGTCAGCCCCAGCTTTCCCAGGATGCTTATCAGACTTCTGTCTTTTCAAACTGAAATGTTTTCAACAGCTTGAATTATAGATCTCAGCATTTTAAGGATATTATTAAGTCTATTCCCCCTGACCCCAGGATCATATAAAAGATTCACAGACCTATTCGAATATCAGATACCTTCACAATTTTTCTCTGGAAGTAACCCCCCAAAACATCAGATATTCTAATTCTATGTTGTTTTCATATGAGTCCAGCTCTAAGATTCTTAGAATGTCAGAGCCAGAAGTGTCCTGAGCCAGAAGATACCATTTTACAGGTAGAGATTTAAAAAGGGGTGGGGGGGGGGGGGGCTTGTCCTGGATCATAGAATAAGTTAGTGGAAAATCAGACTTGAAACCAGGGTCCTTGACTCCCAGTCACATATTTATCTCCAGTCAAATGCTCATCAACAGATGAGTGGCATAGGTATTCACAAATGTTCCCTCTTTATTCTGCCCCATTCCCAACCCCACCCCCCAAGAACTTGTAACTTATGCCAGTTGCTGGTGAAGGGGGCAGCATAAGAAGGGTTAAAGGAAGGAGTAATGAGTACATAAGAATGGGCCAAGGATGGGGTCATGCTCTGGCCAGCAGGCTTTCATGGGGTGCCAGGCTCTTTTCTGTCTCCCAGAAGTTCCAGGGATGCTCTGACCTCACTGTAACCCAACTTAGTTTAGTAGGGCATCACACTGCCATCTTGTGGGAGTAAGAGAATGCAGTGACTCTACCCAGCTGATTATGAAACTCATGGAGGGCCTGTACAGTGAGCAGGGGACTGAATAAGTTTCATAACAATTAGCATAGGTATTCCCATTTATTAAACACCCACTATATGCCATACAATGTGAGAGGTATATTAAATATACTTATTTATTTTTCTTACACCCTAAGAAACTAACCACTGTCAATGTCTCAATGATAAAACTGAACTCCCAGTTAATGAGCTGACTTGCTCAAAGTTACACAACCAGTAAATACCAATGTTAGAATTAAAACCCAGAGGACTGACTGCAGTGAACATTTACTTTTTTTATAATAAGAGATACCATTGATTTAATTTTAAAATATATGTCAGGCACTATACTAGGTTGTTGGATGTAGTATTAAAATCTTTACAATAAACATGAGTTATTGTTACTCTTATTTTACATGGAAAGAAACAGAAGTTTAGAGAGTAAACGTGACTTGCTTAAGATTCACATTATTAGTTTGATCAGAATTTTAAGCCAAAGCTATAGACTTTAAAACCCACATTCTCCAACATGCTGCATCTTTCAGAGATTTGAAAGCATGGTACATAGAGAGCAAATGAGGCTTCCAAGGAGAGGCTCCATCCACTTGATGGTTTGGGGGACAGTTTAAATATCTTACACACTCAATCTATGACATTATAACTCTTGGAGGCAAGAGGAACTCAAGAAATAAAATTTGATGGCTGTGATGTCTGGATCCCAGAGAACTGATCACCCTTACTCCATATTCTAGAAACACTGGATACAATGAAACTGGGACAGACTGGGAAACTTGAAGGAACTTCCACTGAGATCAAACTGAGCTGGGACCTCTTAGAAGACTAAAGATGAACTCTTCCCCTGGAGAAGTATGTCTCATTGTGCTTCCAGGGGTTGGAAGTGAAGTGAATTGTTATAAATAAGAAAACTTGTTGCTGATTTTCTTCTACTTCTATTCAACCGATTCTTTTCAGTCTGTAAAGTGCTATCACTTCAGCTTGCGTAGGATCAGTCCAAATAAACTATATGCCACCTGTGTTCTACCTCTCTTAACCTGAAAAGAGAGAGCTAAAGTCTTGCTGCTGGCTCATAGTTTTCCATCCCCTTTCAATTTCTGCAGGAACCAGTATAATCTTCTCTAAAATTTGGGTAATTATTTTATGGTACTCTTTGCTGAATTTGCACCTTTGTGTCTCAGTAGCTCAGCATAGCACCTGGCCCCAATTAGTGCTGATGAGGTGTTAGATAAATGAAGAAAATCAACTTCACAAGGCACATCCATGTCTTTGATCCAGTGGGCAGGGAAGGAAAAACAGAAGCTGAAAAATTGACCAAACCTCCAAAGTCAGCTCATTGAATCCCCATCCTGATTCCTTTTAAGCAACTCCACCCAACTGGTCTTTCAAGCCCTGCTTGCACATTTCCAGTTGCAGGTACTTATGAGTAGACAACTTACTTACAAAAGTCTTCCTTGTGTGGAATGAACTATTTCCCTTTGTGGTTTGTACCATGGATTTTAGTTCCTTGATACCACACAGACTGTCCTTTCTTTCTGCCCTTATCACAAGACCCAAGCTCCAGTTCATTCAATGGTTTTACACAGAACCCGGGATCTTTCCTCTACTTCATTCTACTGACCTCTCCTCTGTATCCAGTCTACTTTTTCTGTATCATTTTTGAAGAATGAGGACCAGAGCTGGAAACAGAACACCTGCTGGGCAGTATAAAATAGAGAGTAATATCACCTCCTCTGTTCTGAAAAATAATAAAGTGAAATTTGTTTTTTGGAAACCACTTCACCTTGATTGGGGATCTGCAAACTATGGCATGTGGGCCAAATATGGCCCACTCTACTTGTTTTTATAAATAAGGTTATGTTGGTACACAGACATGCCCATTATTTTACATACTGTCTTTGGCTGCTTTCATGCTATAAGGGAAGAATTGAGTAGCTGCTACAAAAACCATATGCTTCACAACACCTAAACTATTTACTATCTGTTCTTTAAAATTTTTACCAATCCATATTCTTGATTTATATTAGACTCCTTGTTAAAAATGTTATCAATACCAACCTCCTTGGTAAAAACAAAAATTAAAATCCAAACTGAGACTCAGACAGCTGAAATGACCTGCCTAAATTCACACAGCTTGAGCATGACAGGAGATGGTTTTTGAACCCAGGTCTGTTGGTTCACAATCCAGTATTCCTCATGGTCTCCACAGTGCTCACCACAAGCCACTTCAAGGTAGAACATGGTGTGGTGTTGTGGCTCCATTGTTTATTACTGCCTTAGTTGAGTTCCTACTATCAGCCAATGTTTGCTTATGTCAACTCCTCCTGCTCAGGTCAGTTTTGCTCAGCTACTCCCTTGTTCCACTCCTGGTCACCTTGCCACTGGAGTCACAGTCTCCTTGGCCAATGATCAGGATAGGCTTTCTAGAGAAAAAGCCATTCAGGAGCCTTTGCCTACAGGAGTAGGAGAACCAGACTGGCTGAACCTCAAGGCCTGATAGGGCAAAAAGAAAGCCCCACCCAATCTGTGCCACACTCTAAAAGGAGAAACCATTGGCTAACCAATGGGGTAGCCTCCCAGTCACCATCCCTCATGTCCTTGAATCTGGAAATATTTTTTAAGGGAAAAAGCATGAGGTAGTGACAGAGAGAGAGGAGTAAGAGAGGGAGAGAGAATGGGAATGAATATATACTTGATCAGCAAGAAAAAAACTTCCTTTGATTTATTAATTTTATTATTAATTAATCCTGCTTTTTTTCTTTTTCTTTTTTTTTTAAGATTTTTTATTTATTTGACAGAGAGAGAGACAGCGAGAGAGGGAACACAAGCAGAGGGAGTGGGAGCGGGAGAAGCAGGCCTCCCGCGGAGCAGAGAGCCAGGTGCGGGGCTCTATTCCAGGACCCTGGGATCAGGACCTGAGCCGAAGGCAGACGCTCAACGACTGAGCCACCCAGGCACCCCTTAATCCTGCTTTCTGTAGCTGGGCACTCACTTAGAATCTGGCTTCTAGATGGGCACAGCTGCCCAGATATTCCTGCCCATACTCTGAGGGCAGTCTTACTCTAACACACACAGGCTAGTGGGGCAGTGTGTGCGTGTGTGTGTGTGTGTGTGTGCATGTGCATGCGTGTGTGTGTGTGTGTTAGGGGAGGTCAAAAATACCAGTTTAGACAGCTATGAGGTTTTTCCTCAGCCCTGAGTCCCTCTCCTTGACCGCACATTCACCCATAAAAGGCTCTAGTAATTGAAAACAGGGATTCCCAGGAAGACTAGAAGCAAAGCATTATAGGTGCACATCTACCATACGAACTTTATTACCAAAGAATATCAGAACTCACAGGGACCTTAGAGATCATCTTGTCCAACCATTTAATTTTACAGATTAGAAAACTCATGCTTGAAGAAGAAAAACCATCCACCTAAGTTCACATAGCAGATCAGTTTACATGCACAGAATCATTGCACTCTTCAAGTTGAAAAAGCCTTTAAAGGTCATTTGCCTAAATCATTCATTTTACAGACAGGGAACCTGAGGCACAATCTCCAGGACAGAAATTTTGCCTGATTCAATTATGTATCCTCACACCTAAAAAAATGTCTTTAATAGAACAAAAACTGAAGAAGTTTTTCTTGAACTAAAGAGACTTCAAATCTTAAGAAAGGATCTTTGACACTATCTTGTTTGCCGACTTTCCATTTTATAGGTGAATAAATAAAGACCCAATGAGGTAAATTTTTTGCCCTACACTCAGTAAAAACAAAGAGTTGAGACAAGAATCCAGTCATCCAGTTAAGCAGTGTGCCCAAGGTACGACAGTTAGTATATGGCATTGCAAAGTGAGTCTATTTTTCCCTTGCAGAAATTTTACAATTTCTTTCCTTCCTCTTTTTCTTCCTTCCTTTCTTTTTTTTTTCTTTTTTTGAAACATTTTCTTAACACCTGACATGCATGAAGGAATACAGAAATGCATAAGATCCAGTTCATGCAAACAAGGGTCTCACATCCTTTGGGAGATATAGATGGGCAAACAGGCATTTACCAAATTACTCCAGTCAAGAACTAGAAGTAGGAGTGCCAAATCAGAATGGAAGAGCCGTGGAATATTTCTCAGAGAGATTGACATTTCAGTTGGCTCTGGTAGGATAGTAGGTGCTTCTTAGGAATATAAAGTGGAAAAAGACATTTTAGGTAGAAAGAATAGCATGAGCAAAAATATGGCATATTTAGCGAACATTGAATAGTAAAGCATGGCTGGCACATAGGATAACATGGGCAGGGGTGGAGGTAGCTTTTAAGGGGTAGGAAAATTGAGAGAACAGATTATAAAAGCCTAGAGAAACAGGCTAAAGAATATAGAATTTATCCTGATATTCAACAGGAAAATTTATGAAGTAGGGTGCTGATGCAGTCAGTTTTGTGGTAAAAATTGATAACTATGTAAGAGTACAGGCATCTCTTGCCTCTGTCATAAGATACCATTGATGCTACTTTTGTTTATTCTGCCCCAGTTTGGGGTACTCAAGGTCCTGCCGAACTTAGTAGGCATTAAAAGCAAGATTCTCACTATGCTATTAAAGACTTCCCTGGCCACCTAGAAACTTATTTCTTCTTATACACTTTACCTCTAATTGCTTATCAGATTCAAAATTCTGGGGCAGTGAGTTCAACATAGGTACATGGACATGCACTGGAAAAGTATGAAAGACACAGTTTCTAATGCTGTTTCAGTCATTTTGTTGTGACCATGGAGGTTCAAAGGCAAAGAAAAACTTGGCAGAAGACAAAGTCAGGGCCAATGGAGAAAGAAGAGTTTCTCTCAAAGAAGAGAAACTGTGTCTAACCAAGGAAGTAACTACACTCTCAGGAGAGATTTTACAATTCCTGCCTATCAAGATTGTTACAGACGAGTGTCTATTGTGAATTTCTCATTTTTGTTTTCCTAAAGAAGACATTTTATTGTGATTATTTTGTTACTATTTCACCATTGTTTTTAGGGTATGGGCAAGGGACAGGTAACTTATCATTTAGTTTACAAATTACTGGATCATGGGGAGCCATATCTGAGGTAGAAGGGGATGACTACAAGCGATTTAGAGATTCTAGACTTTCAGATGGATGCAGTAACTGTATGAAACTTCACTTTGTCTCTATTGAGGATGAGTTGAATATATTCTATGTGAGTGAAGAAGTGTATGTGAGTGTGAACGGGGTGGACATTGGCAGAGTCTTCTAGTTGTCCAACAATCTCCTTTTCCCCCTACTTCCTCCTAAGAAAAGAAACCCTAAATTTTAGATGGGCATATAGCCACATGCTGAGAAACTATATTTCCTCGTGTTCCTGGGAAATTATCATCTTTATATTGCAGAAGAAGAAACAAAGGCTCTGAGAAGTTAAGTGGTTTAACAAAAATAATCTAGCTATTAAGTGGCTGAGTTGGGATCCAAGATAAGAGCTGTATTAGTGCTGCTCTTATTTTCATCAATTTTTATTCACAATCACAGGCTAGTTTGGGGAAGTTGGGGAATGAGGTATAGGAATTAATCCAAGAGTGAAAGGTAATCTTTCATTTGTGATATCCATAGTAGTTTTCCAAGTCCAAATTGCTTTTTGTTTCAAGTTTTTTATTTAAATTCCAGTTAGTTAACATACAGTGCAATATTAGTTTCAGGTGTAGAATTTAGTGACTTATAACTTACATACAACACCCAGTGCTCATCACAAGTGGCCTCCTTAATACCCATCACCTATTTAACTCATCTCCCCCCCAACCTCCCCTCCAGTATCCCTGTTTGTTCTCTATAGTTAAAAGTCTGTTTTCTGGTTTGTCTCTCTTTTTTCCCCCTATGTTCATCTGTTTTGTTTCTTAAATTCCACATATGAGTGAAATCATATGGTATTTGTCTTTCTCTGACTGACCTATTTCACTTAGCATAATACTCTCTAGGTCCATCCACATCATTGCAAATGGCAAGATTTCATTCTTTTTTATGGCTGAGTAATATTCCTCAGGGAAATACAAATGAAAACTACAATGAGATATCACCTCACACCTGGCAGAATGGCTAAAATTAACAACACAAAAAACAACAGGTGTTGGCAATAATGCAGAGAAAGGGGAACATTTTTACACTGTTGGTGGGAATGCAAACTAGTGCAGCCATTCTGGAAAACAATATGGGGATTCCTCAAAAAGTTTAAAAGAAAACTGCCCTACAATCGAGCAATTGTACTACTAGATATTTACCCAAAGGATACAAAAATACTGATTTGAAGGGATGCATGCACCCTGATGTTTATAGCAGCATTATCAAATAGTTAAATTATGGAAAAAGCCCAAGTGTCCATTGACTGATGAATGAATAAAGAAGATATGGTATATAAATACAATGGAATATTACTCATCAAGTCCAAATTGCTTAACTGTTTTCTTTCCAGATAACAATTCTCAGTTACATGCTATGAATCTCAGAGTATAATGGCTTTCAAAATGCATTTAGTTGTTTTTATATAGATGGAAACTCTGAGGACTAAAGAGGGGTAATGACTTACCCAAGGTCACAAGGCAGTTTTGGTATAATAGGGCTATGACAAGGTCTGATGTTCTTTATCTTCCAATTTAGTTGCCATTCTTGGAATTCTTAGAGCTGAATGGGCCCTCAAACTATTGAGCTCAGCATTACCAAAACATGTTATATACACTTGATAGGTGTCATGCAAAAAATATATATATATATTTGCTTAGATAAGTTTCTGAAATTCTAGATTAAACAAGCATCTGGACAAAATTAAATAGGTTTTCTTTCCAATTCTGCTCTGTTGCCATAGGGAAGTTGCTTAAACTTTCTGCACACTGTTTCCTCAATTCTAAAATGGGGCTTATGTACATTGTTGCCTGCTGTGCATAGCCTCACACCTCTGGCTGCTCCAGCATACAGACTCCAACTGCCACAGTGATTCTGGGGATCTACCATAAGACTAGTGGCCCAGCACAAATTTTGCTAACACCCTGGTCCCACTCCCAAGTTCCTTGGTGGACACATCCCCTCAGAGCTGGCCTCCCTGGGTCCTATTAACACCATAGAGAGCAACCACAGGCCACAATAAGCAGTGAGTCAGTACAGATGATTGCACTGAAAGGACAAGTGACTCAGACACAACAGAATGGGACAAGCAACACACATAGGATACTCTAATGAAGTGCCAGGTTCTGATGAACAAGGGACACTGCACTGCAGGCCACTCCAGGACCCCATCTTCGTAAAGTCACTACTTTCAAGAGGAAAAGACACAGCTGACTTTAAGACAAAGAAACAGACTGAACAGGCAGAAAAAAATGGAAAGACAGAAATTTATCCCAAGTGAAAGAACAGGACAAGGTCACAGCCAGAAACTAAGCAAAACAAGTAACATGAAAGATAGAGAATTTAAACCAATGAACATAAAGATGCTCACTGCATGTGAGAAAAGAGTGGAGGACATGAAGGGGAGCTTTAACACAGAGATAAAGAATAACATAGTAAAGATAAAAGGCTCAATAAATGAAATAAATGAAATGAAATAAATGAAATGAAACATGCTTGATGGAAGGAAGAGCAGGAAGGAAGAAGCAGAGGAAGGAATTAGTGACCTAGAAATCAGAGTAATGGGAAGTAATCAAGCTAAACAAAAGAGAGAGAAAATAATTATGCAAAATGAGAATGGATTAAGGGAAATCAGTGACTCCATCAAACGTAATAACATTCATATTATAGGAGTCCCATAAGAAGACAAAAGGGGGCAGAAAATTTATTTGAAGAAATTATAGCTGAAAACATCCTTAATCTGGGGAAAGAAACAAATACCCAGATCCAGAAGGTACAGAGAACCCCCTCAAAAAATTAAAAAAATCAGGCCCACAACAAGACACATTATAATTAAATTGGCAAAATATAGTAGTAAAGAAAAAAATTTAAAGCAGAAAGTCAAAAGTCCTTAACGTACAAGGGAAAATGCATAAGCCTAGCTGGAGATTTCTCAACAGAGACTTTCCAAGTCAGAAGGGAGTGGCATTATATATTGAAAGTGCTGAAAGGGAAAAATCTGAAGACAAGAATACTCTATACAGATCCGAAGGAAAGATGGTGGAGGAGTAGGGGACCTTATTTCAACTAGTCCCCGGAATTGAGCTGGATATCTACCAGATCACTCTGAGAACCCACAAAATAAGCCTGAGATGTAAGAAAATCTGGATCTCTACAAGCAGAATATCGCAGGCGGTTGTTTTTGAGGTACGAATCGGGAAGCCCTGATACTGCGGACAGATATCGGAGGATAAACAGCAGCGAGAGGGTGCCTGGCCATGGGGATCCTACACCACCAGTGAGCAACAGCCTTGTGCGATGGGGACGGGGCACAGACTCGCAGACCGGTAGCAGCGGGGAAAGGACTTTAGGGCAGACCCCGGGGTGGAAACCTGGAGTGGCGGGGTCACACAGGCAAACTAGGAGCAGCTGGCAGCTTTAGAAGCACAAAGGGCAGAGACGTGCCCCGACCTGGAGGCAGGACTGGGGTGATGTGGAGGGGTGAACAACCCAGGATGCTGCAGTTTATATCAGCATGGACAGAAATGGATACATTGTGGCCTGGAGAGCTCACTGAAGAGCAGACTGTGGTCTCTCTGCTCTGAGACAGAGGGTTGGAAACGGTCTCTTCTGCTCTGCCTCAAGGAAGAGACGTGGAAAGCTGCCAGGGAAAGCCACCAGAGAATAAAAGCCCCAAAAGCTGATTCCCGCTAAGCCCATCCCCCGCCACAGGGGGCAGGGCAACTCCATCCAAACAGGGTTGCCTGAGTAACAGCGTGGCAGGCCCCTCCCCCAGAAAACAGGCTGGGAAAACAAGAGGCCAGCAACCCTAAGGTACCCAGAAACAGAGGCATCTTGATTGGGTTCTGGTCAATAATCTGGACTCTATACATTCCCTCAAACACCCATCAACAGAACGACTAGGAGGAGGAGCCCCCCAAACAGAAAAGACTCAGAGATAATGACTTATGCTGCAGATTTACAAATGGATGCAGATATAACCAAGATGTCAGAGATAGAATTCAGGCTAGCAATTGTGAAGACAATGGCTAGAATGGAGAAATCAAATAATGGCAACATAGAGTCTCTAAGAGCAGAAATGAAAGCTGAATTGGCAGAACTTAAAAATGCTATCAATGAGATCTAATCCAATCTAGATAATCTAACAGCTAGGATAAGTGAGGCAGAAGAACGAATAAGTGACCTGGAAGACAATTTAATAGATAAAAAGGGAAAAGAGGACACCAGGGAAAAACAACTCAGAATCCATGAAAATAGAATCAGAGAAATAAGTGACACCATGCAGCGTTCCAATGTCAGAATAATTGGAATCCTGGAGGGAGTGGAGAGATAGAGAGGACTAGAAGATGTATTTGGGCAAATCGTAGCTGAGAACTTCCCTAATCTGGGGAGTGAAACAAACATTCGCATCCTAGAGGCAGAGAGGACCCTTCCCAAGATCAAGGAAAACAGGCCAACACCCCAGCATGTAACAGTTAAACTTGCAAATCTTAGAACCAAGGAAACCATCTTAAGGGCAGTTAGGGGGAAGAGATTCCTTACGTACAGAGGGAAGAATATCAGAATCACGTCAGACCTATCCACAGAGACCTGGCAAGCCAGAAAGGCCTGGCAAGACATATTCAGGGTACTAAATGAGAAGAACATGCAGCCAAGAATACTTTATCCAGAAAGGCTGTCATTTAGAATAGATGGAGACATGCAGAACTTCTACGACCAGCAGAAAATGAAAGACTATGTGACCACTAAGACGGCCCTGCAAGAAATATTAAGGGGGGTTCTATAAAAGGAGAAAGACCCCAAGAGTGATATACAACAGAAATTTACAGGGACAATCTATAAAAACAACGTCTTCACAGGGAACATGATGACAATTAATTCATATCTTTCAATAATCACTCTCAACGTGAATGACCTAAATGCTCCCATAAAACGGTGCAGGTTACAGATTGGATAAAAAGACAGGACCGATCCATATGCTGTCTACAAGAGACTCATTCTGAACCTAAAGATACATCCAGACTGAAAGTGAAGGGATGGAGATCCATCTTCCATACCAGCAGACCTCAAAAGAAAGCTGGGGTAGCAATTCTTATATCAGACAAATTAGACTTTAAACTAAAGTCTGTAATTATTGACACAGAAGGACACTATATCATTCTTAAAGGGTCTATCCAACAAGAAGATCTAACAATTATAAATATCTATGCTCCCAACATGGGAGCAGCCATCTACATAAGCCAACTGTTAACCAAAATAAAGAGTCATATTGATAACAATACGTTAACTGTGGGAGACCTCAATACTCCACTCTCAGCAATGGATCATCTAAGCAGAAAATCAACAAGGAAACAAGAGCTTTGAATGACACACTGGACCAGATGGACCTCATAGATATTTACAAAACATTACACCCTAAAACAACAGAATACACATTCTTCTTGAGTGTGCATGGAACTTTCTCCAGAATAGATGACATCCTGGGTCACAAATCAGGTCTCAACTGATACCAAAAGATAGAGATTATTCCCTGCATGGTCTCAGACCACAATGCTTTAAAACTGGAACTCAATCACAAGAAAAAATTTGGCAGAAATTCAAACACTTGGAAGCTAAAGACCACTCTGCACAAGAATGTTTGGGTCAACCAGGAAAACAAAGAAGAACTGAAACAATTCACGGAAATCAATGAGAATGAAAACACATCAGTCCAAAACCTATGGGATACTGCAAAGGCAGTCCTAAGGGGGAAATACATAGTCATCCAAGCCTCACTCAAAAAAATAGAAAAATCCCGAATTCACCAACTAACTGTACACCTTAAAGAACTAGAGAAAAAGCAACAAATGATGCCTAAGCCATGCATTAGAAGAGAAATAATTACGATTAGAGCAGAGATCAATGAATTAGAAACCAGAAACACAGTAGATCAGATCAATGAAACTAGAAGTTGGTTCTTTGAAAGAATTAATAAGATCGATAAACCACTGGCCAGACTTATCCGAAAGAAAAGAGAAAGGACTCAAATTAATAAAACTATGAATGAAAGGGGAGAGATCACGACTAACACCAAGGAAATAGAAACAATTATCAGAAATTATTATCAACAACTATATGCCAATAAACTGAGCAATCTGGATGAAATGGAGGCCTTCCTGGAAACCTATAAGCTGCCAGGACTGAAACAGGAAGAAATTGACAACCTGAATAGGCCAATAACCAGTAACGAGATTGAAGCAGTGATCCAAAACCTCCCAAAAAACAAGAGTCCAGGGCCTGACACATTCCCTGGGGAATTCTACCAAACATTCAAAGAAGAAATAATACCTATTCTACTGAGCTGTTTCAAAAAATAGAAACAGAAGGAAAACTTCCAAACTCATTCTATGAAGCCAGCATTACCTTAATCCCCAAACCAGGCAAAGACCCCATCAAAAAGGAGAATTTCAGACCCATATCCCTGATGAATATGGATTCCAAAATCCTCAACAAAATCCTAGCTAATAGGATCCAACAATACATTAAAAGGATCATCCACCACAACCAAGTGGGATTTATCACCATGATGCAAGCGTGGTTCAACATTCGCAAATCAATCAATGTGATAGAACACATTAATAAGAAGAGGGAGAAGAACCATATGGTCCTCTCAATTGATGCAGAAAAAGCATTTGGCAAAATACAACATCCTTTCCTGATTAAAACTCTTCAGAGTATAGGGATAGAGGGAACATTCCTCAAGTTGATAAAATCCATCTATGAAAAACCAACAGCGAATATCATCATTCACAATAGCACGAAAACCCATAAGATACCTTGGAATAAACCTAACCAAAGAGGTGAAGGATCTATACTCTAGGAACCACAGAACACTCATGAAAGAAATTGAAGAAGACACTAAAAGATGGAAAAATATTCCATGCTCATGGATCGGAAGAATAAACATTGTTAAAATGTCTATGCTACCCAGAGTAATCTATACCTACAATGCCATCCCGATCAAACTTCCAATGACATTTTTAACAGTGCTGGTACAAACAATCCTAAAATTTGTATGGAATCAGAAAAGACCCCAAATCGCCAAGGAAATGTTGAAAAAGAAAAACAAAGCTGGGGGCATCACGTTGCCCTATTGCAAGCTATATTACAAAGCTGTGATCACCAAGACAGCATGGTACTGGCACAAAAACAGACATATAGACCAATGGAACAGAATATAGAATCCAGATATGGACCCTCAAGTCTATGGTCAGATAATCTTTGACAAAGCAGGAAAAAACATGCAATGGAAAAAAGACAGTCTCTTCAGTAAATGGTGCTGGGAAAATTGGACAGCCATATGCAGAAGAATGAAACTCGACCATTCTCTAACACCATTCACAAAGATAAACTCAAAATGGATGAAAGACCTCAGTGTGAGACAGGAATCCATCAAAATCCTAGAGGAGAACATAGGCAGTAACCTCTTTGACATCGCCCACAGCAACTTCTTTCAAGATACATCTCCAGGGCTCCTGGATGGCTCAGTCATTAAGCGTCTGCCTTCAGCTCAGGTCATGATCCCAGGGTCCTGGGATCAAGTCCCACATCAGGCTCCCTGCCTGGCAGGAAGCCTGTTTCTCTCTCTCCCACTCCCCCTGCTTATGTTCCTGCTCTCTCTATCTCTGTCTCTGTCAAATAAATAAATAAAATCTTAAAAAAAAAATAGATACATCTCCAAAAGCTAGTGAAACAAAAGCAAAAATGAACTTTTGGGACTTCATCAACTTAAAAAGCTTCTGCACAGCAAAGGAAACAGTCAACAAAACAAAGAGGCAACCCACAGAATGGGAGGAGATATTTGCAAATGACACTACACATAAAGGGCTGGTATCCAAGATCTATAAAGAACTTCTCAAACTCAACACCCAAAAAACAAATAATCAAGGCAAAAAGTGGGCAGAAGATATGAAAAGACACTTCTCTGAAGTAAACATACAAATGGCTAACAGACACATGAAAAAATGTTCATCATCATTAGCCATCAGGGAAATTCAAATCAAAACCACATTGAGATACCACCTTATACCAGTTAGAATGGCAAAAATGGACAGGGAGAGAAACAACAAATGTTGGAGAGGTTGTGGAGAAAGGGGAACCTTCTTACACTGTTGCTGGGAATGCAAGTTGGTACAGCCACTTTGAAAATTGTGGAGGTTCCTGAAAAATTTTAAAATAGAGCTACCCTATGACCCAGCAATTGCACTCCTGGGTATTTACCCCAAAGACACAGATGTAGTGAAAAGAAGGGCCATATGCACCCCAATGTTCATAGCAGCAATGTCTGCAGTAGCCAAACTGTGGAAAGAGCCGAGATGCCCTTCAACAGATGAATGGATCAAGAAGGTGTGTTCCATATATACAATGGAATATTACTCAGCCATCAGAAAGGATGAATACCCAACTTTTACATCAACATGGATGGGACTGGAGGAGATTATGCTAAGTGAAATAAGTCAAGCAGAGAAAGTCAATTATCATATGGTTTCACTTATTTGTGGGACATAAGGAATAGCATGGAGGACATTCGGAGAAGGAAGGGAAAAATGAGGGGGGAATTTGGATGGAGAGATGAACCATGAGAGACTATGGACTCTGAGAAACAAACAGGGTTTTAGAGGGGAGGGGGGAGGGGGGATTGGTTAGCCCAGTGATGGGTATTAAGGAGGGCATGTATTGCATGGAGCTCTGGGTGTTATACGAAAACAATGGATCATGGATCACCACATCAAAAACCAATGATGTATTGTATGGTGACTAACATAACATAATAAAATTTAAAAAAAGTAATACTCTATACAGCAAGACTATCATTAAGAATAAAAGGAGAGATAAAGAGTTTCCCAGAGAAAGGAAAATTAAAGGGATTATGACCACTAAACCAGCACTGCAAGAAATAGTAAAGGGGACCCTTTCAGTGGAAAGGAGAGACCAAAAATGAAAGTATAGACATAAGAAACACAGGAGGGCTAAACATGAATATTTCTGTAAAAAAATGAGTCAAGGAACTCATAAAAAAGGATATAAAATGTGATAACATATCCTTAAAACGTGGGGAGGAAAGGAGAAAAGAATGGGTTCAAATGTAAACAACCATCAACTTACTAAAGACTGCTATATGCAAAAGAGTTTATATACAAACATAAGGTAAATATATATCAAAAACCACTAATAGAACTCTACCTTTGAAACTAGTGATGTACCAAAATTTGGCTAACTGAATTTAAATTTTAAAAACTACTAATACATACAGAGAGAATAAAGAGAAAGAAATCCTAATACATCACTAAAGAAAGTCAGCAAAACATGTAAAAGAGAAAGATAAGAAAAGATCAGAAAAAAAATCCTTATAAACAACCCCAAAACAGAAAATACAATGGCAATAAATATGTATCTATCAATAATTACTTTGAGTGTCAATGGACAAAACATTCTCATCAAAAAACATAGGTTGACAGAATGGATTTTAAAAAAGACCCATCTATCTATATGCTGCCTACAAGAGACCCATTTTAGACCTAAAGTCGCCTGCAGATTTCTTTATTTTTTTAAATTTTATTTATTTATTTGACAGAGAGAGATTAAGAGAGAGCACAAGCAGGGGGAGCAGCAGAGTGAGAGGGAGAAGCAGGCTCCCTGCTCAGCAGGGAGCCCAATGTAGGGCTTGATCCTAGGACCCTTGGATCATGACCTGAGCTGAAGGCAAATGCCTAACTGACTGAGCCACCCAGGAGCCCCAACACTTGCAGATTTAAAGTGAACAGAAGATCACATAATAGGCCACAAAACAAACCTTGACAAATTCAAGAAGATCAAAATCATGCCAAGCATCCTTTCTGACCACAACACTATGAAATTAGAAGTTAACCACAAAAAAAAAAAAAAAAAAATTGCGGAAGACCATAAATACATGGAGGCTAAACAGCATGCTACTAAACAATGAATGGGTCAACCAGGAAATCAAAGAAGCATTTAAAAAATACATGGAAACAAATGAAAATGAAAACTCAATGGTCCAAAACCTTAGAGATGCTGCCAAAGCAGTACTAAGAAAGAAGTATATAGCAATACAGGCTTACCTTATGAAGCGAGAAAAACTTCAAATAAACAACCTAAACTTACACCTAAGGAGCAAGAAAAAAAGAATAATTGAAGCCTAAAACTAGAAGATGAAGGGAAATAGTAAAGATTAGATCAGAAAGTAATGATATAGAAACAAAACAAAACAATAGAACAGATCAATGAAACCAGGAGCTGTTTTTGGGGAAAAAAATCAATAAAATCAATAAACCCCTAGCCAGACTCATCAAGAAGACAAGACAAAGGACCCAAATAAATAAAATCACAAATGAGAGGAGAAATAACAAGCAACACCACAGAAATACAACAATTATAAGAGAATATTATGACGAAATATATGCCAACTAATTGGACAACCTGGAAGAAATGGTTAAGTTCCCAGAAACATATTAACTACCAAAACTAAAACAGGAAAAAATAGAAAACTTGAACAGACTAATAACCTGTAAAGAAATTGAATCAGTAATCAAAAAACTCCCAATAAATGAAAGTCCAGGACCAGCTGGCTTCACAGGAGAATTCTTCCAAACATTTAAAGAAGAGTTAATACCCATTCTTCTCAAACTATTTCAAAATATGGAAAAGGAAGGAAAACTTCCAAATTCATCCTAAAACGTCAGAATTACCCTATACCAAAACCAGATAAAGACACCACAAAAAAAGGGCAACAGGCTGATATCCCCAATCAACATAGATGCAAAATTCTCAACAACATACTAGTAAACCAAATTTAACAATACATTTAAAAATCATTCAGCATGGAGGACATTAGGAGAAGGAAAGGAAAAATGAAGGGGGGGAATCAGAGGGAGAGATGAACCATGAGAGACTATGGACTCTGAGAAACAGAGGGTTTTAGAGGGGAGGGGGAGGGGGGATTGGTTAGCCCAGTGATGGGTATTAAGGAGGGCACATACTGCATGGAGCACTGGGTGTTATATGAAAACAATGGATCGTGTATCACATCAAAAACTAATGATGTATTGTATGGTGACTAGCATAACAATAAAATTTAAAAAAAATCATTCACCATGATCAAGAGGGATTTATTCCTTGGTTGCAAGAGTGGGTCAGTATTTGCAAATCAATCAATGTGATACATCATATCAATAATAGAAAAAATAAGGATAAGACCCATATGATCATTTCAAGACACACAAAAAGCATTTGACAAAGTACAATATCCATTCATGATAAAAAGTCTCAACAAAGTAGCTTTAGAGGGAATATACCTCAACATAATAAAGGCTATATATGAAAAGTTGATGGCTAACATCAACCTCAATGTGGAAAAACAGAGCTTTTCCCCTAATGTCAGGAACAAGACAAGGATGTTCACTCTCACCACTTTTATTCAACATGGTACTGGACATCCTAGCCATAGCAATCAGAAAAAGAAAAAGAAATAAAAGGCATCCAAATCAGTAAGGTAGAAGTAAAACTTTCATTATTTGTAGATGACATGATACAATATATTGAAAACCTGAAAGACTCCACTAACAACTGCCAGAATTGATAAATAAATTCAGTAAAGTTGCAGGATGCAAAATCAATATACAGAAATCTGTTGCATTTCTATGCACCAATAATGAAACAACAGAAAGAGATTTCTAAGAAAACAATCCCATTTACAATTTCACAAAAATAATAGGATACTTAGAAATAAACCTAACCAAACAAGTGAAAGACCTGTATTCTGCTAACTATAAAACTCTGATGAAAGAATTTGAAGAAGACACAAAGAAGTGGAAAGACATTCCATGCTCATGGATTGGAAAAAAGATATTGTTAAAATATCTATACTACCCAATGCAATCTCTACATTTAATGTAGTTCTTATCAAGATACCAATAGCAATTTTCATAGAACTAGAACAAACAATCCTAAAATTTCTATGAAACCATAAAATACCAAATAGCCTAAGCAATCTTGAAAAAGGAGAGCAAAGCTGGAGGCATCACAATTTCAGACTTCAAGTTGTATTTCAAAGCTGTAGTAATCAAAACAGTATGGTACTGGCACAAAAATAGACTCATAGATCAGAATAGAAAATGGAACAGAATAGAAAACCCAGAAATGAACCCAGTGTCATATTGTCAGTTAATCTTCGACAAAGAAGAAAAGAATATCCAATGGGAAAAAATCTCAACAAATGGTGTTCTGAATACTGGATAGCAATATGTAAAAGAACAAAACTGGACCACTTTCTTACACCATACACAAAATAAATTCAAAATGGATTAAAGACTTAAATGTGAGACCTGAAACCATAAAAATCCTAGAAGAGAGCACAGGCATTAATGTCTCTGACATCAGCCACAGCAATTCTTTTCTAAAGATGTCTCCTGAGGCAAAGGAAATAAAAACAAAAATAAATTGTTGAAACTCCATTAGAATGAAAACCTTCTGCACAGAGAAGGAAACAATCAACAAAACTAAAGCTAAAGACAACTTACTGAATGGGAGATGTTATTGGCAAATAATATATCCAATAAAGGGTTAGTATCCAAAATATATAAAGAAATTATAGAACTCTAAACCTAAAATACAAATAATACAATTGAAAGTGGGCAGAAGGGAAGCCTGGGTGGCTCAGTCGGTTAAACATCTGCCTTCGGTTCAGGTCATGATCCCAGAGTCCTGAGATCGAGTCCCACATTGGGCTCCTTGTTCGGGGGTGAGCCTGCTTCTCCCTCTCTCTCTACGCCTCCCCCCATTAGTGTGTGCTCTCTCTCTCTTTTTCTCAAACAAATCTTTAAAAAAAAGAAAAAGAAAATGGGCAGAAGAGATGAACAAACATTTCTCCTAAGAAGTTATCCCAATGACCAACAGACACAGGAAAAGATGCTGTTCATCACTTATCATTAGGGAAATGCAAATAAAAACTATAATGAGATATTACCTCAGACCTGTCAGAATGGCTAAAATCAGGAACAAAAGAAAAAACAGGTGTTGGTGACGATGGGAAGAAAGGGAAATCCTCTTGCAATGTTGGTGGGAATGCAAACTCATGCATCCATTGTGGAAAACAATATGGTGGTTCCTCAAAAAGTTAAAAATAGAACTACTTTATGATCCAGTAATCATGCCACTGGGTATTTACCCAAAAAATATAAGAACACTAGTTCAAAGGGATACATGTACCCCTATATTTATAGCAGCACTATTTACAATAGCCACGATATGGAAGCATCCTGTGTCCATTGATTGCTGAATGGATAAAGAAGATGTGGTACATATATACAATGGAATATTACTCAACCATCAGAAAGGATGAATAGTCACCATTTGCATCAACATGGATGGAACTGGAGGGGATTATGCTAAGTGAAGTAAGTCAAGCAGAGAAAGGCAATTATCATATGGTTTCACCCATATGTGGAACATAAGGAATAACATGGAAGACCATAGGAGAAGGGAGGGAAAACTGAAGGGAGGGGAATCAGTGAGGAAGACAAACCATGAGTGACTATGGACTCCAGGAAACAAACTGAGGGTTTCAGAAGGGAGGGTGGGAAGAGGATGGGGTAGCCAGGTGATGGGTATTAAGGAGGGCACATGTAGTGATGAGCACTGGGTGTTATTATATGCAACTAATGTATCATTGAACACTACATCAAAAACTAATGATGTACTATATGGTGGATAACTAAACGTAATAAAAAATAAAAAAAATAATAATAATAAATAAAAATCTATTTTAAAATAGTATATTTCAGAGACTTTACTATGGTTAATGTGCATTGGAATTTTCTAATAAAGAAATACAGTCCCCTAAACTGGACCAAGGACTACTTTGAAGGGTACTAGGTACTTAAGGCAAGAAATAACCAGATAAGGTAGAGTTCCTGCCTTCAAGGAGTTCAAAGTCTAGGGTGCAAGGCAGACACATACTGCCTGCTATGTGCTGGGTTTGTGCAGAAATACTACCAAGTGAAGCTTGAACAAAATGCTGGGGACACATAGTGGGGATGGCTAGATGAACTACAGGCATTGGCAGGAACAAGGATGTCACCAAGCAAAAGAAGGCTTTGAAGATGGGTTTAGAAGGGTGAAGAATGTTTAATCTTATGAAAGATTAGGTGTCAGAATAGAGGGAAATGGATGATACAGGGCCCAGAGTCATTGCTATTGTTACAGGGGCTGATGGGATATATCTCTGGCTCTATGCTTACAGCCAATGATGGTAGAAAGATTTTACTTGGATTTGACCCCTTTAACCTGTTCTAGCCTCTACTACTTATTTTGGGCACTCTTTTATTTATTCAGTACATACATACTGAACACTTTATCTCACACTATGTGCTCCTTACTGAAGAGGAAAAGGTATATAAAAAAAAAAGTTAATAAAATCCCAGTCACTGACCTCAAGGATCTCACATGATAGGGGAAGAACTTGAATAAAATGGACAGAAACTACAATCCCATTAATTTGAGAGAGAAATACAGGAGCCTTTGGGAAGTCAGAGGAGGGTGTCATGTACTCCAGGCTCAGGGACAGGACAAGGCTTTTTGGAAGAGATGATATCTAATATGACCAGTTCTAACTACATTTGCTGGTACCTTCTGGATCCTATACCTCCTGTTTAGTCTTCCTGGTTCCACATTTGTCTTGCATTCAGTCCCTTCTCAGTGTCAGAGGGATTCTATTAAACTGTCACTTCTGTGCTTGAAACACTGAAATGGTATCTCATTTACAGAATAAAGGTCAAAGTCCATATACTCTTGTATATAGCCTTGCATGATCTAAGCCCCCGTTCCCTCTTCTACCTCACCTCCTACCCCTCTTACACATTAGTTCTGAATATTCTTCCAATGCCCCAGTTGTAATCCCCACTCAAGGCTTTTGCATATGGTCTATTCTTTCTACTTAGTATATTCTTTACTCATATTATCTGGCCTGCTTCCCGAATTTCTTCAAGTATTTAGTAAAATGTCACTGAGAAGTTCTTCCCTGACTACTCCATCTAAATTTCAACTCTATCCCATATACACAATTCTTCACCCACTTCACTTCATAGCCTGTATTACTAAAATATTATATATTTAACTTATTTATATTTTGGGGTTATTTTCCCCCTATATAATGTAAGTGTTATGATGATATTACTATTGAGTTTACCATCGTATCCATAAGTCTGACACATATTAGGTGTTCAGTAATTATTTGTCAAATGAATGAGTAAATGGGTGACTGAGTGAATGAATTGGAGAGCTGATAGAAGTGGTGAAAAGAATCAAACATTAGAGGGAACAGTTGGGAAAAGCATCCTAAACAGCAGGAGCAGGTTTTACAAAAGCCTAGAGGTCAAAGAATTAGGTGAACTACAGATAGTTCAGCCTGGCTGGAAAATATTATTGTGAAAGCAAGAGCAGAGAGCAATAAAACAGGGGCAAATCTTGAACTTTTTTTTTTTTTTTTAATAAACTGCATAAAGGATCCTAAAGGCAATGTTGAACCACTGGAAGGTGAGATTAGACAAGATAAGATTAGTCCTTGGCAATCTTTAAGCCCTTGACTGTTGATGCCTTTAACAGATGAGGACATTAATTTCTAGTAGTCATATCAATAAGCAAATTGTTGTGATTAGAAAAAAGTTCTAGACTCAATTTCTTCATCTGTTAAAGAAAGACAATGAAAATACTACTTTATGCAATTGTCATGAACATTTAAAAACAAATTAAGTAAATCTTAATTTCACTAAATCTCACTAAAAAAGTGAGGCATATATTAGGTGCTTAATAAATGCTTATTGAGGGGGGCGGAGGAAGATGGCAGAGGAGTAGGAAACCTGGATTTCGTCTCCTCTCAGGAATTCAGCTGGATAGGGATCAAACCATTCTGAACACCTACAAACTCAACAGGTGATCGAAGAAAAGAAGAGCAACAACTCTCTGAACAGAAAAGCGACCACTTTCTGGAAGGTAGGATGTGCGGAGAAGTGAATCAGAGGCGATATTTGGGAGGATAGACAGCGGGGGAGGGGCCTCCGTCAGCCGCTTCTGGCAAGTGATAGAGCCACAGAGCACAAAATCAGAACTTTTAAAAGTCTGCTCCACTGAGGGACATCACTCTGGTGGCTAAGCAGGGGGTGGAACCCTCGTGGGACAGTGTGGTCTCAGGACCCTCGGGGTCACAGAAAGACTGGGGGTGCCTGAGTGTGGCAGAGCTCCCAGGTAACGGAGCAGGGAAGCCGGCTGCAGAGGCGGAGCCCAGGCGCAGGCTCTCAGCTCGGGGTTGTCATAAACCGTGATCCGCGGCACAGTCAGGCCACTGCTCCTCCAGCAGGGACTCAACAAGCGGCAGATCCGGGGAGACTCACCTTCCTCCCCTGGGAGGAGCGGTGTGGGAGTGCACCGCAGGGATCTGCTGGGTTTGGAGACTCCACCTGGGGTCGGGTGCCAGAGATAGAAACACGCGGTCACAGGCCGGGTGACCACGGAGTGCGGCCAGAGACCGGGGAGACGGGAGTGACTGACTGCTTTTCTCTGGGGGCTCACTGAGGAGCGGGGCCCTGAATTCTCGGATCCTCTGGGGCGGAGATTGGGAGGCCACCATTTTCACTCTCCGCCTCCAAAGCTGTACGGAAAGCTCACAGGGAACAAAAGCTCTGGAGAGCAACCCGAGCAGATTATTTAGCCGGGACTGGGCAAGGGCGGGGCAATTCCACCTCCAGCAAAGACATTTGGAAACCACGGCAACAGGCCCCTCCCCCAGAAGATCAGCGAGAACAGCCAGCCAAGACCAAGTTTACCGATCAATGAGAACGGCATAACTCCAGCGCTAGGGGAATACTGCACATAGAAATCATGTCTTTTTTACCATGATTCTTTAGTCTTTCAAAATTAATTTTTTTTAACTGTCTTTTTTCTTTTTCTTTTTTTTTTTTGAATTTTCCTTTTTCCCTTTTTCAACCAATATCTTATCAATCCCTTTTTTAAAAAAACATTTTTATTTTTCATTTTTAGAGTCATATTCTATCCCTTCATAGTAGTTATCCGTATTTTTGGCATATATATATAAGTTGTTCTCTCTTTAAAATTTTGAGATAGTTTCTTGTAACAGATCAAAATATACCCTAAATCTCTAGTATATGGTTTTTTTCCACTCCCCTGCCTGATCACATTCTCTCCCTTTTTTTTTCTTTTTTTAAATCCTCTTCTTTCTTTTTTCAAACAATGTATTATCAATTCCTTTTATAAATTGTTTTACAATTTCTATCTTTACAGTCATATTCCATCCCTTCATCATATCAACCCTTATTTTTGTACATATATAAGTTTTTCTTTCTTTAAAATTTTGGGAGGCACTTTCATCTAACAGACCAAAATACACCCAAAATCTAGTGTGTGGCACTGATCTATATACCAGCCTGATCATATTTGATCACTTTCTGGTTTTTTTGTTGTTGTTGTTTTGTTTTGTTCTGTTTTTGTTTGTTTTTATATTTATCTTTTTCTTTTTCTTTTTTTTCTTTTTCTTCTTTCTCTCTTTCCCTTTCTTTTCCCATTGTTTCAGGCCTTTTCTGATTTGTTTAGAGTATATTTTCTGGGGACGTTGTTACTCTGCTAGCATTTTGTTCTCTCATTAATCTATTCTCCTCTGCACAAAATGACAAGATGGAAAAAATCAACTCAACAAAAAGAACAAGAGGTAGTACCGACTGCCAGAGACCTACTCAATACGGACATTAGTAAAATGTCAGCCCTAGAGTTCAGAATCATCACTTTAAAGATACTAGCTGGGCTTGAAAAAAGCATGGAAGTTATTAGAGAAACCCTTTCTGGAGAAGTAAAAGAACTAAAATCTAACCAAGTAGAAATAAAAAAGGCTATTAATGAGGTGCAATCAAATATGGGGGTGCTAACTGCTAGGATAAATGAGGCAGAAAAGAGAATCAGTGATATAGAAGATCAAATGATGGAAAATAAAGAAGCTGAGAAAAAGAGAGATAAACAACTACTGGATCACGAGGGCAGAATTCGAGAGATAAGTGATACCATAAGACAAAACAACATTAGAATAATTGGGATCCCAAAAGAAGAAGAAAGAGAGAGAAGGGCAGAAGGTATAATGGAGCAAATTATAGCAGAGAACTTCCCTAATTTGGGGAAGGAAACAGGCATCAAAATCCAGGAGGCACAGAGAACCCCCCTCAAAATCAATAAAAATAGGTCAACACCCCAACATCTAATAGTAAAACTTATGAGTCTCATAGACAAAGAGAAAATCCTGAAAGCAGCTCGGGAGAAGAGATCTGTAACCTACAATGGTAGAAACATTAGATTGGCAACAGACCTATCCACAGAGACCTGGCAGGCCAGAAGGACTGGCAGGATATATTCAGAGCACTAAATGAGAAAAATATGCAGCCAAGAATACTATATCCAGCTAGGCTGTCATTGAAAATTGAAGGAGAGATAAAAAGCTTCCAGGACAAACAAAAACTAAAGGAATTTGCAAACACGAAACCAGCCCTACAGGAAATCTTGAAAGGGGTCCTCTAAGCAAAGAGAGACCCTAAAAGCAACATAGACCAGAAAGGAACACAGACAATATACAGTAACAGTCACCTTACAGGCAATACAATGGCACTAAATTCCTATCTTTCAATAGTTACCCTGAATGTAAATGGGCTAAATGCCCCAATCAAAAGACACAGGCTATCACATTGGATAAAAAAAACAAGACCCATCGATATGCTGTCTGCAAGAGACTCATTTTAGACCCAAAGACACCCCCAGATTGAAAGTGAGGGGGTGGAAAACCATTTACCATGCTAATGGACACCAAAAGAAAGCTGGGGTGGCAATCCCTATATCAGACAAATTAGATTTTAAACCAAAGACTGTAATAAGAGATGAGGAAGGAAACTATATCCTACTTAAAGGGTCTATCCAACAAGAAGATCTAACAATTATAAATATCTATGCCCTTAACAAGGGAGCAGCCAATTATATAAGGCAGTTAATAACAAAAGGAAAGAAACACATCAACAACAATACAATAATAGTGGGGGACTTTAACACCCCCCTCACTGAAATGGACAGATCATCTAAGCAACAGATCAACAAGGAAATAAAGACTTTAAATGACACACTGGACCAAATGGACTTCACAGATATATTCAGAACATTCCATCCCAAAGCAATGGAATACACATTCTTCTCTAGTGTCCATGGAACATTCTCCAGAATAGATTACATCCTAGGTCATAAATCAGGTCTCAACCGGTACCAAAAGATGGGGATCATTCCCTGCCTATTTTCAGACCACAATGCTTTGAAACTAGAACTCAACCACAAGAGGAAAGTCGGAAAGAACTCAAATACATGGAGGCTAAAGAGCATCCTATTGAAGAATGAATGGGTCAACCAGGAAATTAAAGAAGAATGTAAAAAACTCATGGAAACCAATGAAAATGAAAACAGAACTTCAAAACCTTTGGGATGCAGTCCTAAGAGGAAAGTATATAGCAATACAAGCCTTTCTCAAGAAACAAGAAAGGTCTCAAGTACACAACCTAACCCTACACCTAAAGAAGCTGGAGAAAGAACAGCAACTAAAGCCTAAACCCAGCAGGAGAAGAGAAATAATAAAGATCAGAGCAGAAATCAATGAAATAGAAACTAAAAGAAGAGTAGAACAGATCAACGAAACCAGGAGCTGGTTCTTTGAAAGAATTAACAAGATTGATAAACCCCTGGCCAGACTTATCAAAAAGAAAAGAGAAATGACCCAAACCAACAAAATCATGAATGAAAGAGGAGAGATCACAACCAACACCAAAGAAATACAAACAATTATAAGAACATATTATGAGCAACTCTATGCCAGCAAAT
>NC_058419.1:74105523-74169933 GCF_002201575.2 Neomonachus schauinslandi | reverse complement strand
GGGGTTGGAGGGAGGGGGTGACTGGGTAATAGACATTGGGGAGGGTATGTGCTCTGGTAAGCGCTGTGAATTGTGCAAGACTGTTGAATCTCATATCTGTACCTCTGAAACAAATAATGCAATATATGTTAAAAAAAAAGAAGAAGAAGGTAGCAGGAGGGGAAGAATGAATGGGGGGAAATTGGAGGGGTAGACGAACCATGAGAGATGATGGACTCTGAAAAACAAAGTGAGGGTTCTAGAGGGGAGGGGGGTGGGAGGATGGGTTAGCCTGGTGATGGGTATTGAGGAGGGCACATTCTGCATGGAGCACTGGGTGTTATGCACAAACAATGAATCATGGAACACTACATCTAAAACTAATGATGTAATGTATGGGGATTAACATAAGAATAAAAAAAATTTTTTAAAAAGTGCTTATTGACTAGGAAGCTCTTCTCCCCAGTCACCTCACACTCACCTCACACTCCTGATGCTGCCACTTTGGAAGACATGATTCTGATTAGTATAAGCAATGCATAACAGAAGAAATGACACCCAAAAAAAAGTAAATTAAAAAATTTTTTAAAAAATTAAAAAAGCAACCCCCCTCCCAAATAAAACATCAGTCTTGATGTTTTAACCAAGAAAACAATGGCACTCGAACAGCTTCACATTTACCAAGTGGAAGTGAATAGACAGAAAAGGTGGAAGAGGAGTTCTGCATGGGAGAGAAGGCATAAAGCAGAAACACTGAGCTTGTAAAGATCAAAGCCTGACTCTGTCACTGAGATTAAAGAATGAGGTTACTAAAATCATCTATCCCAAATCCCCAGTTATCTAAGGAAAGTGAAGTGGGATTAAAGAATTAGAACCACATATAAAAACTATTGGTGTTTATAATAACAAATGACATTTACAAAGTTTTATGACTCAAAATAATTACCCAGTATGTAGTGAACCCTCAGTACATTAGAATTTTACTGTTGCTGCTGTCAATATTTTATTATATAATATATACAATATTATATATGATATATATAATATATATATAGCTCTTTATATTAAATTATACATATCTTATACATATCTTATACCTTATATATTTAGGGTTATATTTATATCTAATATCTAATATATAAATCATATATATATATATACACCCTTATAGATGGAAGGGCTATATTTATATCTAATATATAAATATTAGATATATATGTTATATATATATAATTTTATATATATATTATAATATTCCATTTAGATGGAAGGGAAATCTCAGAGATGTATAGGGACTTGTTCAATGCCAATTAACTGGGGAACAAAGGCTGGAAGCTAGGTCCTCTACCTAACTTCAAATCTCATTCTTTCCACCATAATTTTTCTTAAGCTATTTTAAAAGACACTGAAACAAACCAAACATGTAACTAATATTCCTAAAATTTTAATATTCAACAGTATTTTCATAGATATTCTATGAGAAACAAAATGTTTTCTTGGGCAGATAAGCTTGTAAGTCCTGGGTTAAACATTAAACACATTTCTTCATGAGAAGACTCCTCAGAGCCATTAAAATGTGTTGGTTGTGGGGCACCTGGGTGGCTCAGTCATTAAGCATCTGCCTTCAGCTCAGGTCATGATCCCAGGGTCCTGGGATCGAGCCCCACATCAGACTCCCTGCTCCGCGGGAAGCCTGCTTCTCCCTCTCCCACTCCCCCTGCTTGTGTTCCCTCTCTTGCTGTGTCTCTGCCAAATAAATAAATAAAATCTCTAAAAAAAAATAAAATGTGTTGGTTGCTATGAATCTCCACAGAATAACTAGACAATGGAGGCTTTTTCAGACATATTTGACTGTGGAATCTTCTGTCCATGGAACACTTTTTGAAACTTTCCAGAGTTCTAGTGTTCTACTGAATGCAATTTGGGAAACATCACTCCAAACAAATGCTTTCAGATTTACTAAGGGAAATTCTACTAGATTTTTCTGATGAACAGTCTCACTCCTCACTGGTAGGTACTAGGGAAGGAGAGCCAGAAACTTCAGGATTAGACTGGTTCTCAAAAAGGAATGGTCAATAATGTACAAAAGTCCAGGGTCATTCCAAAAGCTGGATCATTGGAAACAAGAAAAGGTGATCATGAAATAATGCCAAGTCAAAACAAGTAAAGTATCCAAAATCCTAGGCAGTTATGGGTAGCAGAGCTTAGCAAGAGGAACAGACACAGGGGTGAGTTAAGAATGTTTCCAGAGGCAACATAAACCAAATTTATCTAACTGTTTTAATTTAGTTTTATAGTCAAGTTTGATAGGAGCACAACTGACTCCACTGAGAGAGGGCATCTCAGATTAAGGGAATTTTGGTGTTTTAGGTCTCTATTGGGGAAGATTCCAAGAACCTTTGACTGATAGGTGATATAAGAACACAAAATTACAAAATTAGATGGATGGAATTATGAAGTTTCCTTTTACAATTTCTATAACATCTGAAATGCAATGTAAGTGTTTTTCAACCCTGTGCTCATATAACCTGGCAGCTAAGTTTTTGACTGTAGATAGCACAGGGAGCTGCTGCAACTACTTCAGCTTCTGCTATGGCTTGGTTCAGGCTCACATGGTTTCTTACCTAGATTCCTAACTAATCTCCTTGTTGTTTACTTACCTCTCATAAATGCACACACTACACTTCTACCAGGGTATGTTTGCCCATCATAGATTTTATTATAATATTCCCATTTAGGTGTCTCATCATTGTTCTCTGGGTTTCTTGGCATGTGTTTCAAGTATCTCATTTATCTGGACCTTGCCTTCTTCCAGGTATCTTTCAACTTCATCTTATTGTGGCCTTTAACTTTAGCATTTCTTTTTTTAGAGAGAAGGAGCAGTGAGGGGCAGAGGGAGAGAAAGAATCTTAAGCAGGTTCCATGCCCAATGTGGAGCCTGATGTGGGGGTTGATTTCACAACCCTGAGATTATGACCTGAGCCTAAATCAAGAGTCAGTTGCTTAACCAAATGAGCCACGCAGGCACCCCTTAACTTTGGTATTTCTATTTGATTTGTGCCTTTGTTTAGGTTCTCCAAATGCCCCTACCTCACCCTAGTCTGACTGCTTGTTGTTACTTAACAACTTCTGCTCATCCTTCAAAAGATCTCTGTGTTCTTTCTGAAACATTCACTCAAAACTTCTTTTTTCTTCTCTCCCACTCTATCTGGGCTGGGGTGTCCCAAATCTTCATTTTTACATTTATCACACTGTATGGGGTATTTTTGTCTGTGTATTTTTCTTATTCATTACAGTGTCTTCTTCACTAGACTGAAAGTAGGGACATAGGTGGATGTCTTGAGCCAGTAGGAAAACTTTTTGTTCACTCCTCTTGGTATCAGCATCTACCTTCACCTACCTTACTATAACTTTGTTTTAATTTAATCAGTACATTGTGCATCTTAAAGACCATCAAATTTCTTCTTTTTAGAGGGAGAGAGGATGATAAATTTCATAGCAAGAAGTAAAACATTGTGTTCATCAGAATTCTAAGGAGGTTAAGAAAGGCAGACTGCCCTAGCAGGGCTACTCCCAGAGACAGGAACAATCAGAGTGAAAGTGATAGATGTAGGTTTCCCAGGAGGCTGTGTCTGGTAGAGAAGGTCATGTTTCAGATCTATAAACCTGCTGACAAAGAGCCAAACCAACACAGAATACATGGTACAAGAGTGGAGAGAGAAATGAATTTCAGGGACACTTTCTCATCTATATTTTAAGACTAAATACAGAATATTTAACACATCTCCATATATAAAATATGTTCTATACTTATATAAATATTTATAAAAAATATTATATACTTACATAAATAAAGATTAAGATATTCTTATATAAAATGTGACTATTTAAGAAGTATACTTCATATTTTTGAAAATCCATAATTGATTCCAGCTTTCCTGACTGCCTATTTTTGAAGTGCCTCTAGGCAACACCAAAGAGAATTTCAAGCACATTATGAACCTATATTTTAAGGTGGACTATCTTGAATCTGTCCTCAACATTTGATGAAAATCTGGATAGCATAATTTTTCCCAAATGTAGTTGCAACACAGATTAAATTTTTTTCGATTTATATAGATTTAATCCTCACAAGAACCATTAAAAATATTTATATCATTTGCTCTTTACACATGAAGGAACTCAGACTCAGAGAAGTGAAAAGACAGAATTTGAACCCTGGTATATTTGAATTCTGTATCCATGATCTTTCTTTTTTTTTTTTAGATTTTATTTATTTATTTGACAGAGAGAAACACAGCGAGGGAGGGAACACAAGCAGGGGGAGTGGGAGAGGGAGAAGCAGGCTTCCCACCGAGCAGGGAGCCTGATGTGGGGCTCGATCCCAGGACCCTGGGATCATGACCTGAGCTGAAGGCAGACACTTAACGACTGAGCCACCCAGGCGCCCCTATCCATGATCTTTCAATGGCAGCTTGTTGTATCTTCAAGTATATTTGTCAATTTTTGTCTTATTCTGCACAGTATTTCCATAGAGTTTTTTTCAAAGCTTAGCTGCTTGGAAATATTACTCAATGATAATCTTTTTCTGTGGTGTCTCCCATTTCCCTATTGAATTAGATAAGACTTGTTCCATCTAAACATCAATAGGTTGTGGTCTACTATTGTGACTCTATTCTTAGGTTTTCTAGACCTTTTAGAAGGCTGGGATTGTTTTAACCTAAAAGGAAATGTTCCCCCCACCCTGCTTCTCAATGTGGAATTTGCCACATTAAGTATTCTGGGTTTTCAGAGGCTATTCTTTTATTTCCTTTCTTTTCACACTCTAATTCTTGTCTCTGCCCCACCCAATATTTTATCCCCATTCCCACCCTCAAATTAGTGTAGAAGTATCTCAGACACAAGAGTATTTAGTTCATACTTCTTAGCATGCAAAGGCCATCATAATTTGTTTCAAGTTTATCTGTCTAGTCTCATTTTCCACCACTCCTTTCCTCCACACATCCTACCTTTCAGCCATACTGAACTTATTTTTCTCAAAACATACCAATTCTTCTCATGTGTCTGCCAGGAATGCCATTTCTTTCTTTCTCATGTGAACTATTACTCATCATTCAAAGCCCAGCTCAAAGATTGATCCCTCTGCCTTGTCTCTCCTTCTGCACTCCATCATGTCTTAGGGATCTACATTCCCTTGTATGCAAGTGCTGGGGCCAAATTTGTTTCAGAATTCAGTGTTTTAAATTTTAGATATGTAACATGGTGGCTTCATTGTTTATTATGCAACCTTTCTATTGGGGTATGGGAAAGCATCATATAGTCAAACACTTAATATCTCAGAAGCAAAATGTATAAAGAGTAACAATAATTAAAATAAAGTCTATAATTTTGCATCAGTTCAGATCGGGGTTTACTGCCAGATTAGTGTTTTTTGGGGTTTTGAGGGGTTGGGGTTTTTTTGTCTTTTTTGTTTTTCAAAGTTTTCAACTTTGTAATTGTGAATAAAGGTCTGCAGATTTTGTACTGCTGGATTAATTATATCAAGACAAAGTAGAGGAGTTCATTCCACAAAGACAGTAATGTTTTAATATTAAGGATTATGTTCATATAATTCACTATATTAATAGCTAGAGGAGAAAAACTGTGATATCTCATCAGTTTCCAAGAAGGCATTTGACAAAATCTAACATGCATTACTGATTTCTAAAAAAAGAAATATGTGGATCTATACCATATATATGTGTGTGTGTGTGTGTGTGTGTGTGTGTGTGTCTGGATCATCCTTAATGGTAAAACATTAAAATTATCTCCATCAAATGGAACAGGATATGAATGCAACTTATCTCCAATATTATTTAAACGTTCTGAAAGCATTAGCCAAGGCAATTAGACAAAAGAAATAAATAAAAGTTATAAACATTTGAAAATTACCTTGATTTCATTTGTAGATACATAGTATTGCATACCCTGAAAAGATAAATTACTAAAAACTATTCAAAGCAATAAGATAACTAAGATGGCTGGTTATGGATTTATTACATAAATTCTATAGCTTTTGGCGCCTGGGTGGCTCAGTTGGTTAGGCAACTGCCTTCTGCTCAGGTCATGATCCTGGAGTCCTGGGATCGAGTCCCACATCGGGCTCCCTGCTCGGCGGGGAGTCTGCTTCTCCCTCTGACCCTTCCCCCTCTCATGCTCTATCTATCTCATACTCTCTCTCAAATAAATAAATAAATAATCTTTAAAAAAAATTCTATAGCTTTCCAGTACCCAATTAGATAGAAAATATAATTGTATAATATCCTATTTATAATAGTAACCAAAAAGATAAAATTCTTATAAGTAAACACAAAATGCACATTACCTACACAAAGAATAAAAAGGTCTTAAAAGAAGACACAGGTAAATGGAAAGATATTGTTGTATGCTGTCCAAGAAATTTTAAAAAATATGAAATGTGATTTACAATAGAAATATTGTCAAGGATGTTGGAGGAAATTTGAAAAAAAATGCTTCTAAATTTATTTGTAATATCCAGAAAAATTCTGAACTAGGAGAGTAATATGACATGAGCTGTGAGAGAGGGAGCAAGAGAAGAAGGGAGGGAGAACTGCATGAGGTCAGCCCTATCAGGTATTTTAAAAAGAGCATATTATAAAGCTATACAGAGCAAAATAGTTTGGCACTGGGAAAAAAGCACAGCAAACGGTGGAACAAAATAGAGTCTTGAAATAAATCCAACTATTTTTGGAAATTTAGCATATTATAAAGGCTTTATTTTTGATGAGTGATTGAAAGAGTGTTAACAATTGATCTTGCAAAAACTGATTATTTGAAAAAGGAAAGCCTTCATTACTTACACCAAAATAAATTCCAAATATGAAAACAAACAGAAACATATAAATTCTATAAGAAAACGTTAGCACATATAGTTATAATCTTGTTATGGTAAAGACCTTTGTAGCAAGAACAAAATCTAGAAACAATAAATAAAATAAATGATACATTTGACCATATTAAAATAATAATTTAGAAATCTCCTTTGTATTGCCAAAAAATAATCTAGAAACAAAGTTTACAAAAAACAAATGATGAACTAGAGAAATAGAAATGATAAACTAAAAGAGTATTTGCTAATAGGCACATTAGAAAAAGAGCTAATTTTCATACACTACAAATAAGTCATACATTGGTAAGAAAATGGCAATATTTCCAACAACAAAAAAATGGATAAAACATATGAACAGGAGATTCATGACAAAGGAAAGCTAAATGGTCAATAAACATTGAAAATGATGCTATAATTGTTATTACAAAAATTATGCAAATTGATATGGGAAGATACAATTTTCATCTCACAGATTGGCCAAAAAAAAAAGTTAATAATATTTAGTGTTGGCAAGGGTCTGAAGAGACAGATACTCTCTTGCCCCTGGAGATCTTTAGACTTGGGTAATATCTTTCCAGGGATAGACATAGGGGTTTTATGTAAAATGAAACCCAATATTTATCTGTAGTTTAATGTTTTCCAAGTGTGCTTTCATTTAATCATTATTATGATCACTATATCAACATTAAACAACTGAGATCCATAAAATCTGTTATGACTTATTCAACTTAATTTAGCTAGTGGGTGATACAGCCATAATTTTGGGGGGTTTCCTTTTTTATTTAAATTCAATTAATTAACATATAGTGTATTATTAGTTTCAGAGGTAGAGTTCAGTGATTCATCAGTTTCATATAACACCCAGTGCTCATTCCATCAAGTGCCCTCCTTAATGCCCATCACCTGGCTACCTCTATCTCTCCACCCCCCTCCCCTTCAAGAACCCTCAGTTTGTTTCCTATGCTTAAGAGTCTCTTATGGTTTGTCTTCCTCTCTGATTTCATCTTGTTTTATTTTTTCCAGGTTTGTTTCTTTTACTAACCAGAATCATGCTGTATGTATTGCTCTTTGATGTGCTTGTTGGAGATGTTCTCAGCCTAGCACACTCCTTTTATACATTATATATTCCACAGAATTAGTGTCACTGTTTGGATTGCTTCATTCTGCTGTTATAATTATGCCCACTTTTGTGCACAAACTAGAGCACAGGGGCTGGAATTTGAGGGGAAGAGTGTCAGTTTATGTCCTTGTCAATCTGAGGTGAAGGCGTGTTGACTTGGCATTGAACAGGTGGCAGGCTCTGCATGCTGACTTGGGCAGGAGGGCAGCTGGACTGTGAATTTGGGATCCACAGGCCGATGGCATTCTGGGTGACAGGGATGTGGCTGGTTTTGCTTTTAACTTTTGTTTTTCTGGAAAACTCTATCTCTCCTTCTATTTTAAATGAAAGCTTTGCTGGATAGAGTGTTCTTGGCAGTAGGGTTTTTTCCTTTTAGCAGTTGGAATTTATCATGCCACTCTCTTCTGGCCTGCAAAGTTTCTGCTGAAAAACCCACTGATAGCTGTATGGGGTTTCCCTTATATGTCACTGCTTTCCTTTATCTTGCTGCTTTTAAAATTCTCTCTTTATCACTACTTTTGGCCATCATATTTACTTTGTGTCTTGGTACAGACCTCTTTTTTTTTTTTTTTAGTCTTGCTGGTGCAGACCTCTTGGGGTTGGTTTTGTTGGGGGCTCTCTGTGTGACTCCTGTATCTGGATTTCTCTTTCCTTCCCCAGATTCAGGCAGTTTTTAGCTATTATTTCTTCAGACAAATCTTCTGCCCCCTCTTCTCACTCTTCTCCTTCTGGGATCCCTATCATATGACTATTATGCTTGACAGTGTCACTGAGTTCCCTGGGTCTATTCTCATTTGGGGTATTTTTCCCCCTTCTCATCTGCTCAGCTTGATTACTTTCCATTATTCTGTCCTCCAGGTGGCTAATCAGTTTTTCTACTTCCCCTTATTTGCTATTTATTCCACATGGTCTATTTTTATTTCCATTTAGTGAGTCCAATATCTCTAATTGGTTCTTTTTTTACATCTCCTGTCTCTTGGTGGAGGGTCATAAGGAGGTTCTGCACTCTTTTCTCAATTCTAGAGAGTATCTTTATGAGCATTACTTTAAATTCACTATCAGACATATTACTTATCTCTATTTTGTTTAGGTCTCTTGCTCTGATTTTATTCCGCTCTTTCATTTGGGACATATCCCTCTGTCTCCTCATTTTGTCTATTATTGTGTCTGTTTCTATGTGTTAGGGAAAGTCCACTATGTCTCCTGCACTTGAAGATAGTGGCTTTATGAAGAAGAGGTCCTGCAAAACAATGTCTCCTTTTCACCAGAAAATGGTGCTTCAGGGGTGTCTTCTATGTGTGTTGCTGCAGGGGTGTCCTACCATCATGGCAGAGCTGTGTTTGCCTTCAGTCCATCCTGAGATGGCTCTTTACCTGTTGTAGGCAGAACTTGGTACCTGTGGGGTTAGTGGGCTGGTCCAGGGGTGCTTTGGGCTTGAGTTGAGTCAGAGCAGGTGTTTGACAGAGATGAAGTAGCACCAAACTGCAGGCACTTTCCCTTCATTGTCCCCTGAGAAGCTTTTGTTGGTGGGTGGGGCCTGCAGTCAGACCAGCTGCCTGCCTCCAGCCCACTGCTGGGGTCACAGTCATATTGGTGTGTGGTTATCTTCTCCTCTCCCTGGAGCAGGACTCACTTTGGAGTGGTGCTGACCTTGTCTGGGCTGCACACACACACTGCCAGGCTTGTGGCACTACTTTGATGGGCTCTTGCCAAGAGCAATTGGAAGGGATGGATCTGCTTTGCTGTGACCTCTTGTCTACATCAGGCTGCGGAATCTGTTCTGCCAGTTTTAGGGTTGCTTTCGGGGTTATTTATGCCTATGTGGGTGTTCTCTAGGCAGACACGTGGCAAGAGGTGAGCCCAGGGTCCTACTACTCTGCCATTGTCCCAGCAGCCTCTCGATACAGCCATAATTTGAACTCAGATCTTCTGATACTCAATCCAAGGTTTTTCTCACTGACTCAGACCAGAGGTCACCTTGGGTTGGAATCTAAATATTTTTCAAATCTAAACCCCAGACATTCATCCAACAAGTATTTTCTGAGCATCTACTGTGTGTCAGGCACTATTCTAGTTACTGGGGATAGAATAGTGACCAAAACAAAGTCTTTGCCCTCACAAAGACTATATTCTAGTGGAAGGTGAGCAATAATAAATAAGTGAATATAAAGTATGTATGTTAGTGGTAAATTTTATTAAGAAAAATAAAGTAAGAAAAATAAGAAGTGCTAGTAGGGGTAGCATGTTTCACTTTTAAGTAGAGCGGTCAAAAAAATCAACTAAAAAGAAGTGCTTAAGCAAATATTTGAAGGAAGTGAGGTAATGAGCCATGTGGATATCTGGGGAAGGATGCTAACACTGATGTAGGAGAATGTTTGTTGTGTTTGAGGAACAGCAAGAAAACCAGGTAGAGGGGAGTAAGAGGGAGAGTAGTAAGAGATAAAGTCAGAGGGGTAAGGGAGTAGTAGATGCATATAGTGTAGGACTTTTGGCTTTTGCTCTGAGTGTGGTGGTAGGTCATTAGTGGACATGTCTTTCTAAAAGAATGTGTAGGGCGCCTGGGTGGCTCAGTTGGTTAAGCGACTGCCTTCGGCTCAGGTCATGATCCTGGAGTCCTGGGATCGAGTCCCATATCGGGCTCCCTGCTCAGCAGGGGGTCTGCTTCTCCCTCTGCCCTCTTCCCTCTCGTGCTCTCTGTCTCTCATTCTCTGTCTCTCAAATAAATAAATAAAATCTTTAAAAAAAAAAAGAATGTGTAGGCAGGAAGAATCAACATGTTGGTGGCCTTTGAGAGTCTATGTCAGCACTGGAACCAATGACAACCTATCTTCTCACTTCCCAGCATGCCTCATTACCTCTCTTCCAGTGCTAGCTGGATGCTGCCACCCAGAAACAGTCAGCCTGGTCCTCTTACTCCCATGACTCAGAGCTTGCCACCTGGTGACACTGGAAGGAATCCACTTAGCAGTCAGGAAGGCACAAGCAGATGATAGCAATCTGATAGCAGGCAGCAGATTTTAGAGAAATGAGCTGGTGAAAGGAAAGGATGACTGTCACATTCATAAAGTGGGGGACTTTATGAGGGAAAAGGTGCTAATTTTCATCCCAGCTAGTGTTCAGTGACTGCAGATGGAGATTTTGCTTGTGCCAGATAGCTGCCAGCATAGAGAAAAGAGGCTGCACATTACAGAGGCAGGGGTCTTTCTGTAGGTACCCTGCTTTCAGGGGAGTTTTGCAAGATCAGAACAAAGAAATCCTTGAGATCTGTTGGCACAAGTATCACTTTGGAGCTATTGGCATATTTGCACCTCATTTGCACCAATACATTTAGTAAGTTTCAGAACTGTTGGTGATTATCTGCTCTGAGAGATGTAGAAAACTGAGCCCACTGCCTGGCACAGTAAGACTTAGCTTATATCATTGCTGTTATTGCTTTTGTTATTAGAGCTGAAAGTAACCCAAAAAAATCATGTAAGCCTATAGGTTTTCAAATTTTGTTGTTTATTTGTTTCGAGGAGGGAGTGTTTATAAAACTTCTGTGTTCCATATAATTATTACAAAGAATCCAAATATATACATGGAAATATGTATTTTTTTATTAACACAAGTTTATTCTGTAAATTCAAATTTATATGTTTACTTATTATAAAATCTACCAATGATAATTAGTTTCTTTTGATGACCAGAGTGAGCATATAATAATTTGATTATGTGTTGCTTTTTAATGGTTCATTTATTGTCAATTTTATTTATTTATGTGTGTTTTCATTACAGTTTTTCTTAATAGCTGAAAACATAAAAGTACATATTTTAAAAAGGAATTCTGAACAAAGTATTTGCAAAGCTCTTGAAAGATCTCTCTTGCATATAAAGCTTTAAGAAACACATTTTACAAACCACAAATACAGGACAAGACTTAAATTTGTACTCCTTAAAGAGAGAGGAAGACAGTGGCAGAGTAGGAGGTCCCTAGGCTCAGCTTGTCCCGTGAACACAACAGGCTATCCATCAAATCATCTTGAATACCCCAGAAATAGACCTGAAGACTGACAGAACAAGCTCCACAACTAATGAAAGAGAAGATGAGGCCATATTGAAGAAGGATAGAAGTGCAGAGACATGGTTTAAGAGAGAAATAGATACTGGATGCTGTGGAGGGAAGGGAGCCATGGTCAAGGAGAATGGTGAGAGACAGGAGCACACAGCAGGACACAGAATATTTCCCCAAAGCCACTGGCTTGGAAAACAAGAGGGGCTGAATTTCATGAGTTCTTACAACCAGTAAAGCTTAAAGCCTAGAGCCAATGGGCTTGTCTGGGTTAAGTTGCACTGCTCCTGGAGAGAAGGAATGCAAATGATCTGGGGCCAGACAATGTGGAAACAGTGATCTGAAGAGTGCCTGAGGCACACAATAAGGAGATTATTGGCCTTTCTCAGAGCATTTCCAAGAGAGGCAGTGTTCACAGAGATACCTCTTTGGGAAAAAAAGGAGTTGGCTGGCGCCATTTCCCTCCCTTGCCCTTCAGCATAAACAGAGAGACACCTGATGGAAGCAGTGCAGAACATACCCTGGCCACCTGACATGCTTTCACTAAGCCCCACCCCATGCACTCCAGTGGGACTTGCTTTCTCAGACACCCTTGACTCAGTCCCAGCATGCCTGGCCCCTCCCCTAGAACACCAGAACAAACCCCTGCCCATATTGCATCTCCTGACCAGAGTTTTGCAGGGCCTCAGTTCTGGGAGGTGGTGTCACATCTTATTTCATAAGCTGACAAGAGCACACCTAATTAAATCTCACTGCATTCAGGCCAGGGACCAAACCCTGCCCACAGCAGGCAGGATGAGCTTCAGTACATGATTGGTCTGAAGGACTGAGCAGCCAAAACACAACAGCAGAGCAAAACAAGTACACACTGGAGACACTCTCTGAAGTGCTAGGCCTTGGGCACTACATGCCTCTTCTTCATAAGGCTGTTACTGTCAAGAACAGGAAACATAACTGGCTTTACTAACACACAGAAGACAGAGACTTAGACAAAATGCAAAGATTGAGGAATTTATCCAAAATGAAAGAAAAAGATAAGGCCATGGCCAGAGATAAAACAAAAAAGATATAAGAAACATGCTTGATAGAGAATTTAAAGCAACAGGCATAAGTATACTCACTGCACTTGAGTGAAAAATAAAAGACAGCAGTGAGACCCTAACCATAGAGATAAAAGAGTTAAAAAAGAATCAGAGATGGAGAGTGCAATAAATGAGATTAGAAGCACACTTGATGCAGTGAACAGGAGTCTGGAAGAGGCAGAGGAATGAATTAGTGACCTAGAAGACAAAGTAATGGACAAAGTACTGAAGCCGAAAAAAAGAGAGAAAAAAGTAATTATGCAACATGAGAAAAGACTTAGGGCACTCAGCGACTCTATCATATATAATAACAATTGTATTATGGAGGACCCAGAAGAAAAGAGAGAAAAGGGGTCAGAAAAATTATTTGAAGAAATAAAAGCAGAAAACGTTCCTAATCTGGGGAAGAAAATAGACGTCTAAACCCAGGAGGCACAGAGAACTTCCATCAAAATCAAAAAAAGCAGGAAAACAAGAAATATTGTGATTAAATTTGCAAAATACAGTGATAAAGAAAATATCTTAAAAGCAGCAAGACAAAAGTCCTTACCTTAAAAGGGAAAACCTATTAGGCTAGCTGGAGATTTCTCAACAGAAACTTACCAAGCCAAAAGGAAGTGGCATGATATATTCAAAGTTCTGAATGGGAAAATTCTGCAGCCAAGAATACTTTATCCAGCAAGGTTATCATTCAAAATAGAAGGAGAGATAAAGAATTTTCCAGACAAACAAAAACTAAGGAGTTAATGACCACTAAGCCAACCCTACAAGAAATATTAAAGGGAACACTTTGAGTGGAAAGGAGAGATCAAAACTGATCAGAGAAAATCTCCAGAAACAATGGCAAAACAAGTAATAAAATGATATTAAGTATATATCTATTCATAATTACTGTGAACATAAATGTACTAACTGCTCTAGTCAAAAAACATAGGGTATTAGAATGGATAATTAAGCAAGAACCATCCACATGCTGCCTACAAGGGACACATTTTAGACCTAAAGACACCTGCAGATTGAAAGTAAGTGGAAGGAGAGGGGCACCTGGGTTGTTCAGTTGGTTAAGCATCTGCCTTCAGCTCAGGTCATGATCCTGGGGTCCTGGGATTGGGCCCCACATCAGGCTCCCTGCTCAGTGGGGAGTCTACTTCTCCCTATCTCTCTGATGCTTCCCCTGCTTGTGTCAAATAAATAGATAAAATCTTAAAAATAAGAAAGTAAGTGGAGGGAGAAACATCTATCATTCAAAGGGATACCAAAAGAAAGCTGGAGTAGCAATACTTATATCAGACAAACTAGATTATAAAACAAAGACTGTAACAGGAGACCAAGAAGGGCACTATATAATTATGAAGGAAACAATCCAATAAGAAGGTCTAACAATAGTAAATATTTAGGCACCCAAATATATAAAACTTTAATAACAAATGCAAAGGAACTAACTGAAACTAATATAATAATAGTAGGGTACTTTAACACCCCACTTACATCAATGGATAGACCATCAAAATAGAAAATAAACAAGGAAACAATGGTTTTAAATGACAACCTGGACCAGATGGACTTAGCATGTATATTCAGAACATTCCATTCTAAAAGAGCAGAATACACATTCTTTCCAAGGAACATGGAACATTTTCCAGAAGAGATCACATAAGAGGTCAAAAAACAGGCCTCAACAGGTACAAAAAGACTGAATTCATACCATGCACCTATTCTGATCACAACACTATGTAACTAGAAGTAAACTACAAGAACATATCTGGAAATACCACAATTACATGGAATTTAAACAACATGCTACTAAACAATAAATGGGTCAACCAGGAAATCAAGGAAGAAATAAAATACTACATGGAAACAAATGAAAATTAGAAAAAAAAAAACAACAGTACAATACCTTTGGGAAGCAGCAAAAGTTGTCTTAAGACGGAACTATATAGCAATACAGGTCTAGTTCAAGCAGCAAGAAACTTCTCAAGTAAAGAACTAAACCTTATATGCAAAGGAGCTAGAAAAAAAGCAAACAAAGCCAAAAACCAGCAGAAGGAAGGAAATAATAAAGATTATAGCAGAGATAAGCTATATAGAAACTGAGAAACAAGAACAGATCGATGAAATCAGGAGATGTTTCTTGGAAAAAAATAACAAAATTGATAAACCGCTATGCAGATGCATCAAAAAGAAAAGGGAAGGACCTAAATAAATAAATAAAATCACACATGAGAGAGAAGAAACAACCAACACCACAGAAATGCGAACAATTATAAGGGAATATTATGAAAAATTATATGTCAACAAACTGGGCAATCTGGAAGAAATGAAAAATTCCTAGAAACACACACTACCAAATCTGAAACAGGAAGAAATAGAAAATTTGAACAAACTGATAACCTGCAAAGAAATTGAATCAGTAATTTAAAAACTCTCAGCAAACAAAACTCTAGTACTGGATAGATTCACAGGTGAAATCTACAAAGCATTTAAAGAACAGTTAATATATATTCTTCCCAAACATTACAAAAAAATAGAAAAAGAAAGGAAAACTTCCAAATTCATTCTATGAAGCCAGAATTACCCTAATTCCAAAACCAGATAAAAACACCACTAAAAAAGAGAACTATAGTGCAATATCCCTCATGAACACAGATGTCAAAGTCCTCAATAAAATACTAGCAAACCAAATCCATTAAACATTAAAAGAGTCATTCACCACAATCAAGTGGGATATATTCCTGGGTTGCAAAGGTGGTTCAATATTCACAAATCAATCAATGTGATACATCACATTACTAAAAGAAACAATAGGAACCATATGATGATTTCAATATGCAGAAAAATCATTTGACAAATTATAATATCTATTCATGGTAAAATCCTTCAACAAAGTAGGCTTAGAGGGAAACATACCACAACACAATAAATGCCATATGTGAAAAACCCACACTTAATATCATCCTCCACATGGAAAAACTGAGAGATTTCCCTCTATGTTCAGGATAAGGACAGGGATGTTCACTCTCACCAGAGTTATTTAACATAGCACTGTAAGTCCTAGACACAGCAATCAGACAACAAAAAGAAATAAAATGCAGCCAAGTTGGCAAGGGAGAAGTCAAATTTTCACTATTTGCAGATGACATAATACTCTATATAGGAAACCTAAAAGACCCCACACAAAATCTGCTAGAACTGATAAATTCAAGAAAGTCACAGGACACAAAATCAATGTGCAGAACTCTATTGCATTTCTATATAATATATACTATATTATTCTATATTGAAACATCAGAGAGAGAAATAAGAAAACCATCCCATTTACAATTATACCAAAGACCGTAACATTAAGGAGAGCATGTGTTGTGATGAGCACTGGGTGTTATACAAAACTAATGAATCGTTGAACACTACATCAAAAACTAATGATGTATTATATGCTGGCTGATTTAGCATAATAAAAATAAATAAATAAATAAATAAATAAATAAATAAATAAATTATATATTTCTTACTTCTCATTGAAAAAAAAATAACTAGGAATAAAACTAAGCAAAGAGGTGAAAGACCTGTACTCTGAAAACTATAAAACACTAATGGAAGTAATTGAAGATGACACAAGAAATGGAAAGACATTCCATGCACATGAATTGGAAGAACAAATATTGTTAAAATGTCCGTACTACCGAAAGCAATCATACATTTAATGTAATCCCTATCAAAATACCAACAGTATTTTTAACAGAGTTCAAACAGTCCTACAATTTGTATGGAAACACAAAAGACCCCACCCTGAATAGCCAAAACAACCTTGAAAAAGAAAAGCAAACCTGGAGGCATCATAATTCTGGACTTCAAGTTATATTCCAAAGCTGTAGTTATAAAAACAGCATGGTACTGGCAGAAGAATAGACAAATAGATCAATGGAACAGAACAGAATTCCAGAAATGAACCCACAACTATATGGTAAATTAATCTTTGACAAAGTAGAAAAGAATATCCAATGGGAAAAAGACAGTATCTTCAACAAGTAGTGTTGGGAAAATTGGACAGTAACATGCAAAAGAATGAAACTGGACCATGTTTTTATACCATACACAGACATAATTTCAAAATGGATGAAAGGGGAGAGGAGGAGGAAGATGGCAGAGCAGTAGGGGACCTTAGTTTCATCTGGTCCCTGGAATTCAGCCAGATAGCCATCAAAAATTCTGAACACCTGTGAACTCAACCAGAGAGCTAAGAAAAGAATTGTTGTAATTCCGCAAGTAGAAAAGAGACCACTTTTTGCAAGGAAAGATGTGTGGAGAAGTGAATCTGAGATAATATATCAGAAGATAAACTGAGGGGGGAGGGAACCTCTGTAAGCCAGCTACCAGAAAGTGATATAGCAGTGGCAAAATCACATTTTAGTAGTCTGCTCTGGTGAGGGATGTCCCTGCCTGAAAGGCTTTCATGTGGCAAAGCAGGACAGAATACTAGGTGGGACAGTGTAGTCTCAGGATCCCCAGGGTCACAGAAAGAACGGGGTGCCTCAGTGCAGCAGAGTTCCCAAGAATTGGAGCAGGGAAGCCGGCTGGAAACAGTGAGATCAGGAGTGGGCTTTCTGCTCAGTGTTGCCATAAATCCCGAACTGTGGCATGATAGGGTGACCGCTCTCTGAGCAGGGGCTCAGCAAGAGGAAGAACTGTGGTGAGATCTCACTCCCTCCAGTGTGGCATGGATGCACACAGCAGGAGTCTGCAGGGTTTGGAGACTTGAAGTGGGGTCACGTTCCTGAGATAGAAATGCGCACTCCCAGGCTGGGTGAGCACGAGTGTGGATGGAGACAAGGGAGACAAGAGTGATTGCTTTTCCCTGAGGATGCACTGAGGAGTAGGGGGTGTCTCTCAGCTCTGGGGCTGGAGATTGGGAGGCCGTCATTTTCTTTTCTTTTTTTTTTTTGTTGTTGTTCAGTAGAATTTTATTTATTTATTTTTAAATTTTATTGTTATGTCAATCACCATACATTACATCACTAGTTTTTCATATACTGTTCCATGATTCATTGTTTGCATAAAACACCCAGTGCTCCATTCATTACATGCCCTCTTTAATACCCATCACCAGGTGAACCCATCCGCCCACCCCCCTTCCCTCTAGAACTCTCAGTTTGTTTCTGAGTCCATAGTCTTTCATGGTTCGTCTCCTCCTCCGATTTAACCCCCTTTATTTTTCCCTTCCTACTATCTTCTTCTTATATTTCTTTAAACATATAATGTATTATTTGTTTCAGAGGTACAGGTCTGTGATTCAACAGTCTTACATAATTGACAGCACTCATCATAGCACATACCCTCCCTAATGTCTATCACCCAGCCACCCCATCCTCCCCACCCCCCACCACTCCAGCAACACTCAGATTGTTTCCTGAGACTAAGAATTCCTCATATCAGTGAGGTCATATGATACATGTCTTTCTCTGATTGACTTATTTCGCTCAGCATAATACCCTCCAGTTCCATCCACATTGTTGCAAATGGCAAGATTTCATTCCTTTTGATGGCTGCATAATATTTGATTGTGTATATATACCACATCTTCTTTATCCATTCATCTATTGATGGACATCTTGGCTCTTTCCATTGTTTGGCTATTGTGGACATTGCTGCTATAAACATCAGGGTGCACGTACCCCTTAAGATCCCTACATTTGCATCTATGGGGTAAATACCCAGTAGTGTAATTGCTGCATCATAGGGTAATTCTATTTTCAACTTTTTGAGGAACCTCCATACTGTTTTCCAGAGTGGCTACACCAGCTTGCATTCCCACCAAAAGTGTAGGAGGGTTCCCCTTTCTCCGCATCCCCGCCAACATCTGTCATTTCCTGACTTGATAATTTTAGCCATTCTGACTGTATCTCATTGAGGTTTTAATTTGGATTTCCCTGATGCAGAGTGATGTTGAGCACATTTTCATGTGTCCATTGGCCATTTGGATGTCTTCTTTGGAAAAATGTCTGTTCATGTCTTCTGCCCCTTTCTTGATTGGATCATTTGTTCTTTGGATGTTGAGTTTGATAAGTTCTTTATGGATTTTGGATACTAGCCTGTTATCTGATATGTCATTTGCAAATATCTGTCCCCATTCTGTTGGTTGACTTTTGGTTTTGTTGACTGTTTCCTTTGCTTTGCAAAAGCTTTTTATCTTGATGAAGTCCCAATAGTTCATTTTTACCCTTGATTCCCTTGCCTTTGGCAATGATTCTAGGAAGAAGTTGCTGTGGCTGAGGTCAAAGAGGTTGCTGCCTGTGTTCTCCTCTAGGATGTTGATGGACTCCTGTCTCACATTGAGGTCTTTCAACCATTTGGAGTCTATTTTTGTGTGTGGTGTAAGGAAATGGTCCAGTTTCATTCTTCGGCATGTGGCTGTCCAATTTTCCAACACTATTTGTTGAAGAGACTGTCTTTTATTCACTGGACATTCTTTCCTGCTTTATCGAAGATTAGTTGACCATAAAGTTGAGGGTCCATTTCTGGACTCTCTATTCTGTTCCATTGATCTATGTATATGTTTTTGTGCCAGTACCATACTATCTTGATGATGACAGCTTTGTAATAAAGCTTGAAGTCTGGAATTGTGATGGCATTAGCTTTGCTTTTCTTTTTCAACATTCATCTGGCTATTCTGGGTCTTTACTGGTTCCATGCAAATTTTAGGATTATTTGTTCCATTTCTTTGAAAAAAGTGGATGGTATTTTATAGGGATTGCATTAAATGTGTAGATTGCTCTAGGTAGCATTGACACCTCCACAATATTTGTTCTTCCAATCCATGAGCATGGAACATTTTTCCATTTCTTTGTGTCTTCCTCAATTTCTTTCATGAGTATTTTATAGTTTTCTGAGTACAGAGTCTTTGCCTCTTTGGTTAGATTTATTCCTAGGTATCTTATGGTTTTGGGTGCAATTGTGAAAGGGATTGACTCCTTAATTTCTCTTTCTTCTGTCTTGTTGTTGGTGTATAGGAATGCCACTGATTTCTGTGCATTGATTTTATATCCAGGCATTTTACTGAATTCCTATAAGAGTTGTAGCAGATTTGGGGTGCAGTCTTTTGGGTTTTCCACATAAAGTATCATATCATCTGCAAAGAGTGAGAATTTGACTTCTTTCCAGATTCAGATTTTTTTTTTTTCTTTTTGCTGTCTGATTGCTGTGGCTGGGACTTCTAGTACTATGTTCAATAGCAGTGGTGATAGTGGACATCCCTGCCATGTAACTGACCTTAGGGGGAAAGCTCTCAGTTTTTCCCCATTGAGAATGATATTCGCTGTGGGTTTTTTCATAGATGGCTTTTATGATATTGAGGTTATATACCCTCTATCCCAATACTCTGAAAAGTTTTGATCAAGAACGGATGCTGTATTTTGTCAAATGCTTTTTCTGCATCTATTGAGAGGATCATATGGTTCTTGTTCTTTCTTTTATTAATGTATTGTATCACATGGATTGATTTGTGGATGTTGAACCAACCTTGCAGCCCAGGGATAAATCCCACTTTGTCGTGGTGAATAATCCTTTTAATGTAGTGTTGGTTCCTATTGGCTAGCATTTTGGTGAGAATTTTTGCATCCATGTTCATCAAGGATATTGGTCTGTAATTCTCCTTTTTGATGGGTCTTTGTCTGGTTTTGGGATCAAAGTAATGGTGGCCTCATAAAACGAGTTTGGAAGTTTTCCTTCCATTTCTACTTTTTGGAACAGTTTCAGAAGAATAGGTATTAATTCTTCTTTAAATGTTTGATAGAATTCCCCTGGGAGGCCATCTGGCCCTGGGCTCTTGTTTGTTGGGACATTTTTGATAACTGCTTCAATTTCCTTAGTGGTTATAGGTCTGTTCAGGTTTTCTATTTCTTCCTGGTTCAATTTTGGTAGTTGATACATCTCTAGGAATGCATCCATTTCTTCCAGATCATCTAATTTGCTGGCATAGAGTTGCTCATAATATGTTCTTATAATTGTTTGTATTTCTTTGGTGTTGGTTGTGATCTCTCCTCTTTCATTCATGATTTTATTTATTTGGGTCCTTTCTCTTTTATTTTGATAAGTCTGGCCAGGGGTTTATCAATCCTATTTTTCTTTCAAAGAACAAGCTCCTAGTTTCGTTGATCTGTTCTACTGTTCTTTTGGTTTCTATTTCATTGATTTCTGCTCTGATCTTTATTATTTCTCTTCTCCTGCTGGGTTTAGGCTTTAGTTGCTGTTCTTTCTCCAGTTCCTTGAGGTGTAGGGTTAGGTTGTGTATTTGAGACCTTTCTTGTTTCTTGAGAAAGGCTTGTATTGCTATATACTTTCCTCTTAGGACTGCCTTTGCTGCATCCCAAAGATTTTGAACAGTTGTGTTTTCATTTTCATTGGTTTTCATGAATTTTTTTCCATCTTTATGGAATGCTCTTTAGCCTCCAAGTATTTCAGTTCTTTCCGACTTTCCGCTTGTGATTGAGTTCTAGTTTCAAAGCATTGTGGTCTGAAAATAGGCAGGGAATGATCCCCATCTTTGGTACCAGTTGAGACCTGATTTGTGACCTAGGATGGGATCTATTCTGGAGAATGTTCCACTGGCACTAAAGAAGAATGTGTATTCTGTTGCTTTGGGATGGAATGTTCTGAATATATCTGTGAAGTCCATTTGGTCCAGTGTGTCATTTAAAGTCTTTATTTCCTTGTTGATCTTTTGCTTAGATGATCTGTCCATTTCAGTGAGGGGGTGTTAATGTCCCCCACTATTATTATATTTTTGTTGAGGTGTTTCTTTGCTTTTGTTATTAATTGGCTTATATAATTGGCTGCTCCCATGTTAGGGGCATAAATATTTACAATTGTTAGATCTTGTTGGATAGACTCTTTAAGTAAGATATAGTGTCCCTCCTCATCTCTTATTATAGTCTTCGGTTTAAAATCTAATTTGTCTGATATAAGGATTGCCACCCCAGCTTTCTTTTGGTGTCTCTTAGCATGGCAAATGGTTTTCTACCCCCTCACTTTCAATCTGGGGGTGTCTTTGGGTCTAAAATGAGTCTCTTTCAGAAAGCGTATTGATAGGTCTTATTTTTTTATCCAATCTGATACCCTGTGTCTTTTGATTGGGACATTTAGCCCATTTGCATTCAGGGTAACTATTGAAAGATATGAATTTAGTGCCATTGTATTACCTGTAAGGTGACTGTTACCATATATTGTCTGTGTTCTTTTCTGGTCTATGTTACTTTTAGGCTCTCTCTTTGCTTAGAGGACCCCTTTCAATATTTCTTGTAGGGTTGGTTTCGTGTTTGCAATTTCCTTTAGTTTTTGTTTGTCCTGGAACCTTTTTATCTCTCCTTCTATTTTCAGTGACAGCCTAGCTGGATATAGTATTCTTGGCTGCATATTTTTCTCATTTAGTGCTCTGAAGATATCTTGCCAGTCTTTTCTGGCCTGCTAGGTCTCTGTGGATAAGTCTGTTGACAATCTAATGTTTCTACCATTGTAGGTTACAGACCTCTTCTCCCGTGCTTTCAGGATTTTCTCTTTGTCTCTGAGACTCGTAAGTTTTACTATTAGATGTCGGGGTGTTGACCTATTTTTATTGATTTTGAGAGGGGTTCTCTGTGCCTCCTAGATTTTGATGCCTGTTTCCTTCCCCAAATTAGGGAAGTTCTCTAATATAATTTGCTCCAATATACCTTCTTCCCCTCTCTCTCTTTCTTCTTCTTCTGGGATCCAAATTATTCTAATATTCTTTCATCTTATGGTATCACTTATCTCTCGAATTCTTCCCTCATGATCCAGTGGTTGTTTATCTCTCTTTTTGTCAGCTTCTTTATTTTCCGTCATTTGATCTTCTATATCACTAATTCTCTCTTATGCCTCATTATCCTAGCCGTGAGTGCCTCCATTTTTTATTGCACCTCATTAAAAGCCTTTTTGATTTTGACTTGTTTAGATTTTAGTTCTTTTATTTCTCCAGAGAGGGTTTCTCTAATACCTTCCATGCTTTTTTCAAGCCCAGCTAGTATCTTTAAAATCGTCAGTCTGAACTCTAGTTCTGACATCTTACAAATGTCCGTATTTATTAGGTCCCTGGCAGTTGCTACTGTCTCTTGTTCTTTTTTTTGAGGTGATTTTTTCTGTCTTTTCATTCTTCCAGAAAGTGGTCACTTTTCCGTTCAGAGAGTTGCTGCTATTCTTTTCTTTGATATCCTGTTGAGTTCATAGGTGTTCAAAATTGTTTGATCCCTATCTAGCTGAATTCCTGGGACCAGATGAAATATAGGTCCCCTACTCTTCTCCATCTTGATCCTCCCTCGGGAGGCTGCCATTTTCATTCTCATCCTTAAAGTAGCTCAGAAAGCTTTCAAGGAACAAAAGCCATGTAGAGCGATCTGGATCTGCTTACTTAGCCAGGCCCCCTGGCAAGGGCAGTGCAATTCCGCCCAGAGCAGAGACACCATAGAATCAGTGCAACAGACACCTCCCCTAGAAGACCAGCAAGAACATCTGGCTAAGACCAAGTGTACCAATCACACAGAAGTGCAATCCTCCAGCACTGGGGGAAAATAGTATATAGAATTTATGGGGTTTTTTTCATGATTATTTTGTCTTTCAATTTTAATCTTTTTCTCTTTCCTTTTCAACCTATTTCCTATTTCAGAAACTCTTTTTGAGCTTTTTTTAGTTTTCATTTTTACAATTATATTCTATCCTTTCACTGTATTAATTTTATTTTTGTACATATATAACTTTTCTTTTTTACAACTTTCAGATGGTTTCTTTTAACAAACAGATCACAATACACCCAGAATCTAGTGTATTGTTCTGTTCTCTTCACCTGGCTGATTATATTCTCTCTTTTTAAAAAGTCTTTATAAATTTTCATCTTTATTTACATTCTATATTTTTACTGTATTTAATTTTATTTTGTATATATATGTTTTTGTTCTTTACAATTTGGGGATGTAGTTTCTTCTAACAAACAGACAAAAATACTCCCAGGATATAGTGTATTGCTCTGTTCTGTTCACCTGTCTGTTTACATTGTTTCTTTTTTTTTTTACTTTTAATTTTCATTTTTACAGTTACATTCTATCCTTTCATTGTATTTGATTTTATTTTTGTACATATGTTTTTTTCTTTACAATTTTGAGATATACTTTTCTAACAAACAGACCAAAATACACATGAGATCCAGTGTGTTGCTCTGTTTTGTTCATCTCTCTTATTACATTCTCTCTCTTTCATTTTAATTTTTGTTTTTTTGTTTTGGGTCTCTTTTGATTTATTTAGTGTATATTTCTCTGGGGTTGTTGTTGCCATTTTAATATTTTGCTCTCATTTATCTATTCTCCTCTGGACAGAATGACAAGATGGAAAAACCCATCTGAAAAAAGAGAAAAATAAGGAGTACTGACTGCCAGGCTCCTAATCAGTATGGATATAAGTAAGATGTCAGAACTAGAGTTCAGAATAATGACTACAACGATAATGGCTGGGCTTGAAGAAAGCATAGAAGACACTAGAGAATCCCTTTCTGGAGAAATAAAATAACTAAAATCTAATCAATTTGAAAAAAAGGGCTATTAATGAGATGTAATAAAAAATGGAGTCTCAATCAGCTAGGATAAATGAGGCAGAAGAGAGTTAGTGATATAGAAGACAAAATGATGGAGACTTAAAAAGCAGAGAAAAAGAGAGATAAAGAACTACTGGATCATGAGGGGAGAATTTGAGAGATAAGTGATACCATAAAGTGAAACAATATTAGAATAATTGGGATCCCAGAGGAAGAGTAAAGAGAGAGGGGCAAAAGGTATTTTGGAGCAAATTATACCTGAGAACTTCCCTAATATGTGGAAGGAAACAGGCATTCAAGTCCAGGAGGCACAGAGAACCCCCCCTCAAAATCAATATAAATAGGTCAACAACTCAACATATGATAGTGCAGTTTGCAAATCTCAGAGACAAACAGAAAATCCTGAAAGCAGCTCTGGACAAGAGGTACATAACCTACAAGGGTAGAAACATTAGACTTGCAGAAGACCTATACACAGAGGCCTGGAAGTCCAGAAAGGATTGGCATGCCATATTCAGGGTGCTAAATGAGAAAACAGTGCAGCTGAGAATACTTTATCCAGGAAGATTGTCATTCAAAATAAGAGACATAAAAAGCTTCCAGGACAAAGAAACAAAAAATATGAAAATGAAAACACTAGTGTTCAAAACCTTTGGGATGCAGCAAAGGTGGTCCTAAGAAAGAAGTATATAGAACTTTTCTATAAGTTTCAAATACAAAACCTAACCTTACACCCAAAGGAGCTGGAGAAAGAACAGGAAATAAAGCTTAAACACAGCAGGAGAAGAGAAATAATAAAGATCAGAGCAGGAATCAATGAAATAGAAACCAGAAGAACAGTAGAAGAGATTAAGAAAACTAGGAGCTGCTTCTTTGAAAGAATTAAAAGATTGATAAAGCCCTGGCCAGACGTATCAAAAAAGAGAGAGAGAGAGAAAGGACCCACATTAACAAAATCATGAATGAAAGAGGAGAGATCACAACCAACACCTAAGAAATAAGAACAATTATAAGAACACGTTATGAGTAACTATATGCCAACATTAGGCAATCTGGAAGAAATGGATGCATTCTTAGAAATTTATAAACTACCAAAACTGAAACAGGAAGAGATAGACAATCTGAACAGACCCATACCCAGCAAGGAAATTGAACCAGTAATCTAAAATCTCCCAACAAACAAGAGTCTAGAGAGAGCTTCCCAGGAGAATTCTACCAAACATTTAAAGAAGAAATCATACCTATTCTTCTGAAGCTGTTTCAAAAACCAGAAATGGAAGGAAAATTTCCAAACTCGTCTATGAGGTCAGCATCATCTTGATCCCCAAACCAGACAAAGACCCCACCAAAAAGGAGAATTACAAACCAATATCTCTGGTGAATATGGATGCAAAAATTATCACCAATATACTAGCCAATAGGATCCAATAGTACATTAAAAGGATTATTCACCACAACCAAGTGGGATTTATTCCTGGTTTTCAGGGGTGGTTCAACATCTGCAAATCAATCAATATAATACACCACATTAATAAAAGAAAGGACAAGAGCCGTATGATCCTCTCAATAGATATTGTCTTTCTTCCTCAATGGCAGATGGGCTCCAACATGCAAATATTTGTTGTGTATTTTGTTCTCTTCCATGTCCTAAGCACCTAGAACATTGCTTGACACATAGCAGGTGTTCAATAAATATATATAGTTGAATGAAGATCTTTTCTTTCTGTCTAAGATATCTCCTAGGATCTCTCTCCTAGCCTGTGTTCCTGTCTCCCCTGATCAATGTATCCTCATTCCTTGGCACTTATTCTGAGATATGAACACTGCAGAACACATAGCCTTCAGTTATACTGATAAGCCATGAGGTCTTCCTTCCTTTTGGGCTCTGGTAACTGTGGCCTTATCATATGGTGTGGGTGCAAGGTTTTAAATAGTTAAAATGGACTGGATATGAAGACTGATATTGCTTTCTTGTCTAAAACCAACCCAAAGAGTTCCATTCCTTTCTCCAACAAGCAAAAAAGAGAGACTTGACTAAGCAAATAAGCAAGAGTAATTGACATTCCTCATCAGGTTACCTTTCCCCCAAAAAAGTAGCCATTAAAGAGATAAATGGTGTGATAGAAACCTTTTATTAATTCTGTAGACCCCACGATTTAATCATGAAGAAGGAAATCAAAAGTTCTTCTGGACAATAAAGGAGAAATGCTAATTTAAAGGGCAGTACAGGTCCCTTGTTTTTTTATTCCTCAATCTGGATTTAGACCACATTAGGTCTGATAAAATAAAATGTATATCTGGGGTAGGGAGCTAAGATGGCAGCATAGTAGGAGGACACTAGGCTTGCCTCATCCCTTGAACACAGCTAGGTATATATCAAATCATTCTGAAAACCCAAGATATTGACCTGAAGACTGACAGAACAAACTGCACAAGTAGAGGGAGAGAAGAGGCCACATAAAGGAGGGTGGGAAGTGCAGAGACGTGCTTTGGGGGAAAAAATGTGTCATGGGTGCTCTGGAGGGGAGGGAGCTCTGGTCACCGATAAAGGCAAGAGAGAGTAGAGTGCACAGGGATACGCATGAGGAGACCACTTCCCCAAAACCATTGGCTGGGAAAATGAGAGGGGCTGAGTTTCATTAGTTTTTCCAACTAGTGGGGCCAAATAATGGAATTTTAGAGGTCCAAGGGCTTGGCTGGGATAGAATCCTGAAGGTATTGCCTTACTCCTGGAGAGAAAGCAGGCAAGCAACCTCAGGGTAGACAGCACAATCTGAGGAACACCTAAGGTGCATAGGAAGAGATTGTTCAGTCTTGCATATGTGGGAGAGCTGGGATTCACAGTGATGTCCCTTAGGAGCAAAGGAGACGGTGGGTGCCATTTCCCTCTGCCACTCCTCAGCATAAGGGCAGAGATACCTGCTGAGGACAGATAACCTAGCAACTGGCTCTTTGGCCTGGTTTTCACCAAAACCCATGGCCCTGTGCTCTGGTACGACTGCCCATCTGGGTCAAACCTGCATCAATCTCAGCATGGCATGACCCTCCCCTAGAAGAGGTGTGTAAGTCAACACCACACCATGTCCCTAAAGTTTGGAGATTTAAATGTCAACAAGTTTGGCTGGGATAGAGCCCAAAGTGCACTGAGCTGCTCCAGGCAGGCAAGAAACCTGGAGAAAGACAGTGTGAAAACAGCAATCTGAGAAATGCCTAGAACACAGGAGGGGAAAATATTTGCTCTTCTGGGAGGGCTTCCTGAGAGAAACAAGCATGGATTCCCCTCTCCAGGGACAAAGGAGCTGATTAGCACCATTTTCCTACTCTACCTCTCTGCACAAACCAATTTCAATAAACAGCACTGTGCCAACACTGGCTGCCTAACCTGCTTACACCAAGTCCCATCCCACAGAGCTCTGCTGGTACTGCTTTTCTCAGGCAAGTATGCCTAAGGACCAGTGCAGCAGGTCCTTTCTCCAAATCACCAGTCTACTAACCATAGAGTTGTGCAAAGCTTCAGTTTTAGTAGAAATAACATCAGATCTCATTTAACAAGCAGGCCAGATCACACCTAGTTAAAACTCATCATATTCTGGCCAACGTCCAGACACTCCTCACTGCAGGCAAGGAGAACCTTTGCATACCACTGACCTGAGGGATAGAGCACCAAAATACAGCAGCAGAGTGCATGCAGCATACACCACAGACACTCCCTGAAGTTCTAGGCCCTGGACATTATATGATCTCTTCTTCATAAAGCAATTACTCTCAGGAGCAGGAAACATAACAGGCTTTCCTAACACACAGAATAAGACAGAGACCTAGACAAAATGAGAAGATAGAGGAACTCATCCCAAGGATAGAACAAGGTCACAGCCAGGGATTTAATCAAAACAGATATAAGTAATATGCCTGATCCAGAATTTAAAGCAACCATAATGATACACAATAGGCTTGAGAAAAGCATGGAAGACATCAGGGAGACCCTTACTGCAGAGATAAAAGAGCTGAAAAACAATCAGGACAAAATGAAAAATGTAAGAACTGAGATTTGAAACCAAATAGATATAATGACACAGGGATGGAAGAAGTAGAGAAACAAGTAAGTGATATGGAAGACGGAATTATGAAAATAATAAAGCTGAACAAAAGAGAGAAAAAAGAATGATGGATTATGAGAGTAAACTTAGGTAACTCAGCAACCCCATCAAACATAATTCCTCTCATGGGAGCCCCAGAAGAAGAAGAAGAGAGAAAAGGGGGCAAAATGTTTATTTGAGGAAATCATAGCTGAAAACTTTCCTAATCTGGGGAAGGAAAGAGACATCCAAATCCAGGAAGCACACAGAACTCCCATCAAAATCAACAAAAGCAGGCCAACACCAATATACATTGTAGTTAAATGTGCAAAATATAGTGATAAAGAAAAAATTCTAAAAGCAGCAAGACAAAAGAAGTCCACAGCCTACATGGGGAAAAACCCATAATGACAGCAGCGGATCTCTCTATAGAAATTTGGCTTTCTAGAAGACAGTGGCATGATATAGTCAACGTGCTGAATGGGGAAAATCTGCATCCAAGAATGCCCTATTCAGCAAGGCTATCATTCAGAAAAGAAGGAGAGATAAGAGTTTCCCAGACAAATAAATCTAAAGGAATTCATGACCATGAAATCAGCCCTACAAGAAATATTAAAGGGGACTCTGAGTCTAAAGGAAAGATCAAAAGTGACAAAGACTAGAAAGGAATGAGAAAATCTTCAGAAACAATGACAAAACAAGTAATAAGATGGCACTAAATACATACCTATCAATAATTACTCTGAATGTAAATGAACTCAGTGCTCCAATCAAAAGGCATAGGGTGTCAGAATGGATTTAAAAAGACTCATCTATATGCTGCCTACAAGAGGTTCATTTTAGACCTAAAGACACCTGCAGGTTGAAAGTGAGGGAATGGAGAAATATTTATCATGCAAATGAACATCAAAAGAAAGCAGGAGAACAGTACTTATATCAGACAAACTAGATTTCAAGTCAAAGATTATAGCAAGAGATGAAGAGGAGCACTATATCATAATAAAGGGGACTATCAATCAAGAAAATCTAACAATTGTAAATATTTATGCCCCCAACTTTGGAGCACCTAAATATATAAAACAATTAATAACAAACATAAAGGAACTCATTGATAATAATACAAGACTAGAGGATATTATCACCCCACTTACATCAATGGATAGATCACCTAAGCAAAAAATCAACAAGGAAACAATGGCTTTGAATGACACACTTGACCAGAAGGACTTAACAGATATATTCATAACATTTCATCCCAAAGCAGCAGAATACACATTCGTTTCAAGTGCACATGGTATATTTTCCAGAACAGATCACATAATAGGTCACAAATCAGGCCTCAATAAGTACAAAAAGATTGAAACCATATATGCAGCTTTTCAGATTACAATGCTATGAAACCTGAAGTCAACCACAAGAAAAAATGTGGAAAGACCACAAATACATGGAGGTTAAACAACATGCCACTAAACAATGAATGGGTCAACCAGGAAATCAAAGAAGAAATAATAAAAATACATGCAAACAAATGAAAAGGAAAACATGATGGTTCAAAACCTATGGGATGCAGCAAAAGCAGTCCTAAGAGGGAAGTATATGGCAAACAGGACTACCTCAAGAAGGAAGAAAATCTCAAATAAGCAATGTAACCTTATACCCAAGCAAACTAGAAAAAGAACAACAAATGAAGCCTAAAGCCAACAGAAGAAGGGAAATAATAAAGATTAGATCAGAAATTAATGATATAGAAGTTAAAAAAAGAGTAGAACAGATCAATGAAGCCAGGAGCTGTTTCTTTGACAAAAATTATTAAAATTAATAAACCACTAACCAGACTGAACAAAAGGAGAAGAGAAAGGACTCAAATAAAATCACAAATGAGAGAGGAGAAATAACAACCAACACCACAGAAATGCAAACAATTATAAGATAATATTATAAAAAATTATATGCCAACGAATTGGACAATCTGGAAGAAATGGACAAAATCCTAGAAACATATAAACTACTAAAACTGAAACAGGAAGAAATAGAAAATATGAACACACTGATAACCAGCAAAAAAATTGAATCAGTAATCAAAAATCTCCCAATAAACAAAAGTCCAGCCCCAGATGGCTTCAAAGGGGAATTCTAAAAACATTTTAAAAAGACCTATGGACTCTGAGAAACAAACAGGGTTTTAGAGGGGAGCGGGGAGGGGGGATTGGTTAGCCTGGTGATGGGTATTAAGGAGGGCACGTACTGCATGGAGCACTGGGTGTTATACGAAAACAATGGATCGTGGATCACCACATCAAAAACCAATGATGTATATTGTATGGTGACTAACATAACACAATAAAATTTAAAAAAAAATAAAAATAAAAAATAAAAAGAGCTAGTACCTATTCTTCTCAAAGTATTCCAAAAAATAGAAATGGAAGGGAAACTTTCAAACTCATTCTATGAGGCCAGCATTACCCTGATTCCAAAACCAAAGACTCCACTACAAAAGAGTACAGGCCAGTACCTCTGATGAACATGGATGAAAAAATTCTCAACAAAATACTAGCAAATTGAATCTAATAATACATTAAAAGTATCATTCACCACACTCAAGTGGGATTTATTCCTGGGCTGAAATGTGGTTCAATATTCACAAATCTATCAACATGAAAGAAAGGAGAAGAACCATATGATCCTCTGTGGTTGGAGCTGGAGTGTAGTGTGCTAAGTGAAATAAGTCAGTCAGAGAAAGACAAATACCATATACTTTCACTCATATGAATTTAAGAAACAAAATAGATAAACATAGGGGAAGGGGAAAAAGAGAGAAGGAAGCAAACCATAAGAGACTCTTAACTATAGAGAACAAACTGAGGGTTGATGGAGCCAGGTGGGTAGGGGATGGGCTAAATAGGTGATGGGTATTAAGGAGGGCATTTGTTGTGATGAGCAACATGTGTTGTATGTAAGTGCTGAGTCACTAAATTCTACACCTGAAACCAATTTTACAATATATGCCAACTAGAATTTAAATAAAAAGTTGAAAGAAAAAAAGGAACCATATCATTCTCTCAACAGATGCAGAAAAAGTGTTTCACAAAGTACAACATCCATTCATGAAAAATACCCTCAACAAAGTAGCTTTAGAGGGAACATAATAAAGGACATATACCAAAAACCCTTAGCTAATATCATCCTCCATGGGGAAAAACTGAGAACTTTTCCTCTATAGTCAGGAACAAGACAGAGATGTCCACTCTCACCACTATTATTTAACATAACACTGGAAGTCCTAGCCACAGCAAGCAGACAATGAAAAGAAATAAAAGGCATCCAAATTGGCAAAGAAGAATTCAAACTTTCACTCTTTGCAGATAACATCATACTCTATGGGGAAAACCCAAAAGAGTTCGCCACAAAGCTGCTAGAATTCATACAGGAATTCAGTTATATTGCATGATACAAAATCAACTTACAGAAATCTGTTGCATTTCTCACATCTATAATGAAGCAGAAGAAAGAGGAATCAAGGAATCAATCCCATTAACTATTACATCAAAAACAATAAGACACCTAGGAATAAACCTAACCAAAGAGGTAAAAGATCTGCACTCTGAAAACTATAAAACACTGATGAAAGAAATTGAAGAGGACACAATGAAATTGAAAGACATTCCATTCTCTTGGATTGGAAGAACAAACATTGTTAAAATGTCTATACTACCCAAAGCAATCTATATATTTAATGTAATGCCTATCAAAATAACAACAGCATTTTTCACAGAGCTAGAACAAACCATCCTAAAATTTGTATGGAACCACAGAAGACCCTGAATAGCCAAAGCAACCTTGAAAAAGAAAAGCAAAGCTGAAGTCATCACAACTGTGGATGCCAAGTTATATTACAAAGTTGTAGTGATCACGACAATATGGTACTGGCACAAAATCAGACATATAGATCAATGGATCAGAATAGAAAACCCAAATTTGGACCCACAAATATATGGTCAACTAATCTTCGACAAAACATGAAAGAAAATCCAGTGGATAAAAAGAGAATCTCTTCAACAAATGGTGTTGGGAAAACTGGATAGCAACATGCAGAAGAATGAAACAGGTATAAGAAACACTTTCTTACACCATACACAAAAATAAATTCAAAATGAATGAAAGACCTAGATGTGAGACAGGAAACCATCAAAATTCTAGAAAAGAACCTCTTTGACATTGGCCATAGCAAGTTCATACTAGACACATCTCCAGAGGGAAGGGAAACAAAAGCAAAAATGAACTATTGGGACTTATCAAGATAAAAAGCTTCTGCACAGAAAAAAAAAAAAAAAAAAAAAAAAAACAATCAACAAAACTAAAAGGCAGCCTATGGAATGGGAGAAGATAGTCACAAAGATACAATCCCTGATAAAGGGTTAGTATCCAAGATCTATAAAGAATTGATCAAACTCAACACCCAAAAACCAAATATTCCAGTGAAGAAATGGGCAGAAGACATGAACAGACATTTCTCCAAAGAAGGCCATGCAAATGGTCAACAGATATGTGAAAAAATGCTCAACATCACTCATCATCAGGGAAATACAAAACAAAACTACAATGAGATGTCACCTAACCCTTGTCAAAATGGCTAAAATTAACAACATGGGAAATAACAGGTGTTGGGGAGGGTGCAGAGAAAGATTAACCCTCTTACACTGTTGGTGGGAATGCAAACTGGTACAGCCACCATGGAAAACAGTATGGAGGTTCTTCAAAAAGTAAAAAATAGAACTACCCTATGACCCAGCAATTGCACTACTACGTTTTTGCTAGAAGGAAAGAAAAATACTGATTCAAAGGGATACATGTACTGCAGGGTTTGTAGCAGCATTATCAACAATAGCCAAATTATGGAAAGAACCCAAATGTCCATCAACTGATGAATGGATAAAGAAGATGCAGTATATATACAATAGAATATTACTTAGCCCTAAAAATGAAATCTTACCATTTGTAAGGATGTGGATAGAGCTAGAGTGTATTATGTTAAGTGAAATAAGTCAGTCAAAGATAAATACCATATGATTTCACTCATATGTGGAATTTAAGAAACAAAACAGATGATTATAGGGCAAAAAAAGAGAGAAGCAAACCAGGAAAGAGATTCTTAACCATATAGAATACACTGAGGCTTACTGGAGGGGAGGTAGGTGGGGGTACGGGTTAAATGGTGATGGGAAGGTCACTTGTGTTGAGCACTGAGGTGTGGTATGTAAGTGATGAATTTCTAAATTCTATACATGAAACTAATATTACACTGTATGTTAACTAATTGGAATTTAAATAAAAACTTGGAAAAAATAGACCTTTTGAGTTCTCTGACTTCCTTTTTACCTAGAGATTCATGAGAAACTATGGTCTCCAGTAACCACATAAATAGAGCCTGCCACAGTAAGCATCAATAAATGCTTGTTGAATGAGTAAAATAAAAATAATAGTAACTAACCCTTATTGAACACTTACTAAACACTGTGTACTAAGCTAAAGCTCTAATTCTCATCTGAGAGGCCTGGAGAACAAGGCCCTGTCTAATTCATCTTTATGCCCTGAGGTTGTCATCATTGTGGTCACACAGCAAGTAATTAATGGAGCCAAGATTCAAATCCAGGATGGTTGGCTCCAGAATCCATGCTCTTAAATGGCTACACTTACACAATAGTTCACAAAGGCTGCTACTCATTAGGTGCATCATAAATATTTGCAGAAATAAACAGACTTGTATTGGTAAGTAGGTTAAGCCATTTAGTGGCCTGGCAATGTTAGGACCTCATTAGGTGAGGCAATGATTTTATGTCACCTCAATAAATGCAGAAGCCATAATGGTAGAAGAAATTAGTTTAAGTTCAGGTTCTGGAGTCCACTAGCTTGGTGAGTCTTAGATAAAAATGTACCCTCTCTGAGCTTCCATTTTTCTCATCTATCAAGTAGATGATACTCAGGGTTGTAACTCACAAGTTGTGGTGCATACAGTGAAAAGGCAAAAGTGAAAGTCTCTAGTACTGTGCTTTATAGATCAGGAGCCTAATCCAGAACTATGAGTTTTATTTTGCTTCTCTGAGTATTAGTAAGGTAAGTCCCTGAGAAAGTAGGATGTAGCTTGCATAAATGGGAAGGGGACAGAGGATTAAGGTAAAGCAAGAAAGCTAAGGAAACATGGGTTTGGTATTGTTTGGGGCGGTTAAAGAAATGAACCGGAAGTATTGTTTCCCAGTATTGCACCCACTGAGTTTCTCAGACTCAGAGGCTGTTCTTCAGCATGTCAAACAGCTCATTAATTCTATTAGCTCTTCTCAAAACTTTTGGTTCCATGGATTACTCAAGTAGCCAAATGATACAAAAACTGCAACTTTCTCCCTCTTGTCTGAAATATCTGTGTTGGCATCAAATAAAACCAGAGATTCCATAAATTTCCATCTGGGAAGGATCACAGAAGCCAGAGCTCTGCCCTTTGGGGAAGAAGGTTTGGTGCTGGATTAAATTTTGCTCACCAGTACAATGCCTGGCACATAATAAGGTCTCAATAATTATTTGTTGAATAACTCAAAATACTACTTGTTTTTTGTTTTTTGTTTTTTTTTTTTTCAGAGAGGGCAACTTGCCAAAGCAAAGATTATCTTTCTTTGAACTGTTCTGACTGGTATTATATAGCTAAAGCTACCACCCTTGCCCTCTAGGAGCCAGTGACAGAAGGCAGACAGATTAACAAAGGACAAAGAGACACATGGACAAGCAATGACCAAATGCACATATTAAAGGCTCTCGCAAGCCAAGGAATAACTGTCATTTTTTTTGTTTGTTTGTTTTGTTTTGTTTTGTTTTTTTTTAGTCTTTACTCTCTCTCTCTCTCTTTGTGCACTTAGTACAGAGAGGTTAGCATTTCATAATCCAAATTCCTGGCAACACTTTCCACAAGTCCATTTACACAGAACTGTGGAAATTAATTTAGTGAGAATGCAGCTGTTGATTCACAGTCCCACAGAACAGAGGCCTGTAAGGGCCTTTGAATTCACCTCCTTCATTATGCTGAGCAAGGACTCTGGGGCAAAGAGAGAAGAGAGTAATTGTTCAGGGTCACAGGGTCAGAAACTAAGCTGGGATTTGAACCTAGGGCTTCCATGTCCAGTGCAGTTTCTTTTCTATCCCATTGTTCACTGATATGTAAACCATTTGTGTGGGGAGTATCTAATCCACATCCAAGTGTTAAGGCAGAACCACAGAGACCTTGATATGCTATTAATTTATTAACCAGGTTTGTTAATTGGGCATATCCAGCTGCTATCTTGACAATATCTTATAAAAACAGATTTCTTTCTCATTTTTATGAGTTCTATATTTGTACTCTCCAATATCATACTCACTACCCACATGTGGCTTTTGTGGTCACGTGAAATGTCTAATAGAACTTTCAATGAGTTCCATATCTGCACTATCCAATATGGTAAGTCATTAATCACATGTCTTCTGAGTACTTGAAATATGACTAGTGTGATTGAGGAACTAAATTTTAAATTGTGTTTTATTTCAATTCTTTTAAGTGTAAATAGCCACATGTGGATACTACATACCATATTGACTAGCACAGCTATAAGATGGAAATAAGTATCCCTGTCTTGCATTCCTCCCATGACTGATAAGGATGGAGAGGGCAGAGTTCTGACCATTTAAAATGGTAGAAAGAGCTTCAGGGTCAGACAGAATTGAGTTCAAACCTTGACTATATTACTCACTAGTTGTTTTCCCTTAAGGCAGTCCATTTATAACTTGAAAACTTTGTTTCTTCCTCTGTAAAATATGGACAGTAGTCCCTAACCTCACAGAAATTTGAGTCAGAATCATATGAGATTGGCCAGTACAGGGTCTAGTGTGGGATTGTACTCAGGAGCTATGAGTTGTGCTTTTCTTCTTCTTTTTTTGTTATCAAGGACACCAAGTGATCCAGGGCAGGGAGTGCTGGTGGCTGCAAGAGTGGCCTTGAAGAGTAAGCACTACCCCGGGGGGGAAAAAAAGGGCACATGGTGACAGGTGGGGTGGGGGTGAAGGATTAGAAGTGGAAACCCAACCAGTAAAGCAAGATTCCAGGCAGGTCTGCATCACAGAAAGGCCTCACAGCCAGTAAAGCAAGGTTCCAGGCAGGTCTGCATCACAGAAAGGCCTCACAGCAAAGGGAAGTCAAGGATTAAGAGAAGTGAAGAACTTGAGATCAAAAATCTAGAGTCCCGAGTTATAGACTTCACTCTGAGCCTCAATATTATTATTCATAAAATGGGGTGGGAGTATGTGGTGATGCCAGAAGGTAGTCACTTAACTATAAAATCTTTAAAGTTTATCTAGCTTTCCAACTAACCTAATTTATTGTACCTAAGACTAGCAGTTCTCTTGATCCTTAGGGCTCAGCCCTATCATCAAGGTTCACAGTGGGCCTTACCAACTCTAGCTTAGCAGACTCTCCTTCTTAAGACTCAGTTTACTCCTCATAAAGCCCTTCTCCCAGTTTCTTTTTGTCCAAACACCCTACCTTTTTAAACCCACCTTGAAAGACACCTCCTTCATGAATCCTTGCCTGATCCATTAGGCAAAACTGGTAATATATATATTTTGGAAAGCCTCTTTGTTTTAAAAGGAAGAAAATTGGGTATAGCAGGTACATAGAACTTAGACAAACCAAGAATTTAGGTAAATTGCTTCATCTCCCAGGGCCTCAGTTTTCTCAATGTTAAAATAAGACAGTAGCACTTATTTTCCAAGGCTGTTGTGACAATTAAATGAGAAATAGATGTGTCAGTGTGAAGAAGAGTACATATAGGATAAATTAAGAAATGGACTTTTATTCTACTTTGCTTATGCCTACAGGGAATAATTACTTATCTGTCATGTTTTAGAGTCAGATATTGACCTATTGGTCTCTCTCCTCAGGTTTTGATCTCCTGAAGTGACAAAACTATATCTTAGTTATGTTAGTATCTTCAGCCCCTAAGGTAGTACCTTGTACAGAGCAGAAACAAAGTTAGCCTGCAACAGTATTTTTAACCCATACAGAGTTGAACCTTAACAGCAAAACAATTTTTTTCATTTTATAATTCATTTCTACAAAAAAAACCCTTTGTTTCTGCACTGAAACTATTAATGCTGTTAATTTTGTCTTGGCTGCTAGGAAGCTCAAAAGATACAGCAACTAATTATATTTGCCACAATAGTCTGGGTCACCATCTCTTTGATCTTCATTTTTCTTTTTCTATTTATGACACACTATAAATTTCAGGTGTTTTTTTTTGTGTGTGTGTAAGGTGCAGCAAATGCTTTGTGAAACTGCACAATGACTATGTACATGGGCTCAAGATTCAGACACAGCTAGATTCAAATCTCAACTCTATTTCCTGACTGGGTGTATTTGGACAAACTACTTCACTTTTTCGAGTCTCATTTTCTCCTACCATAAAAGGGAGGTAATAATTTGTTCTTCAAAGTGATGTTGTAAAATTTAATGAAGTAATGCACAGTGTCTGGCACACCATAAGCATTCAGTAATCAGTTGACATATAACGTATAGTATGTATGGCTTTTCGGCTTATCTCTTGCCCAAGAGGTAGGTAAAAGTGAACACACATCCATAATAACATTCTATTCTTTTGCTGCTTCCCATGCCTAGAACCAGAGCCAAGGTCGGTGGCAACCCAACACGGCAAGTTAGAGAACATGTCTCTTTCGGGACATTGACATAGGGGTAGGTAAACTAAAGCCCCTAGGCCAAAGTTTATAACCTAAGAATGGTTGTTAAATGTTTTAAAAAGAAGGAGGAAGAGGCGGAAAAAAGGAGAAGAAGAAGGAAAAGAATAATTCACCTTTTGCATCTAAACTCTAAAATATTTCCCATCTGTCCCTTTACAGAAAAAGATTGCCCACCACTGACTTAGAGGAAGAGCCATGGCCACCTTTGCCCAAGACGGAGAAAAGCATAGTGTAGTACTAGAATGAACCTCTAGAGTTAAAATGCCTGGATTCTTGTTTTACAGCAGTTACATCTGCTCTACAGCCCAGTTGTTGCCAGGGTCAAATGTATCTGGCACTAAGTGTAGGTGTAGTTTTCTTTCCCCCCTTATTTGTTTATGTAAATGGATAAATGTTTATAAATCTTGGGTTCATAATTCTGAGAACGTTTAGTTTTAGTCTCCCCTTTGCAATCCTTTCTCTTCAATTGGGCTACCCAGTGCTGTGATATCTTTTACCAGTGGAACAGCCCATTAGGCCCCCAGTGAGAACACAAAACATACTTTCTTACTGCTTTGACTTAAAGTGAAAAAATGCCAGAAACATCTCCAGAAAGAGGTCTTCGTTCTGTTTAGAAAGACAACTCTGTAACACAAGCAATATTGTCCCTTATTCAATTGTTGACCCAGAAGCTCTGAGATGTTATAGTACAGTAACTGATTCAAGCCCAATCCTGTCTGTGCCTTATTTCTTATTTATATAGTCCCTCAGTGACTAGTAAGGGAAGGCTTCTTGGGGAACTAAGGCTGGGGGAGGAGAAACAGTAGACCCAAAGTCTTATGATCTTCATTCCCAGGGTTTATTTGAACTGGGGAATCTGGGGATGTCAGGCCAAGAGGAGATAGCCTTCTGGAAACAGAGGATGAAAAGAACTTAAGTCATATAGATAAAAAATATAAGTCCCTTCCATATTATTTTTTTAACAGGGGCTTAAAAAGGAGTTTATATTTTTTCTTACATAAGAGAAATCCAGAGAGAAATTGTCCTAGGCTGGTAGCCCATTTCCGCAGTCAGTCCTCATGATGCTCTCTCCTCCAGTCTCACTATTCTGATAGCCTTAGTGTGCTAGTCATAGTCCAGGATGACTGCTTGGGCTCCGGCCTAGGTACAAAGGGAACAAGAAAGGCACTCCTTCTCAAGGAAACTTTCAAGAAGCTCCATACATCTCATTAGCCAAAACTTAATTACATGGCCACACTTAAACCTGCAAACAAGGCAGGGAAATGCAGGGGGTTTGTGTTTTTTGTTTTTTGTTTTTTGGGTTGTTTTTTTTTTTTACTGAGCAGTCATTTGCTCAACTAAAATTTGGTCTGTTATTGAAGTGAAGGAGAGGATGTATATGGGTTGGGGGGGTTAGATAGTGATCATTGCTACACCTTTGGGGAATCCTTTTAATTTATTATTCATTTAGCGTTCACATCTTTATGCTAGTTCATATACGGTCAGCTGCTGCCCAATGTTTCCTCCAAAGCTTTCTCCATAATTCAAGGTCATAATTGCCCCTGGTGGCTCTGATGACAGCTCTCCTGACTTCAGAGAGTAGAATTTATGAATGAGATAACTGTGCTGGTTCCAACTAGTACCTTTATTTCTCTGGTTTCAGAAATACCTGCACGAGTTTTGGCACTGTCATGCCATGGCTCAGAAACGGGGTGAAGGTGGATGGTTTTTCTCTCCAAAGGAAAAGGATAGTCCCCATATACAGGTAAGTAGATGATACATTTCATTCTTCTCTTTTTTCCTTGTATTTTCTTGGGAAGAGCATTCAGAGTCCTCTTGTTATGTTTACACCAGAGACTAACTACATTCTCTAAGTTGAATGCAATGTTGTATCTCTTAGATTCCTTTTTGCCTTAAAGCACTAAACGTGTTCAATCCATTGGCCCTTTTCCTCCTCATCTTTGCCAGTTACTACTATTAATTCCTTCTTATAATTCTCTTTTTCTTGATTTTAAAAGAAAAAGTTTTATTGTCTCTTAGTGTAATAGCATGATCGGCAGCAGCTAACACTTAACTGCTATGTGCCAGCCATTACATTAAGCATTTTTGTAAGCACTTTGTTTTCATTGAATCTTTAGAGCAACCTCAGGCTCCATGAGGTAAGAATTCTTACTTCCATTTTACAGTTGAATCTGAGGTTTAGAGAGGTAAAGTAGTTTGCCCAAGTTAAAATACTTAATAAAATGGTACACCTGAAATTCAAAGCCAGTGTAATTTCAGAACTTATTTGTAGCTGCTGTACATCACTGGTTCTTACATCTGATTCCACTGATTGTACTTATCAGCATTTCTGAGTCGGTAGATCCAAAACAGAGCTCTTGATTTGTATTTTATTTTTTATCCCTAAACCAGTCACTCATCTCAGTAAGTGACCTGTCCATCCACCCAGTTGCTAAAGCTTAAATTGTCCAATTCTTGAAAAAGTCCTCTTGGCTTTACCTTTAAAATAATAATCTGAATCAGTTAACATTTTTTCCCTTCCAGCTGCCATTAGCCTGAAGAAATCCTCTTTTTTTGCTTCAGTTCATGTAACAGCTGTCTACTGGTGTCCTTCCATTCTTGTGCCCTGCTAGTCCATTCTTCACATCTTCAAGTGGTCTTCTTAAAATGTATGTCATCTCACATCACTGTCCTGCTTAAATCCCTTCCATTCCTGCCATTTCCCACCTGAACTTAGACTAAAATCCAGAGTGCTTACCATGGCCAAAAGGGCACTTGTGTGATTGAGCTCCTGCCTACCTCTGGCCTCATTTCCTCCTGTTCTTGGTCTTTATGCTCTTGCTGTCTGTTCATTGATCTGTCTCCTGCCATAGGACCTTCATCGTAAAAACATCTAATCTGTAAAGGTTTTCACTCCCATCTTCTTGCCTTTTAGGTCTTGGTTTAAATCTGAGGCTGAAGCCAGAGTAGGTCTCTTCCACCTCATTATTTTTTCACATCTTCCTTTTCTTTTGAGCATCATTAATGATCGACTTGTTTTATTTGTGTAATTGTGCAGTTGACATCTCCTTCACTAGACTGTAAGCTGTATAGAGAGTAGAGGATTGTTTTGTTCTCCATTGTATTGATTGGACTTAGCATAATGCCCAGTCCAGAACAAGCACTTGGTAAATGTTTTTTTTTTTTTAATTTTATTATGTTATGTTAGTCAAAATACAATACATCATTAGTTTTTGATCTGGTGATCCACGATCCATTATTTTCATATAATACCCAGTGATCCATGCAGTATGTGCCCTCCTTAATACCCATCACCGGGCTAACCAATCCCCCCTCCCCGCTCCCCTCTAAAACCTTGTTTGTTTCTCAGAGTCCATAGTCTCTCATGGTTCATCTCTCCATCCAAATTCCCCCCCTCATTTTTCCCTTCCTTCTCTGAATGTCCTCCATGCTATTCCTTATGTCCCACAAATAAGTGAAACCATATGATAATTGACTTTCTCTGCTTGACTTATTTCACTTAGCATAGTCTCCTCCAGTCCCATCCATGTTGATGTAAAAGTTGGGTATTCATCCTTTCTGATGGCTGAGTAATATTCCATTGTATATATGGACCACATCTTCTTTATCCATTCATCTGTTGAAGGGCATCTTGGCTCTTTCCACAGTATGGCTATTATGGACATTGCTGCTATGAACATTGGGTGCCTATGGCCCTTCTTTTCACTACATCTGTGTCTTTGGGGTAATTACCCAGGAGTGCAATTGCTGGGTCATAGGGTAGCTCTATTTTTAAATTTCTGAGGAACCTCCACACTGTTTTCCAAAGTGGCTGTAACAACTTGCATTCCCACCCATGTAAGAACCCATGTAAGAGGGTTCCCCTTTCTCCACAACCTCTCCAACATTGTTGTTTCTCTCCCTGTCCATTTTTTGCCATTCTAACTGGTGTAAGGTGGTATCTCAATGTGGTTTTGATTTGAATTTCCCTGATGGATAATGATGATGAACATTTTTTCATGTATCTGTTAGCCATTTGTATGTCTTCTTCAGAGAGGTGTCTTTTCATATCTTCTGCCCACTTTTTGACTTGATTATTTGTTTTTGGGGTGTTGAGTTTGAGAAGTTCTTTATAGATCTTGGATACCAGCCCTTTATCTGTAGTGTCATTTGCAAATATCTTCTCCCATTCTGTGGGTTGCCTCTTTGTTTTGTTGACTGTTTCCTTTGCTGTGCAGAAGCTTTTTATGTTGACGAAGTCCCAAAAGTTCATTTTTGCTTTTGTTTCACTAGCCTTTGGAGACGTATCTTGAAAGAAGTTGCTGTGGGCGATGTCAAAGAGGTTATTGCCTATGTTCTCCTCTAGGATTTTGATGGATTCCTGTCTCACATTGAGGTCTTTCATCCATTTTGAGTTTATCTTTGTGAATGGTGTTAGGCAATGGTCGAGTTTCATTCTTCTGCATGTGGCTGTCCAATTTTCCCAGCACTATTTATTGAAGATACTGTCCTTTTTCCATTGCATGTTTTTTCCTGCTTTGTCAAAGATTATCTGACCATAGAGTTGAGAGTCCATATCTGGGTTCTCTATTCTGTTCCATTAGTCTAGATGTCTGTTTTTGTGCCAGTGCCATGCTGTTTTGGTCATCACAGCTTTGTAATATAGCTTGAAATTGGGAAATGTGATGCCCCCAGCTTTGTTTTTCTTTTTCAACATTTCCTTGATGATTCGGGGTCTTTTCTGATTCCATACAAATTTTAGGGTTGTTTGTTCCAGCACTTTGAAAAATGTCATTGGACTTTTGGATGGGATGGCATTGAAGGTATAGATTGCTCTGGGTGCCATAGACATTTTAACAATGTTTATTCTTCCGATCCATGAGCATGGAATATTTTTTCTATCTTTTTGTGTCTTCTTCAATTTCTTTCATGAGTGTTCTGTAGTTCCTAGAGTATAGACCCTTTACCTCTCTGGTTAGGTTTATTCTGAGGTATCTTATGGTTTTTGGTGCTATTGTAAATGGAATCGTTTCTCTAATTTCTCTTACTACAGTTGCGTTGTTAGTGTATAAGAAAGCAACTGATTTCTGTGCATTGATTTTGTATCCTGCCACATCACTGAATTGCTGTATGAGTTCTGGTAATTTGGGGGTGGAGTCTTTTGGGTTTTCCACATAAAGTATCATGTCGTCTGTGAAGAGAGAGAGTTTGACTTCTTCTTTGCCAATTTGAATACATTTTATTTCTTTTTTTGTCTGATTGCTGTTGCTAGGACTTCTAGTACTATGTTGAACAATAGTGGTGAGAGTGGGCATCCTTGACATGTTCCTGATCTTAAGGGAAAGGCTCCCAGGTTTTCCCCATTGAGGATGATATTTGCTGTGTGTTTTTCAAAAATGGATTTTATGAGCTTGAGGAATTTTCCCTCTGTCCCTATACTCTGAAGAGTTTTAATCAGGAAAGGATGCTGTATTTTGTCAAATGCTTTTTCTGCAACAATTGAGAGGACCATATGGTTCTTCTCTCTCCTCTTATTAATTTGTTCTATCACATTGATTGATTTGCGAATGTTGAATGACCCTTGCATCCCGGGGATAAATCCCACTTGGTCGTGGTGGATGATCCTTTTAATGTATTGTTGGATCCTATTAGCTAAGATTTTGTTGAGGATTTTGGAATCCATATTCATCAGGGATATCAGTCTGAAATTCTCCTTTTTGATGGGGTCTTTGCCTGGTTTGGGGATTAAGGGATTGGTGGCCTCATAGAATGAGTTTGGAAGTTTTCCTTCTGTTTCTGTTTTTTGAAACAGCTTCAGTAGAATAGGTATTATTTCTTCTTTGAATGTTTGGTAGAATTCCCCAGGGAATGCGTCAGGCCCTGGAGTCTTGTTTTTTGGGAGGTTTTTGATCACTGCTTCAATCTCGTTACTGGTTATTGGCCTATTCAGGTTGTCAATTTCTTCCTGTTTCAGTCTTGGCAGCTTATAGGTTTCCAGGAAGGCCTCCATTTCATCCAGATTGCTCAGTTTACTGGCATAGAGTTGTTGATAATAATTTCTGATAATTGTTTCTATTTCCTTGGTGTTAGTCGTGATCTCTCCCCTTTCATTCATAGTTTTATTAATTTGGATCCTTTCTCTTTTCCTTTTGATAAGTCTGGCCAGTGGTTTATCAATCTTATTAATTCTTTCAAAGAACCAACTTCTAGTTTCATTGATCTGATCTACTGTGTTTCTGGTTTCTAATTCATTGATCTCTGCTCTATTCTTAATTATTTCTCTTCTAATGCATGGCTTAGGCATCGTTTGTTGCTTTTTCTCTAATTCATTAAGGTGTAGAGTTAGTTGGTGAATTCGGATTTTTCTTTTTTTGAGTGAGGCTTGGATGGCTATGTATTTCCCCCTTAGGACCGCCTTTGCAGTATCCCATAGGTTTTGGACCCATGTGTTTCGTCCTCGTTGATTTCCATGAATTGTTTAAGTTCTTCTTTGATTTCCTGGTTGACCCAAACATTCTTGAGCAGAGTGGTCTTTAGCTTCTAAGTGTTTGAATTTCTGCCAAATTTTTTCTTGTGATTGAGTTCCAGTTTTAAAGCATTTGGTCTAAGAATATGCAGGGAATAATAGCCTTTTGGTATCAGTTGAGACCTGATTTGTTACCCAGTATTTGGTCTATTCTGGAGAAAGTTCCATGTGCACTCAAGAAGAATGAGTATTCTGTTGTTTTAGGGTGGAATGTTCTGTAAATATCGATGAGGTCCATCTGGTCCAGTGTATCATTCAAAGCTCTTGTTTCCTTGTTGATTTTCTGCTTAGATGATCTGTCCATTGCTGAGAGTGGAGTATTGAGGTCTCCTACAATTAATGTATTGTTATCAGTATGACCTTTATTTTGGTGAACAGTTGGCTTATGTAGATGGCTGCTCGCATATTGGGGGCATAGATATTTACAATTGTTAGATCTTTTTGTTGGATAGACCCTTTCAGAATGATATAGTGTCTTTCTGTGTCTCTAATTATAGACTTAGTTTAAAATCTAATTTGTCTGATATAAGAATTGCTACCCCAGCTTTCTTTTGAGGTCCGCTGGCATGGAAGATGGATCTCCATCCGTTCACTTTCAGTCTGCATGTATCTTTAGGTTCAAAATGAGTCTCTTTTAGGCAGCATATGGATGGGTCCTGTCTTTTTATCCAATCTGCAACCCTGTGCCGTTTTATGGGAGCATTTAGGCCATTCACTTTGAGAGTGATTATTGAAAGATATGAATTGTCATTATGTTGCCTGTGAAGACATTGTTTTTATAGATTGTCCCTGTAAATTTCTGTTGTATATCACTCTTGGGGTCTTTCTCCTTTTATAGAACCCCCCTTAATATTTCTTGCAGGGCCAGCTTAGTGGTCACATAGTCTTTCAGTTTCTGCCAGTCTTAGAAGGTCTGCATCTCTCCATCCATTCTAAATGACAGCCTTTCCAGATAAAGTATTCTTGGCTGCATGTTCTTCTCAGTTAGTACCCTGAATATGTCTTGCCAGGCCTTTCTGGCTTGCCAGGTCTTTGTGGATAGGTCTGAGATGATTCCGATGTTCCTCCCTCTGTACGTAAGGAATCTCTTCCCTCTAGCTGCCCTTAAGATGGTTTCCTTGGTTCTAAGATTTGCCAGTTTAACTATTACATGCCGGGTTGTTGGCCTGTTTTCCTTGATCTTGGGAGGGGTCCTCTCTGCCTCCAGGACACGAATGTTTGTTTCATTCCCCAGATTAGGGAAGTTCTCAGCTACGATTTGCCCAAATACATCTTCTAGTCACCTCTCTCTCTCCACTCTGTCCGTGATTCCAACTATTCTGACATTGGAACGCTTCATGGTGTCACTTATTTCTCTGATTCTATTTTCATGGATTCTGAGTTGTTTTTCCCTGGCCCCCTCTTTTCCCTTTTTATCTATTATATTGTCTTCCAGGTCGCTTATTCATTCTTCTGCCTCACTTACCCTAGCTGTTTGATTATCTAGATTAGATTGGATCTCATTGATAGCATTTTTAAGTTCTGCCAATTCAGCTTTCATTTCTGCCCTTAGAGACTCTATGTTGTCATTAATTGATTTCTCCATTCTAGCCATTGTCTTCACAATTGCTAGCCTGAATTCCATCTCCGACATCTTGGTTATATCTGCATCCATTTGTAAATCTGCAGCATATGTCATAATCTCTGAGTCTTTTCTATTTTGGGGGTTCCTCCTCCTAGTCGTTCTGTTGATGGGTGTTTGAGGGAATGTATAGAGTCCAAATTATTGACCATAACCCAAGAAAGATGCACCTGTTTTCTTGGGACCTTAGGGTTGTTGGCCTCTTGTTTTCCCAGCCTGTTTTCTGGGGGAGGGGTCTGCTGGGCTGTTACTCAGACAACCCTGTTTGGGCGGAGTTGCCCTGACCCCTGTGGCGGGGGATGGGCTCAGCGGGAATCAGTTTTGGGGGCTTTTGTTCTCTGGCAGCTTTCCCTGATGGCTTTCCACGTCTCTTCAGCGAGTCAGAGCAGAAGAGACCATTTCCAACCCTCTGCCTTAGAGCAGAGAGACTGCAGTATGTTCTTCAGTGAGCTCTCCAGGCCACACTGTCTCCGTTTCTGTCCGTGCTGCTATAAACTGCAGTGTCCTGGGTTGTGCGCCCCTCTGCAGCACCCCCAGTCCTGCCTCCAGGTCAGAGCACGTCTCTGCCCTTTTTGCTTCTAAAACCACCAGCCGCTCCTAGTTCTCCCGCACAACGCCACCGCTCCGGGTTTCTACCCCGGGGGCTGCCCTAAAGTCCTTTCCCTACCAATACCAGTCTGCGAGTCTGTGCCCTGTCCCCAGGGCGTGAGGCTGTTGCTCACTGGCTGTGTAGGATCCCCATGGCCAGCCACCCTCCCGCTGCCATTTATCCTCTGATATCTGCCTGTGGAATCACGGCTCCCACTTCGTACCTCAAAACCAACCGCCTGCGATATTCTGCTTGTAGAGATCCAGATCTTACATCTCAGGCTGGTTTTGTGGGTGCTCAGAGTGGTCTGGTAGATATCCAGCTCAATTCCGGGGACCAGTTGAAATAGGGTTCCCTACTCCTCTGCCATCTTTCCTTCTCCTCAGCCCCTTCCATATTATTTTAATAAATCTCTGCTCTTTCTTTTTGAAAAGCTGTGTTAAGCCTTAAAATTTGAAAGTGGATGTGAAAGGTTAATTGTAAGATATAAAGGGTTATGTTAATGTGAGGATCTTACTCTTAATATCTGGGGGGATGGCTTAGCTTTGGGTTATACAATAAATCTGTACTAGAGCCATGCTTGATTCTCCCATCTCCCTGCCCCTGAGTCTAGCACCCGTAATAGTATCTCCACAGCAAACTCCATAACTAATAGCTTTAGAGTGTTAAGTGAGAGAGGGAAGAAGGTGCAGGTGGTCTGAGCAAGTAGGATAAGCACCTCTCCCCCTTTCCAAGGGAAGAACATCAGCTCAGCAGCAGATATTTGTGTTCTCCTTATTTCCCTGCTATGGAATTTTTATGTCTGCCTTTCATAATGGACCTGGGCAGGAGGATTGATGAGGAGGTGAAAGAGGGGGATAACAAGCCTTTCAGCAAGAGAAGGAAGCTTCCACACCATAACTGAAAATCCATGGCAAACACTCAAGTCAGCTTGGCAAACACCCTGAAGGGTCACCTGTGACCAAACTCTGGGTTACATTCCAGAATTGAATGTGAGTTTGCCTTATTCTCAGAGAGCTTCCAGTCTTACTGGCATACCCTCTAGGTTCAGCTGCAGCTTTAATACAGCACGGAGTATCTAAGTGTAGTGAAAGCAATGTAATGGGATGGGGAAGAGGGAAATCTACAGGCACAACTGCTCCTTCCCATTCCCAGGGCCAATACTGACCAAGACCCACACAGTTTGAGGGGGCCTATTCCCATCATCAGGTCTGGAAGCCATGATAGTAATAATGATAATAATGATACTGATAATAATAATAATAGAATTTGTGGCAGTCACTGGATCAAGCACTTTTCACATATTAACTTATTTAACCCCCAGCAATTCTATGTAAAAGAATTGCATATTATGTATATTATTATCCCAATTATTCAAATATGGAAACTAAGATATAATGTAATCCCCAAGAGACTGCAAGGCAACTAACATCTTGATGTTAGTTTATGTGCTAAACTTTGTACTGGTGCTAAAATACAGAGCACCATGGGAATACATGATCTCAGGCATATGGGGGAGTAGAAAAGTAAATAGACAAGCAGTCAGCAGTTATATATACTGTGCCTATCATATGCCAGACAGTATGCTAAGCACTGAGGTTAGATAATAAACAAGGCATATAGAGTGTTACAGCACAGAGTGACAAGTGTCATGGCAGAAGTAAGCATGGAGGCTATGAGATCTCAGCCTGGGGAGTAGCAGGGGGAGTCACATAGGACTAACTGGAGAAGGTGATCTTTGGGCAATTGCTGCCCTTCAGATATTTACAAGAGACAAGCCCAGGCTCCTCTTTCTTAACTAGATCCCTCACCTCTATCTTTATGGCCCCAGGAAACTCACATTTAAAATTTTTTCTTAGGGTCAAGTTCGAGGAGCTTTCTGCTCACATGCAGGTCAGGGCATTCAGCCCCAGAAGGCTCTTTCTCAGTTCCCCTCTCCCTGGTAATAGGTGCAATCTGTCTATCTGGTTTGCCTTAAAAACATCCTACAAGATGTCTAAATATAAAAGAAAGACTGGTATCTCACTGCAGCGCCTGGCTCATTGTTTCCATGGGGAGTACCTTCAGACAGCTCTTGCCTGGAAGTTTTGTCTGCAGTATTTTTCTATCCTTTCATTATATTCACATTTATTACAAGGGCATAAGCAGTGTCTGAGAGTGTCTGCTCAGCACAGCAATGAGATTTTTTAAGTATATATATTCAGGACGATTTAAAAAATACTCTAACACTTAGAAAGAATGTGTGTATAAGTATATATACATGGGTATATATGTGTGGAGGGATTTTGTACATTACTATATGCAGGAAACTGTATGTAAGCATTTCTGTGTGTGTGTGTGTGTGTGTGTGTGTGTGTGTGCGTGAACATGGGCTGGTTTAGATATCTGGAAGACTTCCTGCAAATTTCCTGAAGGACTGAGCTCCATAAAATTGTCTTTATTTTGTTTCAGTGAGAAAGAGGTCATGAGAGATTGTTGCTAGCTGACATAATTGTCTCCACGGAAATTATTTTCTGACAGTGGAATAATAATAATTTTAATAGTCCCTGATATAATTGAACCTAGTGCTGTGGCAAACTCCTTATGTATGTTACCTCATTTCATTCTCAGAACAATCCCATAAAGGAAGCATTGCATCACCTCCATTTTATAGATGAGAAAACAGAAGGCCAGAGAGTTTAAGTAGTTTGTTCAAGTCGTACAGCTCTTAAGTAGCAGAACTAGGATTCCAGTGAAGATTCTGATATCTGAGATCCCACTCATAACCATTATACTCCTTTAGATGAAAACAAAGTCACTATTCAATATTGAGTATGGCTAGAGCATCTTTTTTTAAAAAGATTTATTTATTTTAGAGAGAGAGAGAGCAGGGAGAGGAGCAGCGGAAGGGGGAGAGAGAGAATCCTCAAGCAGGCTCCTGGCTGAGTGCAGAGCCCAATGCGGGGATCAATCCCAGGACCCCAAGATCATGACCTGAGCCAAAACCAAGAGTTGGCCTCTTAACCAACTGAGCCACCCAGGCACCTCTGCAGCTAGAGCATCTTTTTGAAGATGCCAAAGACCAGGATGTGGAGATTAGAATTAATATAGAAGGCATTGAGAGTCACTGATATTTCTTGAGCAGCAGTTGCTTTTGGAAGATGGATTTCTAGAGAGAGGAAGCAGAACCTTTGGACCAATAATCTTTGTGTTTACTGTTCCAGTTTATGTGATCCAACAAAGATAACAGGAGGCAAGTTGGGCTTTTTTGGTGTCCATGACCCTTTACTGAGGTCATGGTAGCCAGTCTTGGGAAGGTGCTGATATGGGAGGAGCACACAGGGTTATGATTTTTAGGAGAAATCCCAGATGAACTTGCTGCAGTTGCCTGAAAGCTGACTGCTAAATTGTTTGTCCTTCAGAAGATTCCAGGGGAAGTTTTCCCTATTTTATTTTCATTTCTTATCTTATTTCCCTACTTAATTTAAGTATGTTTAGGTTTCATCCTAGCTCTGCTTATTAGATGTGAGTTATTTAACTTCTCTCAATTTCTGGAAGCTAGTGTTCCTTTTCAGTTCTCTAGTCTGAACCCCTTCCCCATACACACAAAATACAGGGCTAAGAGATCAGAAGAAGTATGGAAGAATAGGGTGTAGGTTATTTTTTTTAAACAACAAGTTATTCCATATCATTGTAGCAAGTCATAAGCACAGAGACATATATAAAAATGTTTATTTTGGGGACACCTGGGTGGCTCAGTCAGTTAATTGTCTGCCTTTGGCTCAGGTCATATCCCAAGGTCCTGGGATCAAGTCCCACATTGGGCTCCTTGCTCAGCAGGGGAGCCTGCTTCTCCCTCTGCCTGCCACTCCCCCTGCTTGTGCTTTTTCTCTCTCTGACAAATAAATAATAAAATCTTTAAAAAAATGTTCATTTTCCCCAGGTTCTTCGCTATCCCATTTTTAGGAGTTAACTGATATTATCAGTTTGACATAATTCCTTCCACATCTTTCTCCATTTATTACAAACTTAAACAAATATATACATATGTAGAGTTATGTTTTTCCTACACGAAAGGGATAATATTATGCATATGTTTGTTGTTGTTTTTACAAACATCATCTATTTTCATCCTCAGATGGGAAAAAAACAACTTGTTTTGTCCATTTGACATTTAAAAGATCATGGACTTTAACGAAGAGTGATAGACTCAACTACATGAAAATAAAAATCCTATGAATTGAAAAAAAATTGAGTTTAATATGGACACTCACCCTTAAACTGTCATATAAGTTGCAAATATTTCCCCAGTTTGTTCTTTGTCTTTTGACTTTGATTTTCCTGTCTTTTGTCAGAAAAAAATATTTGCATAATCTTGGAGTGAAGGAGACCTTAAACAAGACAGAAAACTCAGATGCCATGAGGGAAAAATATGCATGTTTGACTACATTGAAGAAAAAAGTTAAAACTTTTAAAGTGTCTCTCTTCAGGCAGAGGAAAGGCTTAGGCATGGGAGCATGTTGAAGAAAGGCAGAATGCAGGTGAAGAAACAAAAATATCAGATTAGCCTTCAAGTAGCTACGGGGAGGGCAGTTTGACCTGAAGCTAGGGGTTGTACCTAGAACCAGCAAGAAATGGAGGAGGGCCTATCTGGGGGAACAGTAGTGATAAAGAGTGACTCATTGTGTAAATGAAAGAACAGGGCTGAAAAAACAATCTCCCTTAGTGAAACCCAACTGTTTATCTAATAGACTATAGTATTGACAGTGGTAAGCAAGGAAGGGGGGATTCCAATCAAATGGTCTTGAGGCCACAACCCTTCCAGCAAGATAGTCCTTAAGGGTCTTTGAGGATTTCCTCTAACTATGTCAGAAGTTTACAACCTTAAGTGCCTCATGGAATCCATCAAAGCCCTCCACCCTCACTCTCCATCTCAGGCTCCTGGACCAGATGCCCTTGAACCAGATGTTTTATGATGACTTTGGTAGTAGAATGAGCAAAAGCTTTTGGACCTTTACAGTGAGGTCATGCAGTAAGTGCCTGGCACTCACTGGCTATACGACCTTGGGCAAGCCATTTTTTTCTCTCTGAGTTTCAGTTTCCTTATTTGAAAATAAAAGGTTAATACTGCCTTTAAGGTTTTTTAAGGAAGAAGAGATCAGAGGACTTATACATGTGAAAGGGTAGATAAATCTATCAGGAAATTTAAATGCCCATAATAATATAGGTGATTCCTATAATGTCAGCTTAGGCAGATAGATAACATGAAGTAAGAGGTGTAACAAACATTAGCTTTCCCTTAACCTTGGCATCTGCAGAGCATTTTGGGTGGGAGAAGTGAGGCTATGTGTATGTGGCTGCTTGGTTCAGAGAAGACTCTGAAGCTTCCAGAACCCACCTGCAGCTAGCATCATCATGGCCTTCCATCCATGCAAATTATGAGGTGGATGCCACAGTATGATGAGACATTAGTGAAGTGATGTCTAGTAGTTATTCAGCATCATTAGACAATTATTAATTCAGGTCAGAAAGCCAAGCAGAAAGTGTATCATGAGATCATTACCAATACTGAAGAGACCAAACCCTGGGGCTCCAGGAGGTCCAGAGAGATACCAAGCTCCGACGGGCAGATGGACAGCCAAGCCCATGTGGAACAAGATCACATAAACATACAGTCTCAGAATTGGCTGAGGCTCTGGGTGTAAGTGGCCTTGATGGGGATACAACAAAGAGATTAGTCCTCACCTCTGTGTGGACTCTGGAACCTGACTTCCCAGATAGGAAGGCTGGCTCTGCTACCTACTGTCTGTGAGATGTTGGACAAGTTACTTAATCTCTGTGTGCATCAGTAATAATTATCTTATAGAGTTCTCTTGGGGATTAAATTAATTAATATGTGTAAAGTGCTTAGAATAGTGGCTAGTGCATACTAAGTGCCAAATAAAAGCTGTCTAAAAATAATAATTATTAAATAAACTATTTCCTTAGTATGATATTTAGGGTTTTTTTTCTTAATCAGGCCCCTATTTCTCCATCCTCATATCATATTGCTTCCTCTTAAAATTGCATCCTCCAAGAATGAAATAGGTGCAGCATTGCCCAATCATATCAGGTGATTGTATGTCTTTGTGGCTTAGTCTTGGCCTACAATGACCTTCCTATCTAGTTCATTAAGAAAATTCCTCTTCACTTTTCAAGAGCTATCTCAGGTATCACCTCCTCCATGAAGGCTTTCCTGACCACTGCTACCTTACTTCCCTGCCTTAACCTAGGAATTCAGTATTTTTTACAATATCTGGACCTTGTACACACTTTTATAGCAATGACTCACATTTTGTACCTCAATTGTTTGTTTATGAGACTATTTGCCACAGTTAGACTATGAGATCTTGAATGCAGAGAACATAATCTTGCTAATTGGTTTCTTTCCAGCCTTGAGTCCATAGATTGGTACACAGTAGGTGCTTCAAGAAGGTTAGTTGACAAAACTTGAATGTAAAATATTTTTAATAACTACTAATCTTGTGCCATTCTTACAACAACCTGATGTAATAGACACTATTATTATCCCCATTTTATGGATGAGGAACTTGAAGTTGAGAGAGGTTACGGGTACAAGGTCTAAACCAGCTAATGAGTAACAAAGCTGAGATTCAATGCCAGGACTTTTTAAACACAGTGCTCTTACCAAGGCAATGCTTTTGCTGTTTGCCTGACTTCATTGTTAAAGATAATGGTTCATATTTATTGATTACTTGCTATGTTCAAAGTGATGTGGGAAACAAAGGCAGAAGAAAAATTATTAAATTTCCTTACTACCTAGCCCATTGACAAGTCTCTGAAACAGGTAGAGTGACATTCCTCTAGGGACTCAACTTCCTTGATGTTAATGCTTTGCTAAGGGCAAAAGGCAATCCAAGCCGGCCCCCCCCCCCCCCAACCAGGATCCTGTAAGTCTACTTTAATGTATAAAAATTCCTTTGGAATCTTCATCTCTAACCCCCCCAAGATACATGTTGGTAATCATCCCCCAACCATATGGCCCACCAATATACATCTGAAGGGTCTCATGACTAAGGCTTTATTAGACAGTAATAAATGACTTTTTCCCAACAATAGCTAGCCCCCCAAGGTCCTGGAAACCTTGCTTCCAAAATTCCTTAGAGACTTACGCTATTCCTAACACCCTCCCAACTTGAAAGTATATAATGGGCCACTCCTCATAACCTCCCCCATGGAGCTCTTTCTGCCCATGGGTCCTATCCCCATGCTTTAATAAATTAAATCACCTTTTTGCACCAAAGACATCTCAAGAATTCTTTCTTGGCCATCAGCTTCAAACCCTAACATCTTTCCTACATCATAAACACTAGGCTGAGCCCATAACACGGATTATCTCATTTAATCCTTTCAATAATCCTACAAGGTTTATCCTATTATGATACTCATATACAAGTAAGGAAATTGAGGCATGGAGAGGTGAAGCAACTTGCCCAAACTCACACAGAATTTGAACTCAGTGTAGATTTAGAGCAAAAGCTTCTAGCTGTGATCCTGTACTAATTCTCAAATGAGATTTACGGAAAAGTCACTTCCTCAAAATTCTACTATTAGCAAATCTGTTTTTGAACCCAGATGCTAGTACCTCTGAAGATCTCTTTCCATTACAACATGTGGTTGCCTTAGTGGCCAAAAAAGGAAGAATTTTCTCTGTTGGGGAGTGTGGATTACTTCTGGGGAATTGGGAGTTCAGGTACTCAGCTTGGGATGTGGGGAATATGGCTCCTCAGGGTGTGGATTTTTGAAAGGATGTAAGAGAGGAGAGGTAGGCTGAAGTTCTTGCTGTCTTCTGTCCTCAGGGATTTGTGATGAGCACATGTTACTTACCCTGATGAGAAAGCAGAGGCAGACACAAAGGCCAATGGGGTTGGGGGAAAATCAATTACTGAAATGAGGCCCCAGTCAAGCAAGCTTTCAGCAAGGCAATGTTTTAATCTTCTGTTTACTCAGTGATAATCTCCCTAAGCAACTATTTATTTAACAGAAAAGGACAAGGGAGTTCATCATTTTGATTTTGTTTATTTGCTGCAGCCATTGGAATTTGCCCATCATTAAATCATCAGTGATAAATAAAAATGTATCATCTGATCTCCCGGATTTATGAGCAAAGATGTGCCAATCGCAATTGCCTCTGGGTGTCTAAGAACAATGCATAAACACAAGAAGGGAGCAAGAGGAAGAGCAGAATTTAAAAGCTTCCTCATTGAGAAAGAACTTGCTAAGTAAGCAAAGGGACCCCTTTGATAAAAGCCTGTAGTGGAGTGACTATACCAGAGTCAGCCAACTCCAGTGATTCAAGGAATCACTCAATCATCAAAAAGCTCCCATGATCCTAGGTCTCCAGACCTCTCCCTGACAAGTTCATCTATCTCATTGGGAGATAAGGGAATAGTTTGAAATAATCAGGCTCAAGGGCATTGTAACCCTGGGTTACCTTAGCAGGCTAAGGAGATAGATGCAAGCTTTTTGGCCTGAGAACATGAGCCATTCAGGAAAGCTTTCCAGGGTGCCCTGTTTACAGATTGGGCAACTGAGGCTGTGACAGAACTGACTAGAATCCAGGGCCTTTGACTTCAAGTCCAGTGTCCCTGCCATTTCACACTAGTTAATTTTATTTACTAATCATCTTTGTGGGTGAGGGAAGAGAAAATTGAGATGTTTGACCAGATAGTGCACAGATAATTGAAGGTGGCTTTTAGCATCTGTATTTCCAAATAGATCAGAGGGTTCAAAAAAGGAATGGATTGGGCACCTGGGTGGCTCAGATGGTTAAGCGTCTGCCTTCCGCTCAGGTCATGATCCCAGCGTCCTGGGATAGAGTCCCGCATCGGGCTCCCTGCTCCTTGGGAGCCTGCTTCTCCCTCTGCCTCTCTCTCTCTCTGTCTCTCATGAATAAATAAATAAAATCTTAAAAAAAGAAAAGGAATGGATTTACAATTAGAAACTCCAGGTTTCACTCTCAGCTATGCCATTACTTAGGTGATCTTGGGCAAGTTGCTTTACTTTTCTGTATCTTAGTTTTGCCATCTGAAAATGAGAAGAATGAACCCTTATGGGCAGAGGGGTTGTGCAGATTGTCTGAGGTATGGGAAAGCTCTGGAGTGATGGTAGTGACTGTGGTTCATCGACCCCCTCCCTGCAGCTTCCCCCAAAAAATTCATTAGCCACCAAAGGCTTTTGGTTTTACCTTATATACGGCTTTCATTTTGTGTCCACAAACATTTCTTGAATATTTACTATGTGTAGAATATCATACGGGGTGCTATGAGAAATGGACAATAAGAAATAGGCAAAGAATGATGACTAGAATGATAAGCACTAGGCTGAGGATCAACGGTAAGTGAGCCTTTGTCTCCAAGGCAAACTTTGTGTTGGCCTTACTGGGATCACTCTTTAAGTCCTCCTTCTAGTGCTAGTTCCTTCAGTGTCCCCTTCCTTTTCCTACCCACCCTGTATATGGTCAGAAGGTACTCCAAGTCCAAACTCCTCTGCTTGGTATTCCAGGGTCTCCCTATCCTGGCTCTAGTGACCTTCTCTCTCACTGGTCTCCAGTATCAATCACCCATGATCCTCAGGCCTAATTCCTTACAGAATCCATTCTTCCCATGATCTCTCATATTCCCAATACTATACTTACTCCAACATTTGCCTCTTTACCTCTCTCTCTATTTTCTTGCCTGTAGTCAGCCTACTTTCTCATCTTTTAGATGTCAACTACAATTACACTTCTTCTTCCTCAGGGTCTATATCCTCTGAATTCCTAAAAGCAGAACGAGTAGTTTAGCTCTGAAATATTAAAGGCTCAGGTGATTCCAGGCTCTTTGACTGTCTTCTTAAGATGAAACTCAGCTTTTTGAAGGAAGGAATCAAGTCTTCATGTGTTATATTTTTTGTTTGCTTTTGTTGTGTTGTGTTGTATTTTTGTTTTTGCTTCAAAAATAAGGACCTGCAGTCTGACACTAGCTGGCGTACAAGAAAGTCCTTTGCCAACATGTTGACATTTCTGAATTATTGAAATAATTTCAGCAGTTTACTATAGAGATTCTCATCTTGCTTTTAACAGTATACCTTTTTACCACAAATAAAAGTCAACATGGACCCACAGTGTAGAAAACAGATCAAAATGGAGCTGTTCTGTGTGAAGTGGGGAACATCCCTTCCAGGTACTTCCTAGGATAGCTCCATAGAATATTTTAGGGTTCATGAGGTACAGTTTTAAAATACTTGTCTCAAAAGGCCAAAGGGGAAGAATATGTTAAAATTAAGATACATACTTAGTGAATGATGATTTAACTGTAAATGTCATAGCTCAGAGACCCATGGGACCTGAGAGGGGCTGTGGGACCATGGCTTGGAAGATCTGTTCAAAGTTTGCTTTATAATAGGGGATAAAAGTTATAATAAGCACCCACAGAAAGAAATGGGGAAAGCTTCATAGGGCCTTAGTGAGGCCATAGAAATGGGGCAACCAGATAGCTAAACCCCAAGTGCCTGCCTAGGAAAGGTCAGAGCCTCAGGCCCTTCCTTCAGCAATTCCCCTACTACTCTGTTTAAGTCTCTCCACTGCCAAGGGTAACAAATCCCTTGTCTGATAATCTGCTTCTCTAGGGGTCCATTTCCCACTATTTGAAACTATTTCCAATAATTATTTTACTGTGGTTTTCTCTCTGTCTGACATCCAAAGAATCAGATGTATTCCCTGATAGAATTCAATGTTTTTAAGAAAATACAAGCACATATTTCAATGCCCATATAAGATACTACTATGACCCTTTCAGGAACTCATACAAGGCCTACAATCTATATCAATATCAGGACAGATGGATTTTTTTTTTCCTGAAAAGTTCTCAGCGTGTCACACATCCCATTTCCAACAGCTCAGATCTGGACTACCTTTGCAATGACCTGTGGGTTATGAACTATGCGCTCTACATTTGTGGTCCCACAGACGAGTCTAAGGAGGCAGGTGTGCCCTATGGGTTCTCAGTGTTACCAATAATAGTTAACTAGCACTGTTCTAAGTGCTTTGCCTATATTAACTCATTAAATTCTCACAACAGCCCTATGAGATAGGTGCTATTTTTATCCTCATTTTCACAAGATATTGAAGCACAGAGAGGTTAAGTAACTTGCCCAAGGTCAGACAGATAGTCATAGGTCTAGGATTCAAATCTAGGCATTTTGAAACCAGAGCGCTAACTGAACATAATAAATAAATAAATAAATAAATAAATAAATAAATAAATAAATAACTGTTAACTTTTTTAGTAAAAAAAAAAAAAAAGGAAAAGAAACCAGAGCCCAAATTATCATCCATACATTTTATTTCCCGTCAGCTTCTTACAGATGAAGAAACTGGGGCCTTGAGAAGCAAAATAACTTCTCCATATTAGTGAGGTTCTCCTTCACCCACCAAGGAACAGTCTTCACCCCCTCCTTGGCTCTCTCCTGCCTTCTAGTGCCTAAGCCAACAGGAGTAGCTAGATGGAGGAAGGCTCAATTGTCCAGGAGGCCAGATGTTTAGATTCAAGTCCTCTCTTTCTTTTAAGGCTTTGTGACTCTGGGGAGGAAGACTTTTCCTCTCTTTGGATATCTGTTTCCCCAACTAAAATATAATGATTTAGAAGACTGCTTTTCAAAAAAAAAAAAAAAAAAGAAAACTGATTTTCAGACTTTTTTCAAATCCAAGTTAGAGTACAAATTCTTTGTAGTTGTATTTTAACTTAAAAAGTTCATCTGTATTTTTTGCATTCTATTCCATAACAAGTATGTCTTTATTTTGATATGATTCTTCCAAATCTTCTAGTAAAGTCAATTTTTCAGGGAAGAGTGGCCCCATAGTCCGTGTACCTCCAGTGTACTGGGGAGAACCCCTTAGATATGGGCATTTCAGTTTCAGAACCAGTTGTCTATAAGATATCTCCAAAGGGCCTCTCTGCTTTGACATTTTTTTTTTTTGTCTCAAAATCATTCTTTTAATGCAGCTAAGTAAATGTCCTGTCCTACTTATTGATTAACCCCATAGTGCTAGGTAAAGGAAAAGGGGAAGGAAATAGAAGGGCAAATGAGAGAATGTATTCTCTGAACACTTTCAGACTATCTATTTGTTAAAAAGAGGCATCAGGGCAAATTCAAGCAGTGGTCCAGCAAGAAGTCAGGTCTTGTTCCAATACAAACAAGTTGTGTGACCTTTGAATCAAATTGTTTCTAAGATTATCTCATCCAATCATCTCACTGAGTGTATGAGTAACTTGAGGCACAGAGATGGGAAGGCATTTACCTGAGGTCACACAGCAAGTAATTATAGAGGTCTGGATGAGAACCATGGCACCTTGTTAAACCTAAAGAGTCATTATCAGTCACATCAAGTTCCTAGACCTCTGTGTCCTCATTTCTAAAATAAAAATAAAAATCATTGGCCTATCACTGAGTTATTATGATGATCTGATAAGGCAACAAATGTGAGAGGTCTTCGCATTGATCAATTCTTGCCATCAGAAAAGTGGGGGAGAGAGTATGAGGACACTAGGAGCCTGAAGAGGAGTGTGGTGCATGATGGGGAGTGGAAGCTTGAAGTATAACCAGACAAGGAGGAAGCCTCAGAAAGGAGAGCTAAGGATCTCTAAGAAGGCCTTCTTCCTGCTACTGGCTGGCTTGGACAATTTGATATGTTTATAACTAAGTGAAAATTTTGTTTTGCTTTACAAATACTTATATGGTGTTTACTTTTTTGGCAAGCACTGCTCCAAGTGCTTTATAAATATTAACTCAGTTAATCCTCCTGACAACCTAATGAGATGGGTTATATTATCATCCCTATTTTATAGATGAGGGAATGGAAGTACAGAGAGGTAAAGTAACTTACCCAAGGTCACATAGCTAGTAAATGGCAGAGAATAAATTTGAGACAAGTTAATTTGCTTTGAGAACCCATGTTCCTAACTACTAGATATTATCTATTCAGGTGAAATTGGTTGTGTACAGGGTGGTGTCATGGAAAGGCACAGATTATAGTCTAAGCTTGCCACTAAAAAGAGGTTAGTAATCTTGGATAAGTCATTTTCCTCTATGTACCTCCCTATCTGTACTAAGAGATTTGCCTCCTTTGTTTTGTCTATTTCTGGTCTTCTAAAAACCTAGCATTATTTTCTTCATTTCAGAAACATTTTCCCAAACAATAGGTTTGGTTTTCTTCCTTCGGCCCTACTTTCAGCCCAACCTGACTTACCATCTCCAGGAAATAATGCTTTTTCAGCATAAAGAAAATTGCAGTGGAGCAGATAATCTTTTGTTTTTAGAGCTTCTATATGCCTCAGCAAGAGTAGAGCTCCAGAGAAGTATACTTTGCTGTTGCTCATTTAGACTTAATAAAATAATTACTGTCTGTTATTTAAATATTATTGTGTTATTAAAAGCATTATTCTTTCTTTTCATCCTGTTTGTTTACTGTCTATTTGGGAACATAGTGTCATTAAGCAAGCATTATTGAACAGATTTTTTTTTTCTTTGTGCTATAAATGTTAAAGTAATTTTGAGAGGCAGCTTAGGACACTGCCACCATTTGCCCATGTGACCCTGGACACATCATTTAACCTTGATAACCCTCAATAACCAACCAAGCTGCAAGAGGCAGCTCCTTTGATCACTTGAGCACAAGCATTGCCTTTTTATAAAAGTACACTGTTGGGGCGCCTGGGTGGCTCAGTCGTTAGGTGTCTGCCTTCCACTCGGGTCATGATCCCAAGGTCCTGGGATCGAGCCCCACGCCGGGCTCCCTGCTCAGCGGGAAGCCTGCTTCTCCCTCCCCCACTCCCCCTGTTTGTGTTCCCTCTCTTGATGTCTCTCTGTCAAATAAATAAAATTAAAAAAAAAATCTCTAAAAGTACAGTGTTGTGGAGCTGAAGCAGACTTTCTATGCATGCCAGCTGCCACCCATTTTACTAGTGAGGAAACTGAGGTCAGAGAGAATGTAATTGTCCATGGATCCACTGTGAGTGGCCAATCCAAAAGTATAACTCTTATACTGGAAGTCTTGTGAGGACAAGCACTAGATATAATTTGTTTACCATAGTCTTTTCAATACAAAACATAATGCCAGGCCCAAAATGGCACCTTAAAAATATTGTGGACTGCCTGATTGTCATAACCCATGTTTCCTGACTTCTAGGTGATAATTCTTGTCAGTCAACCGCAATTGTAAGCAGCCTTGCAAATTAACATAGTCATAGAGGGCCAAGGCCTGAAAGAAATTAGGCTGTAAATAGGACAATTTTTTGTTCAGCTAAAACTACCAGAATCACCCACCTACCACAATCCTTACAATTTTGCTACTATTCAAGCTCTAGCCTTTAATAGCTCCAAATACATTATTTCTCCCAACATGTTAGGTAGAAGAAGGACTTTGGGAGTGAGGACCAGGGAGGGAGGTGCTGCAGTGAAGCAGTGAGGCCAACATGGTATAAGACATTTTGTGTTTCTGGTTTTGTTAGTTATCTATTGCTGCATGACAGTTATCTCAAAACTTAGCATCTTAAAATAATACACAGTCATTATTTTACTGTGGGTCAGGAAATCAGGCATGCATTAGGTGGGTGCCTCTGGCTCAGTGTCTCTCACAACCTACAGTCAAAGGGTCAGCTGGTTTCAGTCATATTAAAAGTCAACTGGGGGAGAATCAACTTCTAAGCTTACTCATGTGGCTGTTGGCAGAATTCACTTTCATTTGAGCAGTTGGCCTGAGGGCCTCACTTCCTTGTTAGCTGTTGAACAGATGCCTCTTTCAGTTCCTTGCCACATGGGGTTCTCCACAGAGCAGCTCATGAAATAGCTCGCTTTATCAGAGGGAGTAAGTGAGAGAGCAAGAGTGAAAGAGAAAAATGGAAATTGCCATCTTTTGTAACCTGGTATCAGAAGTAACTTCTTATCACTTTTGTCACATTCTATTGTATTCTAGATTCAGACCATACTTGAGGGGAGGGAATTACAGAAGGGTGTGAATACCAGGAAGCAAGTATCATTGTATGCCATCTTAGAAACTGTCTACCACAGTGGTTTTAATCCAGCCCTAGTTTTTTACTAAGTAAGCACACCATGTGCCTAGGGGCAGCAAATGGCAGTGATCAGAACACTGGAGAGTTTGGTTGTAGTTCACGTTTTATCACTTACTCCATGGTCTTTGGTAACTTAACCTACCTTTCTGAGCTTCACTGTTTTCACAAGCAAAGGAGAGATAAAATGCTAACTTTACAGGGTGTTGTGGGAATGGACTGTGTGAATTTCAAAGAGCTGGTAATCTAGCAAGGGGGAGGAGTACATGCGTTATTTTACAAAGTGGGTCCATATCTTTCATCAGAGTATCAAAGGAACCCTTGACTTCTTAAAATGGAGTAAATGATTCATTCTACATTTACTAAACCTTACTATTTATTCATCATTTGTTCAAAAATTATTTGCTGAGTACCTACTATGTACAGGGTACTGTCTTAGGCACTGGGAATACAGCAGTAAAAAAATCAGACAATAATCCCTAGCACTTATATCCTAGTGAGAAAGGTAGAAACAAGGAGAATTAGTAAGATACATAATATGTATACTAGTGTAAGTGTTAAACAGGAGAAAAATAAAGCAGGGCAGATGGATAAGAAATATTGGGAGGGTGAGTGTAAATTTATTTTTATTTTTTTTTACCTTGCTTTTCTTTATTTTTTTCTCTTCAAATTTATATTTAAATTCTAGTTAGTTAACATATAGTGTAAGATTGGTTTCAGGAGTAGAACTTAATGATTCATCACTTACACATAACACCCAGTACTCATCACAAGTGCCCTCCATAATACCCATCAGCCATTTACCCCATCCACCACCCACATCCCTCCATCAACCCTCAGTTTATTCTCTATCTTTAAGAGTCTCTTACAGTTTGATTCCAATTTCTCTTTTCTTTTTTTCCCCTTCCCATATGTTCATCTGTTTTATTTCCTAAATTCCACATATGAGTGGAATTTCCTTATCAATTCATCACTGAATGGACACTTGGGCTCTTTCCATAGTTTGGCTATTGTTGATAATGCTGCTATAAATATTGGGACATGTGTACCCCTTTGAATCTGTATTTTTTATCTTTGGGTAAATACCTAGGAGTGAAATTGCTGGGTCCTAGGATAGTTCTATTTTTAACTTTTTTTTAGGAATCCCTATACTATTTTCCAGAGTGGCTACACCAGGTTGCATTCCCACCAACAGTGTAAGAGGGTTCCCCTTTCTCCTCATCCTCGTCAACATCTGCTGTTTCCTGTGTTGTTAATTTTAGCCATTCTGACAGGTGTGAGGTGGTATCTCATTGTGGTTTTGATTTGTATTTCCCTGATGATGAGTGATGTTGAGCATCTTTTCATGTGTCGGTTAGCCATCTGGATGTCTTCCTTGGAAAAAAGTCTGTTCATGTCTTCTGCCCATTTCTCAACTGGATCATTTGGTTTTGGGGGAGTATTGAGTTTGATAAGTTCTTTATAGATTTTGGATACTAAACCTTTATCAAATATGTCAATTGCAAATATATTCTCCCATTCTATAGGCTGTCTTTTAGTTTTGTTGATTGTTTCCTTCACTGTGCAAAAGCTTTTTTTTAAATTTTTTAAATTTTTTATTAACATATAATGTATTATTTGTTTCAGGGGTACAGGTCTGTGATTCATCAGTCTTACACAATTCACATCACTCACCATAGCACATACCCTCCCCAATGTCCATCACCCAGCCACCCCATCCCTCCCACCCCCCTTCACTCCAGCAACCCTCAGTTTGTTTCCTGAGATTAAGAGTCTCTTATGCTTTGTCTCCCTCTCTGGTTTCATCTTGTTGCATTTTTCCCTCCCTTCCCCTACGATCTTCTGTCTTGTTTCTCAAATTCCTCATATCAGTGAGATCGTATGACACTTGTCTTTCTCTGATTGACTTATTTCGCTTATCATAATGCCCTCCAGTTCCATCCACATCATTGCAAATGGCAAGATTTCATTTTTCTGATGGCTGCATAATATTCGATTGTATATATATATATATATATATATATATATATATATATATATATATATATATATATATA
>NC_058419.1:74078599-74105513 GCF_002201575.2 Neomonachus schauinslandi | reverse complement strand
ATATATATATATATATATATATATATATATATATATATATATATATACCACATCTTCTTTATCCATTCATCTGCTGATGGACATCTAGGCTTTTTCCATAGTTTCGCTATTGTGGACATTGCTGCTATATACATTGGGGTGCCCCTTCAGATCACTACATTTGTATCTTTGGCGTAAATACCCAGTAGTGCAATTGCTGGATCGTATGGTGGCTCTATTTTCAACTTTTTGAGGAACCTCCATACTGTTTTCCAGAGTGGCTGCACCAGCTTGCATTCCCACCAACAGTGTAGGAGGGTTCCCCTTTCTCCACATCCCCACCAACATCTGTCTTTTCCTGACTTGTTAATCTTAGCCATTCTGACTGGTGTGAGGTGGTATCTCATTGAGGTTTGGATTTGGATTTCCCTGATGCCCAGTGATGTTGAGCACTTTTTCATGTGTCTGTTGGCCATTTGGATGTCTTCTTTGGAAAAATGTCTGTTCATGTCTTCTGCCCCTTTCTTGATTGGATCATTTGTTCTTTGGGTGTTGAGTTTAATAAGTTCTTTACAGATTTTGGATACTAGCCCTTTGTCTGATATATCATTTGCAAATATCTTCTTCCATTCTGTCGGTTGTCTTTTGGTTTTGTTGACTGTTTCCTTTGCTGTGCAAAAGCTTTTTATCTTGATGAAGTCCCAATAGTTCATTTTGCCCTTGCTTCCCTTGCCTTTGGCGATGTTTCTAGGAAGAAGTTGCTGTGGCTGAGGTCAAAGAGGTTGCTACCTGTGTTCTCTTCAAGGATTTTGATGGATTCTTGACTCACATTTAGGTCTTTCATCCATTTGGAGTCTATTTTTGTGTGTGGTGTAAGGAAATGGTCCAGTTTCATTCTTCTGCATGTGGCTGTCCAATTTTCCCAACACCATTTATTGAAGAGACTTTTTTCCATTGCATATTTTTTCCTGCTTTGTCAAAGATTATTTGACCATAGAGATGAGGGTCCATTTCTGAGCTCTCTAGTCTGTTCCATTGGTCTATGTGTTTGTTTTGTACCAGTACCATACTGTCTTGATGATGACAGCTTTGAAATAGAGCTTGAAGCCCGAAATTGTGATGCCACCAGCTTTGCTTTTCTTTTTCAGCATTCCTCTGGCTATTCGGTGTCTTTTCTGGTTCCATACAAATTTTAGGATTATTTGTTCCATTTCTTTGAAAAAACTTGATCCAGGCAAAACCAAGTTTACCGATCAATGAGAAAGGCAAAACCTCAGTGCTAGGGGAATACAGCACATAGAATTCATGGCTTTTTTCCCCATGATTCTTTAGTCTTTCAAAGTTAATTTTTTTAATTTTCTTTATTTTTTTATTTTTCTATCTTTTAGGCAAATTTTTCCTCTTTCCCTTTCAAACATCTTATCAGTTCCTTTTTAAAATTTTTTTTAATTTTCATTTTTACAGTCATATTCTATCTCTTCCTTGTATCTAACCTTATTTTTTGTATATATGTAAGTTTTTCTTTCTTTAAAATTTTGGGATACAGTTTTTTCTAACAGACCAAAATATACCCTAAATCTAGTATATGACATTGTTCTAGTCTCCTGCCTGATCTCATTTTCTCTCTCTCTCTTTTTTAAAATTTTTTCATTCTTCTTTCAACCAACTTCTTATCAATTCCTTTTAAAAAATCTTTTTAAATTTTCATCTTTACAGTCGTATTCTATGCCTTCATAATATTTAACCTTATTTTTGTATATAGATAAGTTTTTCTTTCTTTAAAATTTTGGGAGGCAATTTCTTCTAACAGACCAAAATACACCCAAAATCTAGTGTGTGGTTCTGTTCTATTCACCAGCCTGATCATATTCTTTTTTTTTTCCCTTTCTTTTCCCCCAGTTTCGGGTCTCTTCTGATTTGTTTAGTGTATATTTTTCTGAGGTCGTTGTTATCCTTTTAGCATTTTATTTGCTCATTCATCTATTCCCCTCTGGACAAAATGACAAGATGGAAAAACTCACCTCAAAAAAAAAGAATAAGAGACAGTACTGACTGCCAGGGACTTAATCCATACTGATGTTAGTAAAATGTCAGAACTAGAGTTCAGAATGACGATTATAATGATACTAGCTGGGCTTGAAAAAAGCATAGAAGATACTAGAGGATCCTTTCTGGAGAAATAAAAGAACTAAAATCTAACCAAGTCAAAATCAAAAAGGCTATTATTGAGATGCAATAAAAAATGGAGGTGCTGGCAGAGCAAGATGGCGGAGGAGTAGGAGACCTGGATTTCGTCTCCTCTCAGGAATTCAGCTGAATAGGGATCAAACCATTCTGAACACCTACAAACTCAACAGGAGATCGAAGAAAAGAAGAGCAACAACTCTCTCATCAGAAAAGCGACCACTTTCTGGAAGGTAGGAAGTGCGGAGAAGTGAATCCGAGGCGATATTCGGGAGGATAGACGGCGGGGGAGGGGCCTCCGTCAGCCACTTCTGGCAAGTGATAGAACCACGGAGCACAAAATCGGAACTTTTAAAAGTCTGCTCCGCTGAGGGACGTCACTCCGGTGGCTAAGCAGGGGGTGGAACCCTCCGGGACAGTGTGGTCTCAGGACCCTCAGGGTCACAGAAAGACCAGGGGTGCCTGAGTGTGGCAGAGCGCCCAGGTATTGAAGCAGGGAAGCCGGCTGCAGAGGCGGAGCCCAGGCGCGGGCTCTGAGCTCGGGGTTGTCATAAACCGTGATCCGCGGCACAGTCGGGCCACTGCTCCACCAGCAGGGACCCAACAAGCGGCAGATCCGGGGAGACTCCCCTTCCCCCCCGGGAGGAGCCGCACGGGAGTGCACTGCAGGGATCTGCTGGGTTTGGAGACTCCACCCGGGGTTGGGTGCCAGAGATAGAAACGTGCGGTCACAGGCCGGGTGAGCACGGAGTGCGGCCGGAGACCGGGGAGACGGGAGTGACTGACGGCTTTTCTCTGGGTACTCACTGAGAAGCAGGGCCCCGAGTTCTTGGCTCCTCCGGGGCGGAGATTGGGAGGCCGCCATTTTCACTCTCCGCCCCCAAAGCTGTACGGAAAGCTCGAAGGGAACAAAAGCTCCGGAGAGCAAACCCGAGCAGATTACTTAGCCAGGAGGGGGCAAGGGCGGGGCAATTCCGCCTCCGGCAGAGACATTTGGAAACCACGGCAACAGGCCCCTCCCCAGAAGATCAGCAAGAACAACCAGCCAAGACCAAGTTTACCGATCAATGAGAACGGCAGAACTCCAGCGCTAGGGGAATACTGCACATAGAATTCATGGCTTTTTTACCATGATTCTTTAGTCTTTCAAAGTTAATTTTTTTTAACTGTCTTTTTTTCTTTTTCTTTTTTTCTTTTTGGATTTTTCTTTTTCCCTTTTTCAACCAACATCTTATCAATCACTTTTTTTAAAAAAAAAACATTTTTATTTTTCATTTTTAGAGTCATATTCTATCCCTTCATAGTAGTTACCCGTATTTTTGGCTTATATATATAAGTTGTTCTCTCTTTAAAATTTTTAAGATAGTTTCTTCTAACAGATTAAAATATACCCTAAATCTCTAGTATATGGTGTTTTCTATTCCCCTGCCTGATCACATCCTCTCCCTTTTTTTCTTTTTTCTTTTTTTAAATCCTCTTCTTTCTTTTCTCAAACAACTTCCTATCAATTTCTTTTATAAATTTTTTTTATAATTTCCATCTTTACAGTCATATTCCATCCCTTCATCATATCAACCCTTATTTTTGTACATATATAAGTTTTTCTTTCTTTAAAATTTTGGGAGGCACTTTCTTCTAAAAGACCAAAATACACTGCAAATCTAGTGTGTGGCACTGATCTATATACCAGCCTGATCATATTTGATCACTTTCTGGTTTTTTGTTGTTGTTGTTGTTTTGTTTTGTTTGTTTTTGTTTTTATCTTTATCTTTTTCTTTTTCTTTTTTTTCTTTTCCTTTTTTCTCTCTTTCCCTTTCTTTCCCACTGCTTCAGGTCTTTTCTGATTTGTTTAGAGTATATTTTCTGGGGATGTTGTTACTCTGCTAGCATTTTGTTCTCTCATTAATCTATTCTCCTCTGCACAAAATGACAAGACGGAAAAAATCACCTCAACAAAAAGAACAAGACGTAGTACCGACTGCCAGGGACCTACTCAATACGGACATTAGTACGATGTCAGACCTAGAGTTCAGAATCATCACTTTAAAGATACTAGCTGGGCTTGAAAAAAATATGGAAGTTATTAGAGAAACCCTTTCTGGAGAAATAAAAGAACTAAAATCCAACCAAGTAGAAATCAAAAAGGCTATTAATGAGGTGCAATCAAAAATGGGGGCGCTAACTGCTAGAATAAATGAGGCAGAAGAGAGAATCAGTAATATAGAAGATGAAATGATGGAAAATAAAGAAGCTGAGAAAAAGAGAGTAAACAACTACTGGATCACGAGGGCAGAATTCGAGAGATAAGTGATACCATAAGATGAAACAACATTAGAATAATTGGGATCCCAGAAGAAGAAGAAAGAGAGAGAGGGGCAGAAGGTATAATGGAGCAAATTATAGCAGAGAACTTCCCTAATTTGGGGAAGGAAACAGGCATGAAAATCCAGGAGGCACAGAGAACCCCTCTCAAAATCAATAAAAATAGGTCAACACCCCGACATCTAATAGTAAAACTTACAAATCTCAGAGACAAAGAGAAAATCCTGAAAGCAGCTCGGGAGAAGAGATATGTAACCTACAAGGGTAGAAACATTAGATTGGCAACAGACCTATCCACAGAGACTGGCAGGCCAGAAAGGATTGGCAGGATATATTCAGAGCACTAAATGAGAAAAATATGCAGCCAAGAATACTATATCCAGCTAGGCTGTCATTGAAAATTGAAGGAGAGATAAAAAGCTTCCAGGACAAACAAAAACTAAAGGAATTTGCAAACACAAAACCAGCCGTACAGGAAATCTTGAAAGGTGTCCTCTAAGCAAAGAGAGAGCCTAAAAACAACATAGACCAGAAAGGAACACAGACAATATACGGTAACGGTCACCTTACAGGCAATACAATGGCACTAAATTCCTATCTTTCAATAGTTACCCTGAATGTAAATGGGCTAAATGCCCCAATCAAAAGACACAGGCTATCAGATTGGATTAAAAAACAAGACCCATCGATATGCTGTCTGCAAGAGACTCATTTTAGAACCAAAGACACCCCCAGATTGATAGTGAGGGGGTGGAAAACCATTTACCATGCTAATGGACACCAAAAGAAAGCTGGGATGGCAATCCTCATATCAGACAAATTAGATTTTAAACCAAAGACTGTAATAAGAGATGAGGAAGGACATTATATCCTATTAAAGGATCTATCCAACAAGAAGATCTAACAATTGTAAATATCTATGCTCCTAACATGGGAGCAGCCAATTATATAAAGCAATTAATAACAAAAGCAAAGAAACACATTGACAACAATACAATAATAGTGGGGGACTTTAACACCCCCCTCACTGAAATGGACAGATCGTCTAAGCAAAAGATCAACAAGGAAATAGAGACTTTAAATGACACACTGGACCAAATGGACTTCACAGACATATTCAGAACATTCCACCCCAAAGCAACGGAATACACATTCTTCTCTAGTGCCCATGGAACATTCTCCAGAATAGATCACATCCTAGGTCATAAATCAGGTCTCAACTGGTACCAAAAGATGGGGATCATTCCCTGCCTATTTTCAGACCACAGTGCTTTGAAACTAGAACTCAATCACAAGAGGAAAGTCAGAAAGAACTCAAATACATGGAGGCTAAAGAGCATCCTACTGAAGAATGAATGGGTCAACCAGGAAATTAAAGAAGAATTAAAAAAATACATGGAAACCAATGAAAATGAAAACACAACTGTTCAAAATCTTTGGGATGCAGCAAAGGCAGTCCTAAGAGGCAAGTATATATCAATACAAGCCTTTCTCAAGAAACAAGAAAGGTCTCAAGTACACAACCTAACCCTCACCTAAAGGAGCTGGAGAAAGAACAGCAACTAAAGCCTAAACGCAGCAGGAGAAGAGAAATAATAAAGATCAGAGCAGAAATCAATGAAATAGAAACTAAAAGAACAGTAGAACAGATCAATGAAACTAGGAGCTGGTTCTTTGAAAGAATTAACAAGATTGATAAACCCCTGGCGAGACTTATCAAAAGGAAAAGAGAAATGACCCAAATCAACAAAATCATGAATGAAAGAGGAGAGATCACAACCAACACCAAAGAAATACAAACAATTATAAGAACATATTATGAGCAACTCTATGCCAGCAAATTAGATAACCTGGAAAAAATGGAGGCATTCCTAGAGATGTATCAACTACCAAAACTGAACCAGGATGAAATAGAAAACATGAACAGACCTATAACCACTAAGGAAATTGAAGCAGTCATCAAAAAATCTCGCAAAAAACAAAAGTCCAGGGCCAGATGGCTTCCCAGGGGAATTCTACCAAACATTTCAAGAAGAATTAATACCTATTTTTCTGAAACTGTTCCAAGAAATAGAAATGGAAGGAAAACTTCCAAACTCATTTTATGAGGCCAGCATTACCTTGATCCCAAAACCAGACAAAGACCCCATCAAAAAGGAGAATTACAGACCAATATCTCTGATGAACATGGATGCAAAAATTCTCACCAAAATACTAGCCAATAGGATCCAACAGTACATTAAAAGGATTATTCACCACGACCAAGTGGGAATTATCCCTGGGCTGCAAGGTTGGTTCAACATCTGCAAATCAGTCAGTGTGATACAATACATTAACAAAAGAAAGAACAAGAATCATATGATCCTCTCAATAGATGCAGAAAAAGCTTTTGACAAAGTACAGCATCCTTTCTTGATCAAAACTCTTCAGAGTATAGGGATAGAGGGTACATACCTCAATATCATAAAAGGTACCATGTAAAACCTACAGTGAATATCATTCTCAGTGGGGAAAAACTGAGAGCTTTCCCCCTAAGGTCAGGAACGCGTCAGGGATGTCCACTATCACCACTGCTATTCAACATAGTATTGGAAGTCCTAGCCACAGCAATCAGACAACAAAAAGAAATCAAAGACATCCAAATCAGCAAAGAAGAAGTCAAACTCTCACTCTTTGCAGATGATATGATACTTTCTGTGGAAAACCCCAAAGATTCCACCCCAAAACTGCTAGAACTCATACAGGAATTCAGTAAAGTGGCAGGATATAAAATCAATGCAGAGAAGTCAGTGGCATTCCTATACACCAACAACAAGACAGAAGAAAGAGAAATTAAGGAGTCGATCCCATTGACAATTGCACCCAAAACCATAAGATACCTAGGAATAAATCTAACCAAAGAGACAAAGGATCTGTACTCAGAAAACTATAAAATACTCATGAAAGAAATTGAGGAAGACACAAAGAAATGGAAAAACGTTCCATGCTCATGGATTGGAAGAACAAATATTGTGAAGATGTCAATGCTACCTAGAGCAATCTACACATTCAATGCAATTCTCATCAAAATACCATCCACTTTTTTCAAAGAAATGGAACAAATAATCCTAAAATTTGTATGGAACCAGAAAAGACCCTGCATAGCCAGAGGAATGTTGAAAAAGAAAAGCAAAGCCGGCGGCATCACAATTCCGGACTTCCAGCTCTATTACAAAGCTGTCATCATCAAGAGAGTATGGTACTGGCACAAAAACAGACACATAGATCAATGGAACAGAATAGAGAGCCCAGAAATGGACCCTCAACTCTATGGTCAACTCATCTTTGACAAAGCAGGAAAGAATGTCCAATGGAAAAAAGACAGTCTCTTCAACAAATGGTGTTGGGAAAATTGGATAGCCACATGCAGAACAATGAAACTGGACCATTTTCTTACACCACACACAAAAATAGACTCCAAATGGTTGAAAAACCTCAATGTGAGACAGGAGTCCATCAAAATCCTAAAGGAGAACACAGGCAGCAACCTCTTTGACCTCAGCCAAAGCAACTTCTTCCTAGAAACATCGCTAAAGGCAAGGGAAGCAAGGGCAAAAATGAACTATTGGGACTTCATCAAGATAAAAAGCTTTTGCAAAGCAAAGGAAACAGTCAACAAAACCAAAAGACAACCGACAGAATGGGAGAAGATATTTGCAAATGACATATCAGATAAAGGGCTAGTATCCAAAATCTATAAAGAACTCATCAAACTCAACACCCAAAGAACAAAGAATCCAATCAAGAAATGGGCAGAAGACATGAACAGACATTTTTCCAAAGAAGACATCCAAATGGCCAACAGACACATGAAAAATTGCTCAATATTGCTCGGCATCAGGGAAATCCAATTCAAAACTTCAATGAGATACCACCTCACACCAGTCAGAATGGCTAAAATTAACAAGTCAGGAAACGACAGATGTTGGCGGGGATGTGGTGAAAGGGGAACCCTCCTACACTGTTTGTTTGAATGCAAGCTGGTGCAGCCACTCTGGAAAACTGTATGGAGGTTCCTCAAAAAGTTGAAAATAGAGCTACCATATGATCCAGCAATTGCACTCCTGGGTATTTACCCCAAAGATACAAAAGTAGGGATCTGAAGGGGTACGTGCACCCCGATGTTTATAGCAGCAATGTCCACAATAGCCAAACTGTGGAAAGAGCCAAGATGTCCATCGACAGATGAATGGATAAAGAAGATGTGGTATATATATATATATATATATATATATATATATATATATATATATACAATGGAATATTATGCAGCCATCAAAAGGAATGAGATCTTGCCATTTGCAACGACGTGGATGGAACTGGAGGGTATTATGTTGAGTGAAATAAGTCTAAGAGAGAAAGACATGTATCATATGATCTCACTGATATGAGGAATTCTTAATTGCGGAAACAAACTGAGGTTTGCTGGAGTGGGAGATGGGGTTGGAGGGATGGGGTGACTGGGTGATAGACACTGGGGAGGGTATGTGCTCTGGTAAGCGCTGTGAATTGTGCAAGACTGTTGAATCTCAGATCTGTACCTCTGAAACAAATAATGCAATATATGTTAAGAAAAAAAAAGAAGAAGGTAGCGGGAGGGGAAGAATGAAGCGGGGGAAATCGGAGGGGTAGACGAACCATGAGAGACGATGGACTCTGAAAAAGAAACTGAGGGTTCTAGAGGGGAGGGGGGTGGGAGGATGGGTTAGTCTGGTGGTGGGTATTGAGGAGGGCACATTCTTCATGGAGCACTGGGTGTTATGCACAAACAATGAATCATGGAACACTTCATCTAAAACTAATGATGTAATGTATGGGGATTAACATAAGAATAAAAAATTTAAAAAAAAATGGAGGTGCTTACTGGTAGGCTAAATGAAGCATAAGAGAGAATTAGTGATATAGAAGACCAAATGATGGAGAATAAAGAAGCTGAGAAAAAGAGAGATAAACAACTACTGGATCCCGAGGGCAGAATTCGAGAGGTAAGTGATACCATAAGACAAAACATCAGAATAATTGGGATCCCAGAAGAAGAAGAGAGAGGGGGCAGAAGCTATATTGGAGCAAATTATATTAGAGAACTTCCCTAATTTGGGGAAGGAAACAGGCATCAAAATCCAGGAGGCACAGAGAACCCCCCCTCAAAATCAATAAAAATAGGTCAACACCCCGACATCTAATAGTAAAACTTACAAGTCTCATAGACAAAGAGAAAATCCTGAAAGCATCTCGGGACAAGAGGTCTGTAACCTACAATGGTAGAAACATTAGATTGGCCACAGACAGCTGGAAGGTCACAAAGGACTGGCATGTTATATTCAGAGCACTAAACGAGAAAATATGCAGCCAAGAACACTATACCCAGCTAGGCTGTCATTGAAAATAGAAGGGGAGATAAAAAGCTTCCAGGACAAATGAAAACTAAAGGAATTTGCAAACATGAAATCAGCCCTACAAGAAATATTGAAAGGGGTCCTCTAAGCAAAGAGAGAGCCTAAAAGCAACATAGACCAGAAAGGAACACAGACAATATACAGTAACAGTCACCTTACAGGCAATACAATGGCACTATATTCATATCTTTCAATAGTTACCCTGAATGTAAATGGGCTAAATGCCCCAATCAAAAGTCACAGGTATCAGATTGGATAAAAAAACAAGACACATTGATATGCTGAAGGCAAGAGACTCACTTTAGACCCAAAGACACATCCAGTTTGAAAGTGAGGGGCTGGAAAACCATTTACCATGCTAATGGACACCAAAAGAAAGCTGGGGTGGCAATCCTTATATCAGACAAATTAGATTTTAAACCAAAGACTGTAATAAGAGTTGAGGAAGGACACTATATCCTACTTAAAGAGTCTATCCAACAAGAAGATCTAACAAATGTAAATATCTATGCCCCTAACAAAGGAGCAGCCAATTATATAAGTCAATTAATAACAAAATCAAAGAAACACATTGAAAACAATATAATAATCATAGGGGACTTTAACACCCCCCTCACTGAAATGGACAGATCAACTAAGCAAAAGATCAACAAGGAAATAAAGGCTATAAATGACACACTGGGCCAGGTGGACTTCACAGTTATATTCAGAACATTCCAACCCAAAGCAACAGAACACATTCTTCTCTAGTGCCCATGGAACATTCTCCAGAATAGATCACATCCTAGGTCACAAATCAGGTCTCAACTGGTACCAAAAGATGGGGATCATTCCCTGCATATTTTTGGTCACAGTGCTTTGAAACTACAACTGGGGCATGTGGAGGTGCAGAGGGAGAAAGAGAATCTTAGGCAGACTCCCTGATGAGTGTGGAGCCTGGCTGAGACCATGGTCATGACCCTGAGAGCATGACATGAGCCAAAATCAAGAGTCGGGTGCTTAACCAACTGAGCCACTGAGGTGCCTCTAGGCAGGAGCTTTTTATCTTGATGAAGTCCGAATTGTTCATTTTTGCTTTTGCTTCCTTGACTCAGGAGACATGTTTAGTAAGAAGTTGCTACAGCCAAGATCAAAGAGGTTGCTGCTTATGTTATTCTGTAGGAGTTTCATGGTTTCCTGTCTCACATTTAAGAGTTTCATTCATTTTGAATTTAATTTTGCATATGGTGTAAGCAAGTGGTCCATTTTCATTCCTTTGAATGTCACTTTCCAGTTTTCCCAACACAATTTGTTGAAGAGACTGTCTTTTCTTCCATTAATATTCTTTCATGCTTATTCAAAGATCTGTTGACCATATAATTGTGGGTCCTTTTCTGGGTTTTCTATTCTGTTCCATTGACCTATATGACTGTTTTTGTGCCAGTACCATACTGTCTTGATGACTATAGCTTTGTAATATAGCTTAAGGCTGGAACTGTGATGCCTCCAGCTTTGCTTTTCTTTTTCAGGATTGTTTTGGCTATTTGGGGTCTTTTTTGGTTCTATACAAATTTTGGGATCATTTGTTCTAGCTCTGTAAAAAATGCTGGTAGTATTTTGATAGAGATTGCATTAAATATGTAGCTTGTTTGGGCAGAATAGACATTTTAAAAAAAATGTTTGTTCTTCCAATCCATAAGCATGGAATTTTTTCCCATTTCTTTGTGTCCTCTTCAATTTCTTTCATAAGTGTTCTATAGTTTTCAGAGTACAGATCCTTACCTCATAAGATATGTAGGTTTATTCCTACATATCTTATGAATTTTGGTATAATTGTAAATAGGGCCAATTCCTGATTTCTTTTTCTGCTGCTTCATTATTGTTGTATAGAAATGCAACAGATTTCTGTACATTGATTTCATAGTCTGAAAATTTGCTGAATTCATGTATTAGTTCTAGCAATTTTTTGGAGGAGTCTTCCAGGTTTTCTACATAGAGTATCATGTCATCTGCCAATAGTGAAAGTTTGACTTCTTCCTTGCTGATTTGGATGCCTTTTATTTAATTATTTTGTTGTCTGATTGCTGAGGCTAAGACCTCTACTGCTATATTAAATAGTAACGGTGACAGTGGACATCCCTCTCTTATTCTTGATCATAGAGGAAAATCTCTCAGTTTTTCCCCACTGAGGATGACATTAGATGTGGGTCTTTTGTATATGGCTTTATGATATTGAGATATGTTCCATCTATACCTACTTTGTTGAGGGTTTCTATCAAGAATTGATGTTGTATTTTTTCAAAGGCTTTTTCTGCATCTATTAAGTGGATCATATGGTTCTTATCCTTTCTTTTATTAATGTGGTGTATCACATTCATCGATTTGTGAATACTGAGTCACCCCTGCAGTCCTGGAATAAATCCCACTTGATAGTGGTGAATAATTCTTTCAATGTACTGTTGTATTCAATTTTCTACTATCTTTTTTTTTAAGATTTTATTTATTTATTTGACAGAGACAGAGACAGCGAGAGCAGGAACACAAGCAGGGGGAGTGGGAGAGGGAGAAGCAGGCTTCCCGCTGAGCCGGGAGCCCGACGTGGGACAATTTTCTACTATCTTGTTGAGAATTTTTGCATCCATTTTCATCAGGGATATTGGCCTGTAATTCTCCTTTTTAGTGGGGTATTTGTCTGGTTTTCAAATCAAGGTAATGTTGGTCTGATAGAATGAGTTTGGAAATTTTCTTCCCATTTCTATTTTTTGGAACAGTTTGAGAAGAATAGGTATTAACTCTTCTTTAAATGTCTAGTAGAATTCCCCTGGGAAAACATCTGGCCCAGAACTCTTGTTTGTTGGGAGATTTTTTTTTTTTAATTTCACTTCAATTTAGTTAATATATAGTGTAGTATTAGTTTCAGGGGTAGAATTTAGTGATTCATCAATTGCATGTAACACTTAGTGCTCATTACATCAAGTACCCTCCTTAATGCCCATCACCCAATTACTCCATCCTCCCACCAACCTCCCCTCCAGCAACCCTCAGCTTGTTTCCTATTGTAAAGAGGCTCTTAATGGTTTGCTCCCCTCTGTTTTCTTCTTGTTTTATTTTTCCTCCCCTTCCCCTATGTTCATCTGTTTTGTTTCTTAAATTCCACATTTGAGTGAAATCATATGGTATTTGTCTTGTTCTGACTGACTTATTTCACTTAGCATAACACCCTCTAGTTCCATCCATGTCATTGCAAATGGCAAGATTTTATTCTTTTTGGATGAGTGATATTCCATTTGTTATGGAATGAGATATATATATATATCACATCTTTATCCATTCATCTGTTTATAGACATCTGGGCTCTTTCCATATTTTGGCTATTGTGGACATTGGGGTGCATGAGCCCCTTTGATGAATACCTGATAGTGCAATTGCTGGGTTGTAGGGTAGTTCTATTTTTAACTTTTTGAGGACCCTCCTTACTGTTTTCCAAAGTGGCTGCACCAGTTTGCATTTGTTGCATTTTGTTGATAGATTTTTGATTACTGATCCAATTTCTTTGCTGGGTATGGGTCAGTTAAAATTTTCTATTTCTTCCTGTTTCAGTTTTGGTAATTTTTAAGTTTCTAGGAATTTGTCCATTTCTTCCAGATTGCCCAGTTTGTTGGCATGTTTATTTTTTATAATAGTTTCTTATAATTGTTTGTATTCCCGTGGTTTGTAATCTTTTTTCATTCATGATCTTATTTATCTGGGTCCTTTCTCTTTTCTTTTTGATAGGTCTGGCTATGGGTTTATCATTTTTACCAATTCTTTCAAAGAACTAGCTCTTAGTTTTGTGGTTTAGTGGTCAAAAACTCCTTTAGTTTTTGTCTGCTTAGAAAACTCTTTGTCTTTCTATTCTGAATGACAGCATTGCTGGATAAAATATTCTTACCCACATATTTTTCCCATTCAGCATGTTGACTATATCTTGCCACTCTCTTCTGGCCTGCCAAGTTCTGTGGATAGATCTACTGTGAACCTGATATGTCTTCCCTTGCGGGTTAAGGACATTTTTTTCACCTTGCTGCTTTCAGGATTCCTTGTCTGTGTATTTTGTGAATTTGACTATGATATGTCTTGGTGATGGCTGGCTTTTGTTGAATTTAATGGGAGTTTTCTGTGTTTCTTGAATTTTGATGTCTGTGTCCTTCCCAAGATTAGGGAAGTTTTCAGCTACCATTTGTTCAAATAAACCTTCTGCCCCTTTTTCTCTCTCTTCATCTTCTGGGACTCCTATGATATGAATGTTATTATGCTTTAAGGAGTCACTGAGTTCAATAAGTCTACGTTCATGATCCAGTATCTTTCTTTCTCTTTTTTTCAGTTTCATTATTTTCCATAATTTTATCTTCTATATTACTGATTTATTCCTCTGCTTCATACATCTTCATTGTCATTTCATCCATTCATTTTTGCATCTCAATTATAGCATTTTTTTATTGTAGCCTGACTATTTTTTAGTTCTTTTATCTCTGTGTAAGGGATTTTCTAATGTCTTCTATGCTTTTCTCAAGCCCAGCTAGTATCCTTATAATTATTGTTTTAAATTCTGGTTCAGATATCTTACTTGTATCTGTATTGATTAAATCCTTGGCCATGACTTTGTCATTTTGTCTGGGTCACTGTATTTTTTGTAAGACTATTAGGAAAGCCTATTGTATTTTTGTTTCTGAGAGTAATGGCTATATTAAGAAGAGGTCCAAAAAAAAAAAAAAAAGCAGCTAGATCCTAGGTGTGTTATGGTCTGCTTGTTAAAAGAAGATAGATCCAAAAGAGAAAAGGAAGTTAGATCCCATTTCTCCTAAAGGTGAAGCTTTGCAGCATTTTATGATCAGTAGACTTGGTATGTGCAAGGGGTTTGTGCTGGTCTTCTTGGGGTGGGGTGTGCTACTTTGGGTCTCAGGTGAATTTGCCCTAGTGGAGATGCACCTGCAGGGTGCAGAGGTGGGGGGGGCCTGGGCTTGGTTTAAGCAGCTTGGACCTCCACTTGGTGGCATTGTTTTGCTCACTGGAGTCAGTCAGTGCTGATAGGCAGGGGAAAATGGCATCACCCCACTTTCTACTCTCTGGTCCCTGGAGCAGGGAGTTCACAACTGCCACTCTTCAGGAAGCCCTCACAGAACAGCAAATAATCACCTTTCTTGTGTTCCTGGCTTCCACCAGATCCCTTGCCTGCACCCAAGCTTTCTGTCTGTCAGGCAGCACAGTTCTCCTGTGTTTTATCTCAGACACACAGCCGCATTTCAAAATTCCCAATTTTAGAGATCCATGTGGCTGGACCCATGTTGATCCTCTGGGGGAGTGTCTTGCACTGTAGCCAGTGCCAATTTGTCCCAGAAATCAATTGTGTGACTGAGCAGTGGTTTGGAGTTTATGGCAACTGTAGCAAAATGCTGAGACCAACTCTTGCTGTCCTCAGCCAGTGTCTTTATTTCTATGCTAGGGAACAGAGCAGCACATTGGCACCACTAGTTCTTTTGTCCCAGGAGAGGCCATGCCACCACTCTCAAATGCACTCCAAACAGTGGAATTGTTTCTCCCCATGCAACCCAGGGGATCCTTAGACCACAGGTGATTCTAAATTTAGATAGGATGGCAAAGGGAACTCTCCCTGAGAAGGTGAGTTTTGAGTACACATCAACAGGTGAGAGTAATCTATGTGACTATATGAGGGAAGAGGGAATGGCAAATGTGAAGGTCATAGTGTATCTGAGTAGTTCAAAAAACAGCAAAGAAGCCAGAGCAGCTGGAGTAAGCAAGGTGAATATTAGTGGGAGATGAGACCAGAGAGGTAGTAGAGGAGATCATAAATGGCCTTGTAGATCATTTCAATTAATTCTCAATGCCATTATTGCTGCTACTCTCTAAACCACCTCTGACTTCCACCACCCAATTCTGGTGCCTTTTCAAGGTGCCTTAGTTCTCTCCCCCAGGGCCCTGATTCCATCATTTGAATTAGGGCTACTTTTTGTAGCTCTGTTCTCCTAATCTATTCTTGAACTTTCTCCCTATTCTGATTATCCCAGGGAACATCTCCAAAGCAAGGCCCATGCATCAGAGAAGCCCCAACATCTAGCCCAGTGTTAACAAAATGTATGACTGAGAGGAGATATTTTGCTAAATTTGTTGAAGGAAGTGATTTTGCTACTTCAAGGCTGTAAGGTGACAATGCCCTAAAAATGATATGCTATGTGTTTCAGTGCAGGTCACTGTGCTTTCCTGACAAGAAGAATCACAAATTCAGAAATTATCCCAACAGGAAGATCATCTTTTAAGCTACTATCTATTATATTCATGTTAGGTGCCATATATGGTGCTAAATAATATGATTTAACTTTTACCACAACTAATTTTACAGATGGGAAAACTGATATCCAAACAGCAGGAAAGGATTTGTGTAACATTACACAGTGAATCAATGGCAAGTCACTGGGTATTGATAGTTTGGGCCCACAGCAGTGGGAATGGACTTCACTCTCTTGCCAGCCCAGCATCAACTCCCATACCCAATAGCACACCTCACTTAGGACAGTCTCAGATGTAAGGGATGGATCCTGGGACCATTACCTAGAATCAAGTAAAGCTTACTGCTTCAAAAAACAGAAGGCAGTCCCTTTAGAGGCAGATATTCTTGGAACTGAATCCTAGCTCTTTCACGTATAGTCATGTGAACTTGAGCAAACTCTCCCACTCTCCATTTTTCTCTTTGTGAAACAGGATTATAATACCTACCTTGGGTAGGGGTAGTGGGTTGTGAGGATTAAATGAGAAAGTATATGAAATCATTTAACACCATGTCTGGCACATAGTTTACATACTCAAGGAATGACAGTTTTCTTAACTATCAGGTTTCGATTGTCCCAACTCCATTCCTGTTGAGGCTGATGGAAAAAATAGGCCATGTTCATAGGTAAAGATCTCCCCATCACTGTAAGTTTTTGAGTCAGGGGTAGTAGTATACATTTTCAGGCATCCAGCGACCCATTCTGTTAGATATCTGTGATCATAAGGCTACTAAGAGAGATCCATGGCTTAGAATCCATGAATCCTGATGTTTATTTTTGCACTTTTGATCTCAGATTCTACCTCTTGACCAGGGTGGGAACACAGCCCAGCCCCAAGCTCTGGGAAATGTAGTAATAGTGACTAAGGATGGTTGTGTCCCCATTTCCCCAAATCTCATTCTCTTAACTGAGAAACATCTGCTACTGCCATCTCCGTGTTGTTACTGCTCCAGGGCTCCTAGGAATATTCAAAGGAGATGAATTTTCAGGGTTTCTTTTAGGCCCTGTGCCTGCTTTCTCTTCAGCCTGCCTGATTTCCTTTCAATAGTAGCTACTACAGAATGTGTGTGTCTGTGGGTTGTGGTATAATGGTGAAAGGCAGTAATTTCCCTAGTGTGAGCTGGCCTGCAGGCAAGCTGAGTGCCTACATTGTTCATCAGAGAAGACTTACCTCATGTGTACCCATTGCCTAAGCAGCTTCAGTTTCCACTCATTTTACTCAACATTTAATTTTCTTGATTTTGACAGGAAAGAAAAATAGGAGGAGAAGAATAAAAAGAAAAGAAAAACAACATAGGGCTGAATGGGAGGGGTGGTGGGGCACTAAAACCACTGCTATGTAACCAGCCAACAGTGATACTGCATGTTTATGGGCTTTGGTTGCCATGGAGATGGTTATGTAACTCCAACTGGTGGTGAAATTTCATACTGCTTGTGGTGGCGAGTGATATTTCAGTCACTTAGGGTTACTTTTAAAGAGAACAAATAAAGTAGCTGAGGGGCCCTTTGTCTTGCAGGCTATAGCCTGCACCAAGTTTCAGTCCCACACGCCAGTCATTTTCTAGTTTTTTGTGTGCAGCAAAATGTTCCCAATTATTCTCTGAGTAGAGCTGGGCACTTAGTCCTCTCCTTGGCCCAAAATGGCTAGGCATGAGGCTCAAAGCAAAGAGAAAAAAATTAAAAATAAAACCCCACCCTTTTGTGGTGGAAAGTCTGTGTGGAAAATTTCAGCTTAGAAATCATTTCTTTTTAAGTTATGAGTTGAAGAGAGGGCATGAGTTTACTAGTATAGAGCCCAAAGGCTGGGTATGTTCTTTTTCAATCTTTCTCTCTCTCTCTCTCTCTCACACACACACACACACACATATTTGAACTCTCATGCATGGTCATATTTAATCTCATCCTCCCTTCCAAACACTTACATTCATGTGCATACTCATCTAGATTCATAGTCACATATGCTCTACCAAAAATGTATACATTAGATTGCACACACAGTTCATTTACACAAAAATACATATTTGCTTGAACATATACATACACTCACAAATATGAACCTTGGCTTGTTCATGCACAATTCACTGATACATCTCCAAATACACATGAAATCTTACATACTTACATACATATGGTAGGCTAGCATAATGAAACTATAAAAATGGCAATTTCATATGGCCCAACCTATACATTTACATTCATATATACATGCATACATGTATCATCCACATTCATTCTCTCACAAACTCAAAGAATTTCACAAACTCAGAAATGTTCCTATTTCCTCACTCACACTCATGTGTTTCCAATCAAACATAGTAACTATCACACAAATATGCACACATTTATTTTTCACCTTTTCTCTCACACATAGCCCCTCGCATTTTCCTTATTGCTTCTTCTACTTTCTCACACCCAATCACACATATTTAGTTACACACACTAACTTGATGAAAGTCTCTCACTCATGCATATTATATCACTCACTCATCCATACATACTCACTATGGAGGCACCCTGGACCCAGCATTTTACAGCATGCAAACTGCTGGTTTTCTAAACATGGTCTCACTGGGTCCTCAGAAACCACCTTGGGAAAGGAAGCGCAAAAGCTACTGTTATCCCTATTAGATTAACTAAAGGACATAGAGAAGGGATGCCTGGATGGCTCAGCCTGTTAAGTGTCTGCCTTTGGCTCAGGTCATTATCCCAGGGTCCTGGGATCGAGTCCTGCATCGGGCTCCTTGCTCAGTAGGCTCCTTGCTCAGCAGGAAGCCTGCTTCTCCCTCTTCCTGCAGCTCCCCCTGCTTGTGTGCTCTCATTCTCTCTCTCTGACAAATAAAAATTTTAAAAAAGAAAACATAGGGAAAAAAGTGGCTCAAGTTCACACAACAAGTAATAAGAAGAGACTTGAACCCAGGTATTTTTGTAAAGATTTTATTTATTTAAGAGAGAGAGAGAAAGAACACACGTGAGAGAGAGAGCATGAGTGTGAAGGGAGGGGCAGAGGGAGAAGGAGAAGCAGGATCCCCACTGAGCAGGGAGCCTGGTGCAGGGCTCATTCCCAGAACCCCAGGATCATGATCTCAGTTGAAGGCAGATGCTTAACCAACTGAGCCACCCAGGTGCCCCAAACCCAGATGTTTTGATGTCAAATTCGGTGCTATTTTCCCTGTGGCATCTATCTGCCATGGGTAGGGTGGATACGTTTTGGGTGAAAGCACTCTGCATGAGAGATTAAAACTAAACTTCTGCCTCTGGAGATTCATCTACAATGTAGAGGCTAAGCTTTAGATGATATTTCTTGCCCCTTTCCTATCTCACCTAGCAATGGGGTTAATGTCATTCCATTTAGCCAGATCAGCATTTTCCTCTCACTTGGTACCCCTTCTGCCTCCTTAATCCTCAAATAATCTCTCACTCTGCCTTGATGGTCTGGCCAGTAAGCAATGTCAGCCTCTGATTTATGGAATTCATCTTTCATTATTATTTGTAGTGACAATAGCTTGCCGTCGTTGTGCACAGAGGAGCAAAAGACTCAAAACCTGCCCTAGAACTGAAGCAATTCAGCTATGCTTTTTATACTCCAGCTAAATTGACAGGGAAAGGGGACTTGAGAATCAGTTGAGTTCTCAGGACTCCTAAGAGGATTCTGGAGAAGTGGAGTTCTGGGGTCAAGGATGGCAGGAAATTTCTGATACTAGAAGCTTCTGAGACTAGAAGATTCTAGATTGGATGCTGGAGCTGGAGGTCTTTGGAGTCTGCGAATTTGGATCTGAAAGGATGTCAGAATAGAGATAATAAGAGAGCCAGAATAGATTTTATGGCAGGGGAAAGTGGTTTGAGGAGCTGCATTCACCAGCCAAATTGTGCTGGCTAGCTTCTTTCTTCTTCTTGCCCTCTTAATTTCAGTAGCTCCCTCCATTAACTCCTTCAAGCTTAAGAGTGATGAGAAGCCCCATTGTGAGCACTGCACTAGGCCTTGTGGTTTCCCTACATCCCACTCACACCCTTGTACTCTCTTTATTAAACCCTCCCTGTATTCTCCTAATTTGTATGTGCTTACCATTTCCTTCTGGGACCAAAGTGCTAAGGAAATCTGTAGAAAACAGTTCTGTTACAGTCCTTCTGAGCTTCAGACCCAAGTTAGAGTGAAGAGGAACCTATTTGATTTTCCTATGTTGGCCAGCTTACCCTAAAATGCCCTGCCCTTGTTACCCTGGGGACCCTCTCACAATGGACCCTTAGGCAGTACTCAAGATGTTTGTCTAACTGCCTTTCTAAGCCACAAGCCCATTTGAAGAGGGCAGAGTCCCAGCCATTGTAGAAGTCCTTTCTATTATTTCAACTTGTTTCTTACTTCATGTCTTTCATGAACAGGGCCTAAGGCATGGATCCCAAATTGGAAGGAGACATTTTTTTTTTCTACTGGCCCTGGGAAGAGCCCAGAAAAAAAAGGATTAATGACATTTTACAGGGCTGCTTGAGGGAGGCAAGATGCTAAGATATTCAAACATGGGATGTGGAGGAGAAACAAAGGAAAGGCTTTCCTGCTCCAACAGCCAACATTTCCATCAGAGCTGCTTGAGCCTACCCATGTTGGTTGGTGTTGCCCTTCTAGTCTCAGAAAGGCAAAAAAAAAAAAAAAAAAAGAAAGAAAGAAAAAAAGAAAGAAAGAAAGAAAAAAGAAAAGAAAAGAAAAAAAAGAAAAGAAAAGAAAAAGCCCAGAGAAGGAGGGAGATTTACTTGACAAAGGTGGCACAGCAAGTCAAGGCTGGAATCAGATGACAGGAACCCATGGCTCCTATCCCTGGCTATAACATTTCCAGGTTGAATTTATGCCTTCCAACTCCTCTCTCTCATTCTTATCCTTAGAGGCAGGGGTTGTGGTCAGGAAAGCTACTTTCTCAATCTCATTCACCACCTAAAAACAGACCAATGTTCCTGGATTTTTTTTTTTTTTTTTTTGTGAAAGATTGAGAAGAGTGGTCTTAGCATTACCTAGGACTTTTTCCTCTTCCTTATTCCCAGGTACCCCATTTTCCTTACTGCCATCAACTGTGAGAACCTCCTATTTAGATGGGAACCTCAAGACTAGAGCAGAAGTTTTCTTATTGTATTCCCCCAAGGTGCTTCAGGAACTACCATGTGGGTGTGAAGGTGAGGTAGAAGCAGGTAGGGTTCCAAGATAGAATCCCCTTCTTTTAACCACTATTGCCCCTGCCATCCTTGCCATTCCCAATCCACAAGAGCAACTCTCCTGCTTTTCTGTTTTATATACCAGGTTTTAGTTTAATATTGTATTTGAAAAAAAAAGTAATTTCTGCTTAAATTTAGAAAATCACTGATTTAGTCAAACTCCTTTATCACACAGATGGGGAAATACAGTGTCAAAGAGAAAAAATAATTTGTTCATGATCACACAGTAAATCAGTCAGTAGCACACTCAAGCAGGCCAGGGCTTTATGACCTCAACCCAATTATCATTTGGCATCAACCTCACAGCCTTCCCTGCCAGCAGGCCCAAGGTGAATAGGGGCAGGAAGAAACACATTAGCCCTAGAGGATACAGCTATAAAAGGGGAGCTACTAAAAAAAAGATAATTAAAAATTTAAAATTAAAAAATAAAAGGGGAGCTACTATCTGGGTGTTCGTGGTGCCTACAGAGAGGAGATCCTACCCCCTGTCCCAGGTGGTTGCTTGGTATACCTAGGACTAGACTGTGCAAGGCTACCATCTCTGGCCTGGCAGCCTACCCCTCCGCATCCAAGTTCCTTAGTCCACTAAAAATGTTTCCACCCAATCAAATACACTTTCAACATGGAACACAAACTTCAAACATCCTAGCTGACTACAGAGTGACAGGTAGAGATGGGGTCCTGACTGTCTGCCAGGCTAGAGAAGGAGTTTGGCTGCTACAGTAGCAAAGTGGTGACAGCAGCTGTGTTTGGGACAAAGTACATTTGAGGAATTCTTACATATCATGCTCCCCTGCCAAAGAATTACAATGTTGCTCTCTTCACAGGCCCAAGTCTTTGGACACAAAGGTGAAGAGGGAAAGTTGCAGCAGTGGATAGTTTCAGCCCTTAGATAGAATGGCTCTGACCTTTGCTTCTCTGGACAGGCCTTAAAGAGAAAACAAATGGGAGTTTTGAGTTGCTGTTTTCTCCACCCAAGCCAAGTATAGCTTTACCAGACACCTGATGTAGCAGTTAGAAGCAAAAACTCTCTAAATTAGACTGTTTTGGTTCAAATTCTGTCTCTATCACTAGCTGTATACCTTGGGCAAATTATTGAACCTTCTTATACCTCAGTTCTTCTATATGTAAAATGAAGATAATAATCTATATCAGAGTAGTTGTGAGGATTAAATGAGATGATGCATGTGAAACACTTGGCTCAAGGTCTAGGGCTATAGTAAGCTAATTCTATGTAAGAATTAGCTATTATAATTACTTCTTCCCCAGCTCTTGGAACCAACCTAGAGTCTCGCAGGCCAGGACCCAGCCAGGTTATGACTCTTCAGGAAGTATATGCCACAGAAGTAGTTCCTGGGAGGGAGTAGAAGACAAAAATAAGAAAATTACTTATCTTGTCCCTGTTCCATGGCAGATATCTTATTCTCACATAAAAGGTATATCATTGGGGCGCCTGGGTGGCTCAGTCGTTAGGCATCTGCCTTCGGCTCAGGTCATGATCCCAGAGTCCTGGGATCGAGTCCCGCAACGGGCTCCCTGTTCAGCGGGAAGCCTGCTTCTCCCTCTCCCACTCCCCCTGTTTGTGTTCCTGCTCTCGCTGTCTCTGTCTCTGTCAAATAAATAAATAAAATCTTTAAAAAATAAAAATAAACAAATAAATAAATAAATAAATAAATGGTATATCATTGAATTTTCAAAACAGCTTTGCAAACTATGTATTATGTTTCCCTTTTTTCATATGTGGAAACTGTGGCTGAGAGAAGTTTAATGATTTGCAAATGTTTTCCCAGAATCAGGAGTCAAACCCACACATCTGTGCACTGAGTACATGCATGTTATTTTCACTTAAGGCCAGGCAGAGCTGATGGGGAACTCAAACAGCAGAATTACCATTAAAAATGTGAAAGCAATGAATTAGAAGTAGTGCCATTTTCCCTGTGCCTGAAACAAACTGGAAAAACCTTAAAACTGAAGGAAGATCGTGGGAATCCCTTGCATCCTGTTTTAGTATCTCAACTGTTCTAACCTTCTCCAAATGGAATCTGATGACCATGTTCATTTCCCTCTTTATCTTTTGAATATCCAGGATGGAATATTCTGGGAAAGTCTATCATTTATGACATCTCTGAAGAATGTTTGTATGCAATGGGCTCAGGATATTCTCAAGTGCCAGAGCCAATTCCTCTGAAGTTTCACTGGGCAATTGAATACCACGAAAAACCCAAAAACAGTGACCAGGGTAGAACAATAAAAATGTTGGTGAATATGATCTGAAACCCCCAGAGCTAAGGTAGTGGCAGAATAAAGTCCACAGTTCCCTCTATCCTTTGCCCATTCTACCCAGAAGCAATCTTTCCAGGCATAAGAAAACCCACGGCTGGCTATAAAGCTTTGCCTATAACCTAAATATGTATTCTGCTTCTAAGAGTGAAGACATATACTCAAAACAAAGAAACACTACTCTTTGTATGTCAATGTCAGCTCATGGGCTAGGAGGGGAAATTGTGAACTGAGCTGGTGGAGGCAACTGTGCAGTTGGGAAGCAGTAGTCTAGTCTGGGAAAGGGCAGATAGAGACATGGATAATGAGGAAGTTGTCATGCAAGCAGGAAGACTTTGGCCAATTCACCAGGGAGTTAAATTAAACTTACAATATACACCAAAACATAGACTTAAAATAACACAAATTGCTACACACTGAGACAGTAGGAAAGAACAACAGTTGGACAAGCAAGGAAAGAATTTCAGCTGGCTGATAAAACAATTGGAATAAACTTCCTTTATCAAAGCCTGCAATAGTAGACTTTGGGGAGATGACTTGGTGTGAGTAGAGGGTATTTATGATCTTCAGAAGGGCAAAAGGTCAAGAAAAGAAAAGGATGGCACTGGGCTCAAGCTATATCTCCTTCACCAGCTCCTAAATCCCAAGGGCCTTAGAGTGCCTAGCTTGCTGTTGGCATTCAGCAAAGGATATTTATTATTATGCTCATAGGATGAGACAGGCAGGAGTCATGAATCTTGACAGGAAAACAAGGCCAAAAGATTTGCTTTGACTAAGCCATATAACTTGAAATGTTTATTGCAGAACTGATTATGTAATGTAGCTTAGAAAGAGCAGTATTTAAGATAAAGATTTGAAGCCCTTAGGCAGGTTTGGAAAGCAAGTTGGGGAAAGGACTGAAGGCATTAATAGGCCATTTAAGAATCACCTGCTTTTAAAACCTAGTTGCATACTGTAAAGCCGGAAGGCAGTTGTACAATGTAAAGGGCACTAATTTGGAGTCACAAGACCAGAGGTCAGGCAATAACTCACTGTGACATCAGGCAATTCCTTTCTCTTCTCTGTATATGTATGACCTACACACACCAGGTGGAGAAGTTAGACTTAGGAATCACTAAGTGATTAGTGATTTTAGATCTGACATCTTAGACTTCAGAATAACCCTACTTACCACACCCAGGTATTTGACTCCCTACAACCTCAAGAGCTCACCAAAAGACCTAACTGGATCAATCATCCAGGTGGGCATTCCTCCTTCAGTCCCTTCTCTCTTGGCCATATCCAGTTTCTTTTGGCCCAGCCCAGTAGTTTTTCACTCTGTCAGTCTGTTAGACTCACACAGGAAACTTTATAAATGCCAAGGCTCAGGCCCCATCCCCAGAGACTGTGAATTAAAAACTCCCCTGATGATTCCCATATACAGCTAGGGTAAAGAACCACTGGCTTAGACAAACTCTCTGAGGGACTTGATGTAAACAGCCCTAACTTCCTCAATCTTGATTTCTTGTCTTATTTGTTATTATTTTCACATTTGCTCAGTGGCACTTGATCACTCACAAACCATACACTTCTTCATTATTTTTTAGATTTTATTTTATTTTTATTTTATTTTTTTATAATTTTTTATTATGTTATGTTAGTCACCATGCAGTACATCATTAGTTTTTGATGTAGTGTTCCATGATTCATTGTTTGTGTATAACACTCCATGCTCCATGCAATACGTGCCCTCCTTAATATGCATCACCAGGCTCACCCTTCCCCCCACCCTCCTCCCCTCTAAAACCCTCAGTTTGATTCCCAAAGTCCATAGTGTCTCATGGTTCGTCTCCCCCTCTGATTTGCCACCCTTCATTTTTCCCTTCCTTCTCCTAATGTCCTCACTGCTCTTCCTTATATTCCATGGATAAGTGAAACCATATGATAATTGTCTTTCTCTGTTTGACTTATTTCACTTAGCATAATCTCCTCCAGTTCCATCCATGTTGAAGCAAATGTTGGGTATTCATCCTTTATGTTGGCTGAGTAATATTCCATTGTATATATGGACCACATCTTCTTTATCCATTCACCTGTTGAAAGGCATCTCGGCTCTTTCCACAGTTTGGCTATTGTGGCCATTGCTGCTATGAACATTGGGTGCATATGGCCCTTCTTTTCACTACATCTGTGTCTTTGGGGTAAATACCCAGGAGTGCAATTGCTGGGTCATAGGGTAGCTCTATTTTTAAATTTCTGAGGAACCTCCACACTGTTTTCCAAAGTGGCTGTACCAACTTGCATTCCCATCAACAGTGTAAGAGGATTCCCCTTTCTCCACAACCTCTCCAACATTTGTTGTTTCTTGCCATGTCAAATTTTGCCATTCTACATTCAACAGCTCTCAGGGTGGCAAAGGCCCCCAAAAGAACAGTAGGGCAGCACCTAGCCACAACCTGGAAGCAGTGGAGTGGGGTTCACCCATGAGCCCACAACTGTTCTCAGGCACAAAGGCATGGGGCACAACATCGCTTGCAGCCCTGGGGACCCTCACCAGGGAAGTTGCTGTGGGCATGAACTGAGTGAGTCTGTGGAGTTTAGTGCGTGCAGAGGTGGAGACAGTTTGATCTGGAGGATTTATTGAGGAGGTTGGCCGGGATCTTGTGGCTCTGGACCAGAGATCCCGCAGGGCCATATTTGCTCTTACCCTCTAAAGAAGCTCAGAAAGCCACCAGGGAACAAAAACCACACTGACTACCAGCTCACTTTAAACCCATCCCCTTGACAAGGGGTGGGGCAACTCCACACAGGCAAAAACAACTGAGAAGCAAAGCAGAAGGCTCCTCCGCCTGAAGACAGACTGGAAGAACAGACGAATGACAAACTTATAGATCCCACAGGACTATAAAACTCCAACACCAAGGGAAAATAATATATTGAGCTCCAAATGTTTCCTCATGGCTCATTTACCGTTCAGGTTAAAATTTTACATTTCTCGTTTTTCTTTCTCTCTCTCTCTCTTTTTTTTTACTTTTTTCCCATTTCAAATAGATTTTTATTCTCCAACTTATGTTTCTAAGTCGCTTTTTAACTTTTATTTTTTCACATCTACATTTTATAGATTTATGCTCCATTCTAGTCCCTTTTTCACTCTATTCAATTTATATATATATATATATATATATATAAAATATATATATATATATATATATATATATATATATATATATATATATA
>NC_058419.1:74040133-74078589 GCF_002201575.2 Neomonachus schauinslandi | reverse complement strand
ATATATATATATATATATATATATATATATATATATATATATATATATATATGTTTTTATTTCTTTGTGATTTTGGGATATAATGTATTATAACACACACACCAAAAATTAATCAGGAACAGGCAGATCACCCTGCTTTGTCCACACTGAGAAATTATAGGCTCCTCCCTTCTTTTTTATTGTTTTGGATCATCATGGCTTTGTTTGTGCATCCGTGGTAGCTTCTGACCAATTTGGATTTTTTCTAGGGTGCATTTTGCTTGAGTCATATTTGATATTTTGGATTCTGTTCATTTGCTCACCTATCCTTTGCTGGGCAGAACGACTAGGAAGAGGAATATTCAACAAAGAAAAGAACCAGAGGCAATGTTATCTGCAACAGAGCTAATGGATATGGATATAGGCAGGATGTCAGAGATAGAATTCAGGATAGCAATTATAAAGTTAATAGCTAGGCTTGAAAAAATCATACATGACAATACAGAATCTCTAAGAGCAGAAATTAGATCTAATCAGACTGAACTTAAAAATGCTATGAATGAGATGCAGTTTAAATTGGATGCGTTAACAGCTAGGGTCAATGAGGCAGTAGAGAGAATAAATCATTTAGAGCACATGCTGATGGAAAAGAAGGAAATTGAAGAAAAGAGGGAAAAACAACTAATAGCCCATGAAGAGAGTTTTGGAGAAATTAATGATACATTGAAAAGGACCAACATCAGAATCATTGGGATCGAAGTGGGGGTGGAGAGAGAGAGAGAGAGGGCTAGAAGGTGTATTTGAGGAAATCATGGCTGAGAACTTCCCAAATCTAGTGAAGGAAACAAGCATCCTCATCCAAGAGGCAGAGGACCCCCCCAAAGTCAATAAAAATAGATCAACACCCAGACATACATTAGTGAAGCCTGCAAATCTTAGAGCCAAGTAAACTATCCTGAGAGCAGCTGGGGGGAAGAGATTTCTTATGTATGGAGGGAGGAACATCAGAATAACATCAAACTTATCCACAGAAACCTGGCAGCCCAGAAAGGGGTGGCAAGATATATTGAGGGTACTAAAATGAGAAGAAAATGCAGCCTCAAATACTTTATTCAGCAAGGCTGTCTTTCAGAATGGAAAGAGAAATAAAGAGTTTCCAGTACAGACAAAACCTGAAAGAATATGTGACCACCAATTCAGCCCTGCACGAAATATTAAGGAGGATGTTGTAAGTGAAGAGAGAACCCAAGAGTAACATAGGTGAGAAAGTAACAGAGATAATCTACAGAAACAGGGGCTTTTCAGGCAATACAATGGCACTAAATTCATATCCTTTGATAGTTACTCTGAATATAAATGGGCTGAATGCTCCAATCAAAAGACAGAGGATATCAGATTGCATAAAACAATGAGGATCCATCCATATGCTGTCTACAAGAGACTCATTTTGAACCTAAAGTCACCTCCAGATTGAAAGTGCAGGGATAGAGAACAATTTGCCACACTAATGAACCTCAAAAGAAAGCTGGGGTAGCAATCCTCATATCAGACAAATTAGATTTTAAACCAAAGACTGTAGTAAGAGATGTAGATGGACACCATATCATATTGAAAGGGTCTATCTAACAAGAAGATCTAATAATTGTAAATATCTATACCCCCAGTGTGGGAGCAGCCAATTATATAAACCAGTTAATAACCAAAGTAAAGAAACATATTGACAGTTATACATTAATATTAGACTTCAACATCCCACTCACAGCAATGGATAGATCATCTAAGCAGAAGATCAACAAAGAAACAAGGCACAGTGGACCAGATGAACTTCACAGATACATACAGAACATAACCAACATAAAACGGAATACTCATTCTTCTTTAGTGCACATGGAACTTTCTTCATAATAGATCACATACTGGGTCACAAATCAGGTCTCAACTGGTACCAAAATATTTGGATTCTTCAATGCATATTTTCAGACCACAATGCTTTGAAACTGAACTCAATCATAAGAAAAAAATTGGAAGGAACTCAAACACTTGGAGATTAAAGAGCATCTTGCTAAGGAATGAATGGGTCAATCAGGAAATTAAAGAAGAACTTAAACAATTCAGGCAAACTAAAGAAAATGAAAACACATCACTGCAAAATCAATGGGATACTGCAAAGGCAGTCCTAAGAGGGAAGTATATAGCCATTCAAGCCTCTCTCAGAAAAATCCCAAATATACAAGTAACCTTACACCTAAAGGACATGGAAAAAGAACAGCAAATAAAGCCCAAACCAAGCAGGAGAAGAGAAATAATGATTAGAGCAGAAATCAATGAAACAAAAGCCAAAATAACAGGAGAACTGACAACAAAACTAGAAACTGGTTCTTTAAAAGAATTAATATGATTAATATATGTCTGTCCAGGTTTATCCAAAAGAAAAGAGAAAGGACCCAAATTGATAAAAGCATGAATGAAAAGGGAGAAATCACAACTATTACTAAGGAAATAGAAACAATTGTTAGAAATTAGTATCAGCAACTATATGCCAACAAATTAAGCAATCTGGGAGAAATGGATGCATTCCTGGAAACTTAAAAACTACCAAGATTGAAAGAGGAAGAAATAGACAATCTGAACAGATAAATAATCAGTAAGGAAATTGAAGCAGTAATCAAAAACCTCCCCCCACCAAAAAAAAAAAAAAAAAGTTCAGGGTGAGATGATTTCCCAGGGGAATTCTACCAAACATTTAAAGAAGAAATAATACCTATTCTACTGCAGCTGTTTCAAAAAATAGAAATGGAAGGAAAACTTCCAAACTCGTTCTATGAGCCCAGCATTATCTTGATCCCAATACCTGAGAAAGACCCCACCAAAAAGGAGACATACAGACCAATAGCCCTGATGAACATGGATGCCAAAATACTCAACAAGATCCTTGCCAATAGGATCCAACAGTACATCAAAAGAAATATCAACTACAACCAGGTTAGATTCATTCCTGGGATGCAAGGATGGTTCAATATTCACAAATCAATCAACGTGATAGAGAACATTAATAAAGGAAAAAGAAAGGACCATATGATACTCTCAATTGATGCAGAAAAAGCATTTGAGAAAATACAGTATTCTTTCTTGACTAAAACTCTTCATAGTGTAGGGATAGAGGGAACATATCTCAATATCATAAAAGCCATCTGTGAAAACCCAACAGTGAATACCATTATCAATGGGGAAAACCTGAGAGCTTTTCCCTTATGGAGGGAACATGACAGGGATGCCCACTCTATCCAATACTGTTCAACATACTACTAAACTCCTAGCCTCAGCAATCAGAGAACAAAAAGAAATAAAATGAATTCAATTTGGCAAACAAGAAGTCAAATTCTCTCCACAGATGACATGATACTTTATGTGGAAAACCCAAAAGACTTCACCCCAAAATTGCTAGAACTCACACAGCAATTTGGCAATGTGGTGGGATACAAAATTGATGCACAGAAATCAGTTGCATTTGCATACACTAACAATGTGACTGAAGAAAGAGAAATTAAGGAATTGATCCCATTTACAGTTATGCCAAAAAACGTAAGATACTTAGGAATAAACCTAACCAAAGAGGGAAAAGATCTATGATCTAGAAACTACAGAACATTTATGAAAGAAATAGAGGAAGACAAAAAGAGATGGAACAACATCCCATGCTCATAGATTGGAACAATAAACATTGTTAAAATGTCTATGCAGCCCAGAGCAATCTATACATTCAATGTAATCCCTGTCAAAATACCACCAACATTTTTCACAGAGCTGGAAAAAACAATCTTAAAATTTGTATGGAACCAGAAAAGACCCTGAATCGCCAAGGGAATGTTGAAAAAGAATAACAAAGCTGGGGGCATCACAATGCCTGACTTCAAGCTATACTACAAAGCTGTAATCATCAAGACAGCATGGTATTGTGACAAAAATGGATACATAGATCAATGGAACAGAATAGAGAGCCCAGAAATGGACCCTCAACTCTATGGTCAACTAATCTTTGACAAATCATTAAAGAATATCAAATGGAAAAAATACAGTCTCTTCAATAAATGGTGCTGGGAAAATTGGACAGTCACATGCAGAAGAATGAAGCTGGACCATTCTATTACACCATACAAAAAGATATACTCAAAATGGATGGAAGATCCAAATGTGAGACAGGAATCCCTCAAAATCCTAGAGAAGAACATAGGCAATAAAGTCTTCGACATTGACCACAACAACTTCTTACAAGATAAGTCTCTAAAGGTAAGGAAAACAAAAGCAAAAGTGAACTTTTGGGACTTCATCAAGATTAAAACCTTTGGCACAGGATTGAAAACAATCAACAAAACTGATTATATATATATATAATATATATATATATATATCTCCATGTTCATCACAGGTATATATATTATATATATAATTATATATTATATATATAATTATATATATATATATATATATATATATATATATATATATATATATATCCATGTTCATCACAGGTATTGGTCTGTAATTCTCCTTTTTGACGGGTCTTTGTCTTGTTTTGGGATCAAGGTAATGCTGGCCTCATAAAATGAGTTTGGAAGTTTTCCTTCCACTTCTATTTTTTTGGAACAGTTTCAGAAGAATGGGTATTAATTCTTCTTTAAATGTTTGGTAGAATTCCTCTGGGAAGCCATCTGGCCCTGGGCTTTTGTTTGTTGGGAGATTTTTTGATTAGTGCTTCAATTTCCTTAGTGGTTATAGCTCTGTTCAGGTTTTCTATTTCTTCCTCGTTCAGTTTGGTAGTTTATACTTCACTAGGAATGCACCCATTTCTTTCAGATTGTATAAATTGCTGGCATAGAGTTGCTCATAATATGTTCTTATAATTGTTTGTATTTCTTTGGTGTTGGTTGTGATCTCTCCTCTTTCATACATGATTTTATTTATTTGGGTCATTTCTCTTCTCTTTTTGATAAATCTGGCCACTGGTTTATCAATCTTATTAACTCTTTCAAAGAACCACCTCCTAGTTTTGTTGATCTGTACTATTGTTCTTTTGGTTTCTATTTCATTGATTTCTGCTCTGATCATTATTATTTAGCTTCTCCTGCTGTATATAGGCTTTATTTACTGTTCTTTCTCCAGCTCCTTTAGGTGTAGGGTTAGGTTGTGTATTTGAGAGCTTTCCTGTTTTTTGAGAAAGGCTTGTATTGCTATTTACTTTCCTCTTAGGAATTTAATTCTCCTTTATTTTCCTCGTTGACCCATTCATTCTTTAGTAAGATGCTCTTTAACCTCCAGGTTTTTGAGCTCTTTCTGACTTTCCTCTTGTGATTTAGTACTAGTTTCAAAGCATTGCGGTCTGAAAATAGACAGGGAATGATCCCAATCTTTTGGTACCGGTTGAGACCTGATTTGTGACCTAGGATGTGATCTATTCTGGAGAATGTTCCATGGGCACTAAAGAAGAATGTGTATTCTGTTGCTTTGGGTTGGAATGTTCTGAGTATATCTGTGAAGTCCATCTGGTTCAGTGTGTCATTTATAGCCTTTATTTCCTTGTTGATCTTTTGCTTAGTTGATCTGTCCATTTCAGTGAGGGGGGTGTTAAAGTCCCCTACAATTATTGTATTGTTTTTGATGTGTTTCTTTGATTGGCTTATATAATTGACTTCTCCCTTGTTAGGGGCATAGATATTTACATTTGTTAGATCTTCTTGTTGGATAGACCCTTTAAGTAGGGTATAGTCTCATTCCTCAACTCTTACTATAGTCTTTGGTTTAAAATCTAATTTGTCTGATATAAGGATTGCCACCCCATCTTTCTTTTGGTGTCCATTAGCATAGTAAATGGTTTTCCAGCCACTCACTTTCAAACTGGATGTGTCTTTGTGTCTAAAATGAGTCTCTTGCCTTCAGCACATTGATGGGTCTTGTTTTTTTTTTTTTTATCCAATCTGATACCCTGTGTCTTTTGATTGGGGCATTTAGCCCATTTATATTCAGTGTAACTATTGAAAGATATGAATTTAGTGCCATTCTATTGCCTGTAAGGTGACTGTTACTGTATATTTTCTCTATTCCTTTCTGGTCAATGTTACTTTCAGGCTCTCTCTTTGCTTAGAGGACCCCATTCAATATTTCTTGTAGGGCTGATTTCATGTTTGCAAATTCCTTTAGTTTTTGTTTGTCCTGGAAGCTTTTTATCTCTCCATTTTCAATGACAGCCTAGCTGGATATAATATTCTTGGCTGCATATTTTTCTCATTTAGTGCTCTGAATATATCATGCCAGTCCCTTCTGGCCTGCCAGGTCTCTGTGGATAGGTCTGCTGCCAACCTAATGTTTCTAACATTGTAGGTTACAGACCTCTTGTCCTGAGCTGCTTTCAGGATTTTCTCTTTGTCTCTGAGACTTGTAAGTTTTACTATTAGATGTTGGGGTGTTGACCTATTTTTATTGGTTTTGGGGGGGTTCTCTGTGCCTCCTGGAGTTTGATGCCTGTTTCCTTCCCCAAATTAGGGAAGTTCTCTGCTATAATTTGCTCCAATATACCTTCGGCCCCTCTCTCTCTTTCTTCTTCTGGGATCCCAATTATTCTAATGTTTTGTCTTATGGTATCACTTATCTCTCGACTTCTGCCCTCATGATCCAGTAGTTGTTTATCTCTCTTTTTCTCAGCTTCTTTATTATCCATCATTTGGTCTTCTATATCACTAATTATTTCTTATGCCTCATTTATCCTAGCAGTTAGCGCCTCCATTTTTTTGCACCTCATTAATAGCCTTTTTGGTTTTGACTTGGTTAGATTTTAGTTATTTTATTTCTCCAGAAAGGGATTCTCTAGTATCTTCCATGCATTTTTCAAGCCCAGCTGGTATCATTGTAATCATCATTCTGAACTTTAGTTTTGACATTTTACTAAGGTCCCTGGCAGTTAGAACTGCCTCTTGTTCTTTTTTTTGAGGTGAGTTTTTGAATCTTGTAATTTTGTCCAGAAGAGAATAGATAAATGAGAGTACAAAATGCTAAAAGGGTAAAAACAACCCTGGAATAATATACACTAAACAAATCAGAAGAGACCCAAAACCAGGGGGAAAAGAAAGGGAAAGAAAAAATAAAAAGAATATAATCAGGCTTGTGAATAGATCAGAGGTACACACTAGATTTTTGGCATATTTTGGTCTGTTAGAAGAAACTGCCTCCCAAATTTTTAAAGAAAGAAATACTTATATATGTACAAAAATAAGGTTAAATAAGATGATGGGAGGGAATATTACTGTAGAGATGAAAATTATAGATTTTACAGAAGGAATTGATAAGAAGTTGGTTGAAAAAAGAAAGAAGAAAAATTTTTAAAAAGGGGGGGAGAGGAAAAGATGGTGGAGGAGTAGGGGACCCTATTCCAACTGGTCCCTAGAATTGAGCTTGATATCTACCAAACCACTCTGAGCACCGATGAAATCAGCCTGAGATATAAGAAGATCTGGATCTCTACAAACAGAATGTCGCAGGCAGTTGGTTTTGAGGTACAATGCGGGGAGCCATGATTCTGTGGGCATATATTGGAGGATAAATGGCAGCTGGGGGAAGCCTGGCCATGGGGATCCTACACCACTGGTGAGCGATAGCCTCTCGCGCTTGGGACAGGGCACAGACTCACAGACCAGTAGTGACAGGGAAAGGATTTTAAATGGAAAAAGGAGCGCTGGGGCCATGCTTGCAACCAGGGGATGGCTGGCAATTTTAGAAGCACAAAGGGCAGAGCCCAGCCCCGACCTGGAGACAAGGAATGGGAGTGCTGTTGACAAGCACGCAACCCAGGATGTTGCAGTTTATGGCAGCACAGACAGAAACGGAGATAGTGTGGCCTGGAGAGCTCAACGAAGAACAGACTGCAGTCTCTCTGCTCTGAAGCAGAGGGTTGGAAATGGTCTCTTCTGCTCTGACTTTCAGAAGAGATATGGAAAGCCACCAGGGAAAGCAACCAGAGAACAAAAGCCACAAAAAATGGTTCCCACTGAGCCCATCCCCCACCACAGGGGGCAGGGCAACTCTGCCCAAACAGGGTTGCCAGACTAACAGCACGGCAGGCCCCTTCCCCAGAAGAGAGCCTGTGAAAACAAGAGGCCAGCAACCTTAAGGTCCCTAGAAAACAAGTGCATCTTGCTTGGGTTATGGTCAATAATTTGGACTCTATACATTCCCTCAACCACCCATCAACAGAATGACTAGGAGGAGGAACCCCCAAAATAGAAAAGACTCAGCGGTTATGAATTATGCTACAGATTTACAAATGGATTCAGATAGAACGAAGATGTCAGAGATGGAACTCAGGCTAGCAATTGTGAAGACAATGGCTAGAATGGAGAAATCAATTAAATGGCAACATAGAGTCTCCAACTGCAGAAATGAAAGCTGAATTGGCAGAACTTGAAAATGCTATCCATGAGATCCAATCTAATCTAGATAATCTAACAGCTAGGGTAAGTGAGGCAGAAGAACGAATTAGTGACCTGGAAGACAATTTAATAGATAAAAAGGGAAAAGAGGAGACCAGGGAAAAACAACACAGAATCCATGAAAATAGAATTAGAGAAATAAGTGACACCATGAAATGATCCAATGTCAGAATTATTGAAATCCCAGAGGGAGTGGAGAGAGAGAGGACTAGAAGATATATCTGAACAAATCAAAGCTGAGAATTTCACTAATCTGGGGAATGAAGCAAACATTCGTGTCCAAGAGGCAGAGAGGAATCCCTCCCAAGATCAAGGAAAACAGGCCAACACCCCAGCACATAATAGTAAAACTTGCAAATCTTAGAACCAAGAAAACTATCTTAAGGGCAGTTAGGGGGAAGAGATTCCTTACATACAGAGGGAGAACATCAGAATCACGTCAGACCTATCCACAGAGACCTGGCAAGGCAGAAAGGACTGGAAAGACATATTCAGGGTACTAAATGAGAGAACATGCAGTCAAGAATATTTTATTCGGCAAGGCTGTCATTTAGAATGGATGGAGAGATGCAGAGCTTCTAAGACTGGCAGAAATTGAAAGAATATGTGACCACTAAGCCAGCCCTGCAAGAAATATTAAGGGGGATTCTATAAAAGGAGAAAGACCCAAGAGTGATATACAACAGAAATTTACAGGGACAATCTATAAAAACAAGATCTTCACAGGCAACATGATGACAATTAATTCATATCTTTCAATAATCACTCTCAATGTGAATGGCCTAAATGCTCCCATAAAATGGCACAGGGTTGCAGATTGGATAAAAAGACAGGACGCATCCATATGCTGTCTATAAGAGACTCATGTTGAAACTAAAGATACATCCAGACTGAAAGTGAAGAGATGGAGATCCATCTTCCATGTCAGTGGACCTCAAAAAAAGCTGGGGTAGCAATTCTTATAACAGACAAATTCTATTTTAAGGTAAAGACTGGTTAGAGACACAGAAGAACCCTGTATCATTCTTAAAGGGTCTACCCAACAAGAAGATCTAACAACTGTAAATATCTACACCCTCAACATGGGAGCAGCCATCTACATAAGCCAACTGTTAACCAAAATAAAGAGTCATATTGATTACAATATGTGAATAGTAGGAGACCTCAATACTCCACTCTCAGCAATAGACAGATCATCTAAACAGAAAATCCACAAAGAAACAAGAGCTTTGAATGACACACTGGACCAGATGGACCTCATAGATATATACAGAACATTCCACCCTAAAACAACAGAATACTCATTCTTCTCGAATGCACACAGAACTTTCTCCAGAACAGACCACATACTGGGTCACAAATCAGGTCTCACCCAATAACAAAAGACTGAGATTATTCCTTGCATTTTCTCAGACCACAATGCTTTAAAACTGGAGCTCAATCACAAGAAAAAATTTGGAAGAAATTCAAACAATTGGAAACTAAAGACCACACTACTCAAGAATGTTTGGGTCAACCAGGAAATCAAAGAAGAACTTAAACATTCATGGAAACCAATGAGACAGAAAACACATCAGTCCAAAACCTATGGGATACTGCAAAGGCAGTCCTAAGTGGTAAATACATAACCACTAAAGCCTCACTCAAAAAGATAGAAAAATCCCAAATTCACCAAATAGTGCTACACCTTAAAGAACTAGAGAAAAAGCAACAAACGATGCCTAAGCCATGCATTAGAAGAGAAATAATTAAGATTAGAGCAGAGATCAATGAATTAGAAACCAGAAACACAGTAGATCAGATCAATGAAACTAGAAGCTGGTTCTTTGAATGAAATAATAAGACCAATAAACCACTGGCCAGGTTTATCCAAAAGAAAAGAGAAAGGAACCAAATTAATGAAATTATGAATGAAAGGGGAGAGATCACCACTAACACCAAGGAAATAGAAACAATTATTAGAAGTTATTATCAACATCTCTATGCCAACAAACTGAGCAATCTGGATGAAATGGTTGCCTTCCTGGAAACCTATAAACTACCAAGACTGAAACAGGAAGAAATTGATAACCTGAATAGGACAAAAAGCAATAACGAGATTGAAGCACTGATCAAAAACCTCCCAAAAACCAAGAGTGCAGGGCCTGATGGATTCCCTGGGGAATTCTACCAAACATTCAAAGAGGAAATAATACCTATTCTCCTGAAGCTGTTTCAAAAACTAGAAACAAGGAAAGCTTCCAGACTCATTCTATGAGGCCAGCATTACCTTAATCCACAGACCAGGCAAAGACTCCATCAAAAAGGAGAATTTCAGACTGATATCCCTCACGAATATGGATTCCAAAATCCTCAACAAAATCCTAGCTAATGGGATCCAATAATACATTAAAAGGATCATCCACCACGACCAAGTGGGATTTATCCCCGGGATGCAAGGGTGGTTCAACATTCACAAATCAATCAGTGTGATAGAACACATTGATTATAGGACAGAGAAGAATGATATGGGCCTCTCAATTGATGCAGAGAAAACATTTGACAAAATACAGCATCCTTTCCTGAATAAAATTCTTCAGAGTATAGGGATAGAGGAAACATTCCTCAAGTTCATAAAATACATCTATGAAAAACCCACAGCAAATATCATCCTCAATGGGGAAAAGCCGAGAACCTTTCCCTTAAGATCAGGAACATGTCAAGGATGCCCACTCTAGCCACTATTGTTCAACATACTACTAGAAGTCCTAGCAACAGCAATCAGACAAAAAAAGAAATCAAAGGTATTCAAATTGGCAAAGAAGAAGTCAAACTCTCTCTTTTCACAGAGGACATGATACTTTATGTGGAAACCCCAAAAGACTCCACCCCCAAATTACCAGAACTCATCCAGCAATTCAGTAATGTGGCAGGATACAAAATCAATGCACAGAAATCAGTTGCTTTCTTATACACTAACAATGCAACTGCAGAAAGAGAAATTAGAGAAACGATTCCATTTACAATAGCACCAAAAACCATCAGATACCTTGGAATAAACCTAACCAAAGAGGTAAAGGATCTATACTCTAGGAAGTACACTCATGAAAGAAATTAAAGAAGAAACAAAAAGATGGAAAAACATTCCGTGCTCATGGATTGGAAGAATAAACTTTGTTAAAATGTGTATGCTCCCCAGAGCAATCTATACCTTCAAAGCCATCCCGATCAAAATTCCAATGACATTTTTCAAAGTGCTGGAACAAACAATCCTAAAATTTCTATGGAATCAGAAAAGTCCCTGAATTGCCAAGGAAATGTTGAAAGAGAAAAACAAAGCTGGGGGCATCACATTCTCCGATTTCAAGCTATATTACCAAGCCGTGATCACCAAGACAGCATGGTACTGGCACAAAATCAAACAAATACACCAATGGAACAGACTAGAGAGCCCAGATATGGACCCTCAACTCTATGGTCAAATAATCTTCGACAAAGCAGGAAAAGATATGCATGGAAAAAGACAGTCTCTTCAGTAAATGGTGGTGGGAAAATTGGACAGCCACATGCAGAAGAATGAAACTCGACCATTCTCTAACACCATACACAAAGACAAACTCCAAATGGATGAAAGACGTCAGTGTGAGACAGGAATCCATCAAAATCCTAGAGGAGAACATAGACAATAACCTCTTTGACATCGGCCACAGCAACTTCTTTCAAGATACATCTCCAAAGGCTAGTGAAACAAAAGTAAAAATGACCTTTTGGGACTTCATCAACATAAAAAGCTTCTGTACAGCAAAGGAAGCAGTCAACAAAACAAAGAGGCAACCCACAGAATGGAAGAAGATATTTGCAAATGACACTACACATAAAGGGCTGGTATCCAAGATCTATAAAGAACTTCTTAAACTCAACACCCAAAAAACAAATAATCAAGTCAAAAAAGTGGGCAGAAGACATGAAAAGACACTTCTCTGAAGAAGACATACAAATGGCTAACAAACACATGAAAAAATGTTTATCATCATTAGCCATGAGGGAAATTCAAATCAAAACCACGTTGAGATACCACCTTACACCAGCTAGAATGGCAAATTTGACAAGGTAAGAAACAACAAATGTTGGAGAGGTTGTGGAGAATGGGGAACCGTCTTACACTGTTGGTGAGACTGTAATTTGGTACAGCCACTTTGGAAAACAGTGTGGTGGTTCTTCAAATAATTAAAATCGAGCTACCCTATGACCCAGCAATTGCACTCCTGGGTATTAACCCTGAAGACACAGATGTAGTAAAAAAAAGGGTCGTATGCACCCCAATGCTTGTAGCAGCAATGTTCGCAATAGCCAAACCTTGGAACGAGCTAGATGCCCTTCAACAGATGAATGGATAAAGAAGATGTGGTCCATATATACAATGGAATATTACTCAGCCATCAGAAAGGATGAATACCCAACTTTTATATCAACATGGACGGGACTGGAGGAGATTAAGCTAAGTGAAATAAATCAAGCAGAGAAAGTCAATTATCATATGGTTTCACTTATTTGTGGAACATAAGGCATAGCATGGAAGACATTAGGAAAAGGAAGGGGAAAATGAAGCATGGGAGATGGGAGGGAGAGATGAACCATGAGAGACTATGGACTCTGAGAATCAAACAGGGTTTTAGAGGGGAGCTGGGTGGGGGGATGGGTTAGTCTGGTGATGGGTATTAAGGAGGGAACGTACTGCATGGAGCACAGGGTGTTATACAAAAAGAATGGATTGTGGACTATCACATCAAAAACTAATGATGTATTGTATGTGACTAACATAACATAATAAAAAAATGTTAAATAAACCTTTTTCTTTTTTTAGAATTCAAAAAAAATTTAAAAAAAAACAGTAAAAAAAAAAAAGAAGAAAAAGAGGACTGAGCTACAGTGTGACCAAACTTCTAATCTAAAGAACTGTGAGCTAAGAAATGAACATGGTTTTAGGTCTTTATATTTGTGGTAATTTATTCCATAGAGATAGAAAACTATTAGAGCATTAGTAAATTTTTTTATAAGAATGAATGAAGGGCACCTGGATGGCTCAGTCTGTTAAGGATCCCACACTTGATCCCAGCTCAGGTCTTGATCTCAGGGTTGTGAGTTTAGGCCCCATGTTGTTCTCCATGCTGGGCATGTAGCCTACAGAAAAGAAAGAAGAGGAGGAGGAAGTGTAATGTATGGCATAGTGACTATTGTTACCATCCTATGAAAGTCAACTATAAATATTTTCCCTGAATAGAGAAAACAAATGTTAGATTAGGTTTGTATTAGTCAAGTTGGAAGTTCGTATTCTCCCTCTATCCTGGAGAAACTGGAGGTAGTCTAGAGACAGGAAAGATGTATTATAAAAGCATGATGTGGACCTAGAGGTGACAACCATGTCTCTCTTTCCCCACTATAGACAGCCAAATTAAAGCAGACAAGAGACAAGAGCTGAGAGAAAGGAGAACTTTAATTTTGAATGTAGTCAGAGCTTTTTATTATTATACTTGGAAGGGCATGTTAATTATTAAATGAGACTATTCTTGTGACTGAAAGTGAACAAGGCTTTTTATTTTCTGAGAATGAGCAGATAAGCTGTGGAGTCTGCTCAAGATTTCTTCCAATATTGTGGAAAGAACTATCCTGACACAATAGGCTCAAATGGGCAGAGGGACAAAAGAATTGGGTTTTTTGTAGATTGCACTTATGAGAGTCCTACTTGTCCAATATAACAAATTTTGTGAATTGTGGATATCATAAAGCACAAAGATAACAGCAAAAATGTAAACTTAACAAACATATACTATATGGTTTTTTAAAGATTTTGAAAAAACTTTTAATACTCCTTGTATGAAGAGATTGAGTCTGTATCCTCTCCTTAAATCTAGGAGGAAGACCTGTAACTACTGTGATCAATGGAATATGTTGGAAATGATGCTGTAAAAGTATCTAGTCCCAATCCTTAAGAAACTAGCAGATTCCACTTACTGTCTCTTGGATTGGTTGGGCGTGGAACCATCAGCAACCCTGTGTACTAGTTTCTTAGATTTGCCATAACAAAGCACCACAAACTGGGTGGCTTAAAAGAAACATAAATTTATTCTTTCACAGTTGTGGAGGCTACAAGTCCCCAGTTGAGGTGTTGACAGGGCTGTGCTCTCTCTGAAGTTTCTAGGGTAGACCAAGTTTCATTACTTTTTCTTAGTTTCTGATGTTGTTGGAAATCTTTGATATTTCTTGGCTTGTAGATGTCTCATTCCAATCTCTGCCTCCTTCATCACAGAGTTCTCCCTGTATGTCTTTTTCCATCACACTTCTCTTCTTATAAGGGCACCAGTCATATTAGAATAAAGTCTATCCTATTCCAGTATGACCTCAAATAACTAATCTGCAATAAACCTATTTCCAAACAAAGTCACATTCTCTGGTCCCTGGGATTACGACTTCAATATAACTTTTGGGGGACACAATTCAACTCATAACAGCACAACCTTTAAGAACTTAATCTATATTAAGAACATAATGAGAATTCTGGAGAAAATCACAATTAAAATTAAAATTTGTGGAACTCAGGGGAGATGGCAGAGTGGGAGGTTCCAAACCATGACTGGTCCCATGTATGCAAGTACATAATATTCAATTAGCATAAATAACCCAGAAAACAACCCAAACACTGCAGAACAATCTTCACAACTAAAAGTGGAGAAAAGGCCACATCAAAGAAGGTAGGAAGGGCAGAGATGTGGTTTTGGAGCAAAGCAGACTTTGGCCATCTGTGGTCAGGTGGAAGCCAGGGGTATGAAGAAGGGTGCAAACAGACTATCACACCAGAGCTTGCACAAGGAAGATGAATCCCCATAAGATTTGGCTTTGAAGGTGAGAGGGGCTGAGTTGTGAGTTCTTACAACCAGTGGGAATCAAATCAAATCAAATCAAATCAAATCAAATTAAAGCCTGGAATTAAAAAAAAATCGGTGGGCTTGCCTCTGGGAGAACGTGGGGCACATTAGGACACTGAGTCTGAACCCTCAAACAAACAGTAGGATAAGCAGCCCATGGAGATAAAGCATAGAAGCAGCAGTTTGAAAATTGTCTTGGGCTTATTGGAGGGAGAGTTATTTACTCGAGCATATCCTAGAGAGGCAAAAATTGTAGGGGGACCCATCCAGGAACAAAAGAAATGGCAGGTGACACTTTACTCCCTCACATCACAAGGTCAAATATGAAATCAGCTCAGCATTGATACTCACTAACTACCTAAATTGCTCACACCAAGTCCTACCCATCTTGCTACTGTAGAATTTCCCTTCCAGTCACACTTGCCTCAGTCCCAGCATTTCAGGGCCCCATTCACAGAAGAACAGCTCAAACCCTGCCAATACCATGTCTCCAACCCACACATTTAACAGGACCTCAGTTTGTGCAGGATCAGTGGCAGGTCTCATTTCACAAACAAACCAGTGAGCACCTTCTTAAAACACTCTCCAAACAGGGTAAGACTAAACACTGCTCATGACAGGCAAAGAGAGCCTCTGCAGATAACCTGACTAAAGGGGGAAAAAAAACAGCCAGAGAACAACAAGACATAGGCAAAACACATAGGGGAAATTCCATGAAGCACCAGGCACAGGGGAAGAGGGGACAGCACACTGCAGGACACTACAGGACCTCTTCTTCATAATGCCATTACCTTCAAAAGCAGGAGATGTAGCTGACTTTCCTAACACATAGAAAAAGACACAGAGACTTAGACAAAATGAGGAAACAGAGCAATAAGTCCCAAAAGAAAGAGAGGACAAAACCACTGAAAGAATACTAAGTCAAACGGTTAATATGCCTGGTAGAGAATTAAAAGTAATGATTATAAAGATACTCACTGGACTTCAGAAAAGACTTAAGGACCTTTAACAAAGAGATAAAAAGAACCAGAGTTGAAAAATACAATAAATGAAATTAAAAATACTCTTGAAAGAATAAATAGTAGGCTAAAGAAAACAGAGGAAGGAATTAATGACATGGAAGACAGAGTAATGGAAAGCAATCAATCTGAGAAAGTAAGAGAAAAATAATTATGAAAATTGAGAATACACTTAGGGAACTCTGACTCTATCAAGTGTAATAACATTTCCATTATAGGGATCCGAGAGGAAGAAGAGAGAAAATGGGGGCATAAAATTTATTTGTGAAAAAAAAGAAAATTATTTAAAATACAGTGAAAACTCTAATCTGGAGAAGGAAACAGATATCCAGATCCAAGAGGCACAGAAATACCCCAAAAAAATCAACTCAAGGAGGTCCACACTAAGACTCATAGTAATTAAAATGGTAAAAAAGCCCCCCATGCAGCCCCACCACCTGTGGACGGGCCATGAGGCTGCCGCCGGCCCTTCACCTTCTCTTCCGGGTGCCGCCCCCACCCCCACCCCCCCCCCGCCCCGCCTCTGAGGCTCTGTGCCCCGCCGCCTCAGGTGCCCCAGAGGAGTGTGGCAAGAGTGGAGTGCTAGGAGGTTGGGGGTCGTGGGTTCCTCCATCCCCTCCCCTGCACAGTGAAGGCATGCTGCTGTGGGGTCCAGGATGTGCATCTGCAGAGGAGTGGGATCTGGAAGGCTCAGACCAGTTCTGAAAGCCCCAGGACCTAAAGAAAAGTTAACACTTACCAAGATGACACAGCTACTAGAACCTGTGCATTTGAAAACAACAACAAGGAGGAGAAGCAAGATGGCAGAGGAGTAGGAGATGTAAATTTTATCTGGTCCCAGGAATTCAGATAGATAGGTATCAAACCATTCTGAACACCTACAAACTCAACAGGAGATAAAAGAAAAGAATAGCAGCAACTCTCTGAAGAGAAAAGCAACCACTTTCTGGAAGGTAGGACGTGTGGAGAAGTGAATCTGAGGCGATATATGGGAAGATAGACCATGGGAGGAGGGAGCCTCCATTAGCCAGCTACCAGCAAGTAACAGAGCAGCAGAGCACAAAAGTGGAACTTTCAGAAGTCTGCTCTGCTGAGGGACATCGCTCCAGTGGCTAAGCGGGGGATGGAACCCTCACTGGGACAGTGTGGTCTCAGGACCCTGAGGGTCACAGAAAGACCGGGGGTCCTGAGTGTGGCAGAGCCCCCAAGTATCAGAGTGGGGAAGCCAGCTGCAAAGATAGAGCTGAGAAGTGGAGTCTCAGCTCAGGGTTGCCATAAACTATGATCCATGGCACAGTCAGGCCATTACTCTTCCAGCAGGGACCCAACAAGAGGCAGATCCAGGGAGACTCCCCTTCCTCCCCTGGGAGGAGCTGCACAGGAACACACCACAGGAATCTGCTGGGTTTGGAGACTCCAAATGGGGTCATGTGCCAGAGATAGAAACGCTGGGTCACAGGCCAGGTGAGCACAGAGTGCAGCCTTTGACCAGGGAGACAGGAGTGATTGAATGCTTTTCTCTGGGGACTTACTGAGGAGTGGGGCCTGAGATCTTGGCTCCTCTGGGGAGGAGATTGGGAGGCCGACATTTTCATGCTCGTCCTCCAAAGCTCTACAGAAAGCTTTCAGGGAACAAAAGTTACAGGGAGCAAACCCAAGCAGATGACCTAGTCTGGCCCTTAACAAGGGTGGTGCAATTCCACCTCGGGCAAAGATATTTGAGAATTACTGCAACAGGCCCCTCCCCCAGAATATCAGCAAGAACAGCCAGCCAAGACCAAGTTTACCGATTAATGAGAATGCAGAACTCCAGCACTAGGGGAAAACAGCACATAGAATTCATGGCTTTCCCCTCCCCCATGATTCTTTAGTCATTCAAAGTTAATTTTTTTAATTTTATTTATTTTTTACATTTTCTATTTTTTTGAATTTTTATTTTTCCCTATTTCAACCAACATCTTATCTTATCAATTCCTTTTTTTAAAAAATCTTTTTTAATTTTCATTTTTACAGTCATATTCTATCCCTTCATTGTAGTTAACCTTATTTTTTGTATATATATAAGTTTTTATCTCTTTAAAATTTGGGGATACACTTTCTTCTAACAGAACAAAATATACCCTAAATTTCTAGTGTATGGCATCGTTCTAGTCTTGTGCCTGATCACATTCTCTCCCTGACCCTTTTTTTTTTAATTTCATTTTATTATGTTATGGTAGTCACCATACAATACATCATTAGTTTTTGATGTGGGGATCCACAATCCACTGTTTTCATATAACACCCCATGTTCCATGCAGTGCATGCCCTCCTTAATACCCATCGCCAGGCTAACCCATGTCCCCAGCCCCCTCCCCTCTAAAACCCTGTTTATTTCTCCATTGACCAGGGAGACAGGAGTCTCATAGAATGAGTCTGGAAGCTTTCCTTCTGTTTCTAGTTTTTGAAACAGCTTCAGGAGAATAGGTATTATTTCTTCTTTGAATGGGTGGTAGAATTCCCCAGGGAATCCATTGAACCCTGCACTCTTGTTTTTTGGGAGGTTTTTGATCAGTGCTTCAATCTCATTACTGGTTATTGGCCTATTCAAGTTGTCAATTTCTTCCTGTTTCAGTCTTGGCAGCTTATAGGTTTCCAGGAAGGCATCCATTTCATCCAGATTGCTCAGTTTGTTGGCATATACTTGTTGCTAATAATTTCTTTTTTTTTTTAAGATTTTATTTATTTATTTGAGAGAGAGAATGAGAGGGAGGAGGGTCAGAGGGAGAAGCAGACTCCCTGCCGAGCAGGGAGCCCGATGCGGGACTCGATCCCGGGACTCCAGGATCATGACCTGAGCCGAAGGCAGTCGCTTAACCAACTGAGCCACCCAGGCACCCTGTTGCTAATAATTTCTAATAATTGTTTCTATTTCAGTGCTGTTAGTCGTGATCTCTCCCCTTTCACTGATAATTTTATTTATTTGGGTCTTTTCTCTTTTCTTTTGGATGTCTGGCCAGTGGTTTATTGATCTAATTAATTCTTTCAAAGAACCAGCTTCTAGTTTCATTGATCTGATCTACTGTGTTTCTGGTTTCTAATTCATTGATCTCTGCTCTAATCTTAATTATTTATCTTCCAATGAGTGGCTTAGGCATCATTTGTTGCTTTTTCTCTAGTTCTTTAAGGTGTAGAGTTAGTTGGTGAATTCGGGATTTTTCTATCTTTTTGAGTGAGGCTTGGTTGGCTATGTATTTCCCCTTTAGGACTGCCTTTGCAGTAGTCCATAGATTTTGGACCAATGTGTTTTCTTTCTCATTGGTTTCCATGAAATGTTTAAGTTCTTCCTTGATTTCCTGGTTGACCCAAACATTCTTGAGCAGAGTGGTCTTTAGCTTCCAAGTGTTTGAATTTCTGCCAAATTTTTTCTTGTGATTGAGTTCCAGTTTTAAGGCATTGTGGTCTGAGAATATGCAGGGAATAATCTCAATATTTTGATATTGGTTGAGACCTGATTTGTGACCCAGTATGTGGTCTATTCCGGAGAAAGTTCCATGTGTGCTTGAGAAGAATGAGTATTCTATTGTTTTAGGGTGGAATGTTCTGTATATATCTATGAGGTCCATCTGGTCCAGGGTATCAAGCAAAACTCTTGTTTCTTTGTGGATTTTCTGCTTAGATGATCTGTCCATTGCTGAGAGTGGAGGGTTGATGTCTCCTACAATTAACATATTGTTATCAATATGACTCTTTACTTTGGTTAACAGCTGGCTTATGTAGATGGCTGCTCCCATGTTGGGGCATAGATATTTACACTTGTTAGATCTTCTTATTGGATAGACCCTTTAAGAATGATACAGGGTCCTTCTGTGTCTCTAACTACAGTCTTTAGCTTAAAATCTAATTTGTCTGATATAAGAATTGCTACCCCAGCTTTCTTTTGAGGTCCGCTGGCATGGAAGATATTTCTCCATCCCTTCACTTTCAGTCTGGATGTATCTTTAGGTTCAAAATGGGTCTCTTTTAGACAGCATATGGATGGGTCCTGTCTTTTTATCCAATTTGCACCCTATGCCATTTTATGGGAGTATTTAGGCCATTCACATTCAGAGTGATTACTGAAAGATATGAATTTATTGTCATCATGTTGCCTGTGAAGACCTTGTTTTTATAGATTGTCTCTGTAAATTTCTGTTGTATATCACTCTTGGGATCTTTCTCCTTTTATACAACCCCCCTTGATATTTCTTGCAGTGCCGGCTTAGTGGTCACATATTCTTTCACCTTCTTCTGGTCTTGGAAGCTCTGCATCTCTCCATCCTTTTTAAATGACAGCCTTGCCAAATAAAGTATTCTTGGCTGCATGTTCTTCTCATTTAGTATCCTGAATATGTCTTGCCAAGCATTTCTGGCTTGCCATGTCTTTGTGGATAGGTCTGACATTATTCTGATGTTCCTCCCTCTGTACATAAGGAATCTCTTCCCCCTAACTGCCATTAAGATGGTTTCCTTGGTTCTAAGATTTGCGAGTTTTACTATTACATGCCAGAGTGTTGGCCTGTTTTCCTTGATCTTGGGAGGGGTCTTCTCTGCCTCTTAGACACGAATGTTTGTTTCATTCCCCAGATTAGGGACGTTCTCAGCTACAATTTCCTCAAATGTATCTTCTAGTCCTCTCTCTCTCCACTCCCTCTGGGATTCCAATAATTCTGACATTGGATCATTTCATAATGTTACATATTTCTCTGATTCTATTTTCATGGGTTCTGAGTTGTTTTTCCTTGGCCTCCTCTTTTCCCTTTTTATCTATTAAATTGTCTTCCAGGTCACTAATTCATTCTTCTGCCTCACTTACCCTAGCTGTTAGATTATCTAGATTAGATTGGACCTCATGGATAGCATTTTCAAGTTCTGCCAATTCAGCTTTCATTTCTGCCCTTATTGACTCTACATTGCCATTAATTGATTTCTCCATTCTAGCTGTTGTCTTCACAATTGCTAGCTGAATTCCACCTCCAACATCTTGGTTATATCTGAATCCATTTGTAAATATGTGGCATAATTCATAATCTGAATCTTTTCTATTTTGGGGTTTCCTCTTCCTAGTCAGTCTGTTGATGGGTGGTTGAGGGAATGTATAGAGTCCAAATTGTTGACCACAACCCAAGCAAGATGCACCTGTTTTCTTGGGACCTTAGGGTTGCTGGCCTCTTGTTTTCCCAAGCTGTCTTCTGGGGTAGGGGCCTGCCATGCTGTTATGCAAGCAACTTGTTTGGGCAGAGTTGCCCTGCCCCCCTGTGGTGGGGGATGGGCTCAGTGGGAACCAGTTTTGGGGGCTTTTGTTCTTTGGCAGCCTTCCCAGGCAGCTTTCCCTGGCAGCTTTCCACGTTTCTTCTGAGAGTCAGAGCAGAAGAGGCCGTTTCCAGCCCTCTGCCCCAGAGCAGAGAGATCACAGTCTGTGCTTCAGGGAGCTCTCTGGGCCACAGTCTTTCCATTTCTGTCTGTGCTGTCATAAACTGCAGCATAGTGGGTTGTGCTCCCTTCCATAGTGCTCCTAGTCCTGCCTCCAGGTTGGGACACGTCTCTGCCCTTTGTGCCTCTAAAACCTCCAGCCGCCCCCAGTTTGCACACACAACACCCCCGTTCTGGTTTCCATCTAAATTCCTTTCCCTGCCGCTACTGGTCTGTGAGTCTGTGCCCCATCTCTAGTGCAGGAGGCTATCACTCACTAGTGGTGTAGGATCCTCTCCCTTCCATCTATCCTCCGATATCTGCCTGCGGAATCATGGCTCCCCACTTAGTACCTTGAAACCAACCACCTGTGATATTCTGTTTATAGACATCTAGATCGTCTTACTTCTCAGGCTGATTTCATGGGTGCTCAGAGTGGTCTGGTAGATATCCAGCTCAATTCCGGGGACCAGTTGGAATAGTGTCCCCTAGTCCTCCACCATCTTTTCCTCTCTCTTCCAATGTCTTTTTGTTTTTTTAATTTAAATTCAATTTAGTTAACATATATTGTAATATTAGTTTCAGGAATAGAATTTAGTGATTCATCAGTTGCATATAACACCCAGTGTTCATTACATCAATTGCCCTCCTTAGTACCCATCACCCAATTACCCCATACCCCAACCCTCCTCCCCTCTAGCAACCCTCAGTTTCTTTCCTATAGTTAAGAGTCTCTTGTGGCTTGCCTCCTTCTCTGTTTTCCACTTATTTTATTTTTCCTTCCTTTCCCCTATGTTTCATCTGTTTTGCTTCTTAAATTCCACATATGAATGCAATCATATGGTATTTGTCTTTCTCTGACTGACTTATTTTGCTTAACATAATACCCACTAGTTCCATTCATATCATGCAAATAGCAAGATTTCATTCTTTTTGATGGCTGAGTAATATTTCATTGTATATATGTACTACATTTCTTTATTCATTCATTTGTCAATAGACATTTGGGCTCTTTCCATAGTTTGGCTACTGTGGACATTGCTGCTATAAACATTAGGGTTCATGTGCCCCTTCAAATCACTGTGTTTGTATCCTTTGGATAAATATGTAGTAGTGCAATTGTTGGGTCATAGGGTTTTCCAGATTGGCTGTACCAGTTTGCATTCCCACTAACAGTTTTAGAGGATTCCTCTTTCTCCACATCCTCGCCAACATCTGTTGTTTCCTGAGTTAATTTTAGCCATTCTGACTGGTTTGGTTTTTATTTGGATTTCCCTGATGCCAAATGATGTTGAGAATTCTTTCATGTGTCTCTTGGCTATTTGTATGTTTTCTTTGGAGATATGTTTGTTCATGTTTTCTGCCCATTTCTTGACTGGATTATTTGTGTTTGGGGTGTTGAGTTTGATAATTTTTTTTTTTTAATTTTTGGATACTAGCCCTTTATCTGCTGTCATTTGTGAATATTTTCTCCCATTCCATAGTTTTCCTTTTAGTTTTGTTGACTGTTTCCTTTGCTATGCAAAAGCTTTTTATCTTGATGAAGTTCCAGTAGTTCATTTTTGCTTTTGTTTCCCTTGCCTTTAGAGATGTGTCTAGCAAGAAGTTGCTGTGGCTGAGGTCAAAGAGGTTGCTGCCTGTGTTCTCCTCCAGGATTTTAATGGTTTCCTGTCCCACCTTTAGGTCTTTCATCCATTTTGAGCACTTATGAAAGAAATTGGGTTCCCTTCTCAGAGTATCATAATGCTGAAATCAAAGTTACAGCTGTGATAAGCTCTTATCTGGAAGCTCTGGGGAAAATATTCCCTCTAAGCTCATTCTCATTGTTAGAAAAATTCAGTTCCTTGTAGTTATAGGTCTATTGTAGGACTGTTTCCTTTTTACATGCCAGTCAGGGGCCATTCTCAGCTCTCTGCATTTTATGCCAACAACAGCACATTAACTACTTCTTGTGGTCTGAGTCTTTCACCTTATCTTCTACTACCAGTTGAAGAAATCTTCTTTTAAAGGCTCATTTCAAGCCTACCTGGGTAATCTCCTTATCTTAATGTAAACTGATTTGAGACTGTAATTACATCTATAAAATCTTTTCACAGCAGCACCTAGATTAGTGTTTTATTGAATAACTGCACACCAAGGTCTAGGAATATCGAGAGACCATTTCAGAATTATTTCTTACCACAGATATACATTCTGTTAGGCACTTAGAAACTGGATCTACAGCATTGAATCAAACAGCCCAAAATTATGGCCCTTAGGGATTTTATGTTGTAGTACAAGAAGATAGACAGTAAGAAAATAAGTAAGTAAAATATATAGTATGCCAGATGGTGATAAATAGTATAAAAATAAAGTAGGGGAGGATTGGAACTGCTAGGCAAAAATCTTGTTTCAATTATAAATAGAATGGTCAAGAAAGTCCTCACTAAGGAAGTGACATTTGAGTAGATCTTAAGATAAAGAGTAAGGCTGCAAGTATCTGTGGGAAAGGCATTACTGGCAGAGAGAACAGTAAGTGCAAAGGCCCTAAAGCAGATAGTAAAATCCTTATTCTGATCCCAGCCCTGGCTCCTGTCTTCCTCTCCTGCTTCATCTCAGTCCCCTCGTGCCTCACTTTTTGAGTTTCAGTTACATTCTTCTCTTTCTTGTAATGCTCTTCCCTTGGATCTTCTATGGCTACCCTTTGTTATTTAAATCTTAGCTCATGTCATTTCCCAGTCTCATTTTTGTTTTGTTTTGTTTTCTAAACAATTGGAAACAGATTTGATGTACATGATTTCCTGTTGTGAAGGCTTAGTGTTTACTTATTGCATAAGAGGAGCACCTACAATTGTTAACAGGAAACCAAAAGGTTTTTTTAAAAGCCAAATATGCTCAGATCTATACAAATTAATATATCTAATCTTTTTTACATTTAATCAACGTTTGAGTACTTTAAAGAATCACTTATTTAGATATGATTGACATACAAAAAGCTGGTCATATTGAATGTATACAACTTGGTGTGTTTGGCTATACATCTATTAAGCCAGCACCACAATCAATGCCACAAACATATCCATTACCTCCCAGGGTTTTTCCCCTTCCTTTTTATTTATTATTATTATTTGTGATAAGGCTACAACATAAAATCTACCCTTTTAGCCAAAAAAATTTGTAATATTGCTTTCTCTACTAGAGAGTAAACTCAGTGTGCACAAAGGCCATGTATATTTTGCTTTCCACTATATTCCCATAATCTAGCACAATGCCTGACACATAATTTGTGCTCTACTGGTTAGGTTTACCAAGGCAGAATGCAGAAATAAATTAGTTATGTAAGCCAGTATACAACTGCTATCTATAAATCCTGATTTTAAATGTTTGTGATCACCCAAAAAGTCCGTCTTCATTATTAAATTTATATATGAACCTCACATTTTAATTTATAAAATGTGTATTATATCAAGTTTCATTCATTTCAATCATATAGTTGTTTTAGTGCAAACTTTGTTTTGAATAAAAACATCCATTATTTCAAAAATACCCCAAAACACTGATCTAACACAACCATTTGATCGTATAAAATGGGAAACTGAGGCCACAGAAGAGAAAGAAAAGATTTGTTCAGAGTTATATGGTGAGTCAGTGACAGCATTAATCCCCTGAACCATGTCTTTTAACTCCTTGATTAGTTATCCTCCTTCATCTTCTGAGTATACTCAGTTGAAATGTGACATATTGGAGGACATGGATGGTGGGGTTTCAGATGGCCACTGAGCTCCTCTGAGGGCCATGACTTAGAAGGAAGAAGTGGAAAATATGACTAGGGTCAATATAGAGCCTGTAGGTTCAGATGGAATCCAGAGCAAAGTGCTCAGAGATTCAAGACATGGACTAGAGAGCTGCATCTTATTTCCAGGATATACAACATGGCCATTCCTTTACTTTCCATCCCCCAAAGAGCAGACTGGTAAAATTCTCAAGATGTGTAGCCATACAGTCATAGTACTTGAAGGAGGTAGGGAATTCTAATGTGTGTAGAACTGGCTTCTTTCTAGGATATAAGTAGATAAGATAATAAAAATCTTAGTATTACATGAAACATTCACTTATGAACATGTATGGAGCATTGACTCAATATCAAACACTATGCTGAGTGCTGGGGATACAGTGTTGAATAAGACTGGGTCTCTATTCTTTTTTGATATTTATTTATTTATTTATTTATTTATTTATTTATTTATTTATGATAAAGTGAGAGAGCAGAAGCGGGGGAGGGGGGCAGAGGGCGAGGGAGAAGCAGGCTCTCCACTGAGCAGGGAGTCCTACACGCAGCTCGATCCCAGGACTGTGGGATCATGAGCTGAGCTGAAGGCAGACGCTTAACCAACTGAGCCACCCAGGCACCCCTGGGTCCCTACTCTTAAAAAGATCATAATCTACATGGATAGATAGACAAGAAAACAGAAAATTAACAAGTGTGATAAGACTATGCTTGAGATCAGCATATGGAGTTATGCATGATTCACTCTTAAGTATTCTTGCTCAGGGGTTGTCCAAAATTTTGAACATCTCCAGTGATGGGGAACCTCACTACTTTTTCAGGGACATACTCCTATACAGCTGCCTACTAGCTCTCCAAGTCATAGCAATGCAGGAAATATTTCCTGGCAGCTAAGGACTAAGTGGAGTCCAAAAAGAAGAAAGCTAAAAAAGTAGATCAGTACAATAGAAAGAGCTCTGAGAGTTTATTGACAAGGGAAGATTTTTTTTTTAATGAAACAACGGAAAACAGCTATTCTTGAGATTAGTATGCAGAATAAAGCAGCTTTTTGTATGTACTGACTTAAAAACAGCTTTAAGAAAGAGAGGGGCAAGATGGCAGAAGAGTAGGGGACTCCATTTCAACTGGTCCCCTGAATTTACCTGGATATCTACCAAACCACTCTGAACACCCATGAAATCAGCCTGAGATGTAAGAATATATATCTGGATCTCTATGAGCAGAAAAATCACCAGCGGTCATGAGTATGAAAGGCAGAGTCATGATTCTGAAGGCAGATATTGGAAGATAAACAGACGGGGGAGGGAGCCACAATAAACTGGCCCCTGGAAAGGGATATAACATCAGAACACCAGGGACCCGTGATAACTTGCTGAGGGGTAGTGGTGGGCCAGAAAGGGCTAGATAACAGTGCTCAAACAGGATCCAGGAGCTGTGGGGGAGCATGCATGAACCCAGGACCACTAGCGAGAACCCAGGGCCACTCGCAGGAACCTGGGGCTGCTTGGGGTTTTGGAAGCACAAAGGACAGAGACAAGCAGGGCTCCTCAGTCCACCACTGAGAGGGTCGCTGGGGGTATGCACCACCAGTGGGAGGTTGCAATTTTCAGTAGCACTTACAGAAATAGAGACTGTGTGTTCTGGACTGTTCAAAGAAGAGCAGACTGTGATTTCTTTGCTCTGGGTCAGAGGTCTGGGTGTGGACATTTTCCTTTGCTCTGACCCTCAGAAAAGGCACAAAAAGCTGCCAGAGAACAAAAGCTCAAAAAACTGGTTTCCACAAAGCACAGCCCCCTGACAGGGGGTAGGGCAACTCTGCCCAAGCAGGGTTGCCTGAGAAACAGCGAGGCAGGCCCCTCCCCCTGAAGACAAGCTGGAAGAACAAGAGGAGGACAACCCTAGGGTCCCCATAAAACTGTAAAACCCCAACACCAGGGGAAAATAGTATATTGAGGTCCAGGCATTGCCTCACGGCTTGTGTATTTTTCAGATACAACTTATTTTTTTCTTTTTATTCTTTCTCATGTTGCTTCTCTGTTTTTTTTTCTTTTTACCTTCCTCTTATTTCAACTAGATGTTTAATATAACATATCTCATAGTAGCTTTTTAACTTGTGCTTTTCACACCTATATTTATTTTATATAGATATAATCTTCAATGTATAGATAGATAGACAGATAGATAGATATCAGTTTTATTTTCCCAGTAACTCTGGGAAGTAGTATCATCTAACAAACAAACAAAATACACTCCAGAAGAACTGAAATACCCTACCCTGCCCACATTGGGAGATTATAGCACCCCCCGGTCCTCACTCCCCCTTTTTCCTTTTCTTTTTTTCATTTTATTCTTCTCTCTTTCTTTTTTTTTAATTTTTAATTTTTTTAATTTTTAAATTTTTTTTTAAGATTTTTTTTTTTATCTGAGAGAGAGAATGGGAGACAGAGATCATGAGAGGGGGAGGATCAGAGGGAGAAGCAGACTCCCCACTGAGCAGGGAGTCCAACGTGGGACTCGATCCCGGGACTCCAGGATCATGACTTGAGCCGAAGGCAGTTGCCCAACCAACTGAGCCACCCAGGCGCCCCTTAATTTTTTAATTTTATAAATTTTATTCTTGGGTTTCACTTGGACTTTGTTTTTTAGGTGGTGGCTTCCCACTGCTCCAGCTTTTCCCAGGGTGCATCTTCCCCGGATTGTGGTTGATATTTTGGACTCTATACATTCCCTCAACCACCCCTCAACAGAATGAATAGGAGGAGGAACTCCCAACAAAGAAAAGAATCAGAGACAATGGCCTCTCTTGCAGACCTAATGGATATGGATATAAACAAGATGTCAGAGATGGACTTCAGGGTAGCAATTATGAAGTCAATAGCTAGGCTTGAGAAAACCATTAACAGCAATATAAAATCTCTGAGGGCAGAAGTGAGAGCTAATCAGGCCGAACGTAAAAATGCTATGAAAGAGATGCAGTCTAAACTAGATACTCTAAGAGCTAGGGTAAATGAGGCAGAAGCATGAATTAGGGATCTAGAAGATAAGCTGATAGAAAGGAAAGAACAGGAGGCCTAGGATAAACAGCTTAAAATCCATGAGAACAAACTTAGAGAGACAGACCAATGTCAGAATTATTGGGATCCCTGAGGGGGTGGAAAGAGAGGACTAGAAGGTATATTTGAGCAAATTGTAGCTGAGAACTTCACTAATCTGGAGAAAGAAACAAGCATTCATGTCTAAGAGGCAGAGAGGACCATTCCCAAGATCAAGGAGAACAGACCGAAGCCCTGGCATATAATAGTAAAACTCGCAAATCTTAGAACCAAAGAAGACATCCTGAGAGCAGTTATGGGGAAGAGATTTCTTGCATATGGAGGGAGGAACATCAGAATAATGTCAGACCTGTCCACAGAGACCTAGCAAACCAGAAAAGGCTGGCAAGACATATTCAGGGTACTAAATGAGAAGAACATTCAACAAAGAATACTTTATCCAGCCAAGCTGTCATTCAGAACAGATGGAGAGATAAAGAGCTTCCAGGACTGGCAGAAACTGAAAGAATATGGGACCATCAAGCCATTGCTGCAAGAAATACTAAAGGGGATTCTATAAAAGAAGAAAGACCACAAGAGTAATATAGACCAGAAATTTACAGACACAATCCATAGAAACAGGAACTATACAGACAAGAGGATGGCAATAAACACATATATTTCAGCAGGTACTCTCAATGTGAACAGCCTAAATGCTCCCATGAAATGGCACAGGGTTGGAGATTGGATACAAAGCCAGGACCCATCCATATGCTGTCTACAAGAGACTCATTTTGAACCTAAAGACACCTCCAGACTGAAAGTGAGGGGATGGGGAATCATTTTTCATGCCAACAGACCTCAAAAGAAAGCTGGGGTAACAATTCTTATATCAGGGGCACCTGGTGGCTCAATCATTAAGCATCTGCCTTCGGCTCAGGTCATGATCCCAGGGTCCTGGAATCAAGCTCCACATCAGGCTCCCTGCTCAGTGGGAAGCCTGCTTCTCCCTCTCCCACTCCCTCTGCTTGTGTTCCCTCTCTCTCGCTGTGTCTCTCTCTGTTAAATAAATAAATAAAATCTTAAAAACAAAAAACAAAAAATAATTCTTATATCAGACAAATTAGAATTTAAACCAAAGACTGTAGTAAGACATCCAGAGGGATTCTATATCATTCTTAAGGGGTCTATCCAAAAAGAAAATCTAACAATTATAAATACCTATGCCCCCAACATGGGAGCAGCCAACTATATAAGCCAGCTGTTAACCAAAATAAAGAATCATATTGACAATAATACATTAAAAGTAGGAGATTTTAACACTCAACTCTCAGCATTGGACAAATCATCTAAGGAGAAGATCAACAAAGAAACAAGAGCTTTGAATGAAACTTTGGACCAGAAGGACTCCATAGATATATTCAAAACACTCCACCCTAAAACAACAGAATGCTTATTCCTTTTGAATATACATGGAATGTTTTCCAAAATAGACCACATACTGTGTCACACATGAGGTCTCAGCCATTAACAGAAGACTGAGATTATTCCCTGCATGTTATCAGACCACAATGCCTTGAAACTGGAACTCAATCACAAGAAAAAATTTGGAAGGAATTCAAACACTTGGAAGCTAAAGAATGATTTGGTCAACCAGGAAATTAAAGAAGAACTTAACAATTCATGGAAACTGATGAGAACGAAAACACTTCAGTCCAAAACCTATGGGATACTGCAAAGGCAGTCCTAAGAGGGAAATACATAGCCATCCAAGCCTCTCTCAAAAAATTAGAAAAATCCCAAATGAACAAGCTAACCTTACACCTAAAGAAGCTGGAAAAAGAACATCAAATAAAACTGAAATCAACAGGAGAAGAGAAATAATAAAGATTAGAGCAGAAATCAATGAAATAGAAACCAGAAAAACAGTGGAACAGATCAACAAAACTAGAAACTGGTTCTTTGAAAGAATTAAAAAGATCAATAGACCACTGGCCAGACTTATCCAAAAGAAAAGAGAAAGGACCCAAATTAATAAAATCATGAATGAAAGGGGAGAGATCATGACTAATACCAAGGAAACAATTTTTAGAAATTATTACCTTCAACTATATACCAACAAATTAAGCAACTGGAAGAAATGGATGCACTGCTGGGAACGTAAACTACCAAGACTGAAACAGGAAGAAATAGACAATCTGAATAGATCAGTACCAAAATTGAAGCAGTAATCAAAAACCTTCCAAAAAAAAACAAAAACAAAAACAAAAGTCCAGGGCCAGATGGCTTCCCGGGGGAATTTTGCCAAACATTTAAAAAAGAAATCATATGTATTTTACTGAAGCTCTTCCAAAAAATAGAAATGGAAGGAAACCTTCCAAAGTTATTCTATCAGACCAGCATTACCTTGATCCCAAAACCAAACAAAGACCTTATCAAAAGGGAGAATTACAGACCACTATACCTGATGAACATGGATGCCAAAATATTCAACAACATCCTAACCAATAGGTTTCAACAGTACATTAAAAGGATTGTCCATTATGACCAGGTAAGATTTATTCCTGGGATGCAAGTGTGGTTCAACATTTGCAAATCAATCAATGTGATAGAATGCATTAATAAAAAAAAGACAAGAACCATAAGATACTCTCAATTGATGCAGAAAGAGCATTTGACAAAATACAATGTCCATTCCTGATTAAAACTCTTCAGAGTATGTGGATAGAGGGAACATTCCTCAATAACATAAAAACCATCTATGAAAGCCCACAGCGAATATCATTATCAATGGGGAAAAGCTGAGAGCTTTTCCCTTAAGGTCAGGAACACGAATGGGATGCCCACTCTCACCATTATTGTTCAACGTAGTATTAGAGTACTAGCCTCAGCATCAGACAACAAAAAGAAATAAAAGGCATCCAAATTGTCAAAGAAGAAGTCAAATTCTCTCTTCACAGATGACATGAAACTTTATGTGGAAAACCCTAAAGACACCACCTCAAAATTACTAGAACTCATACACCAAGCAATTCAGCAATGTGGCAGGATACAAATCAATGCACAAAAATCAGTTCATTTTCAATACACTAACAATATAACTGTAGAAAGAGAAATTAAGAATTGATTCCATTTACAATAGCACCTAAAACCATAAGATACCTAAGAATAAACTTAACCAAAGAGGTTAAATATCTATACTCTAGGAGCTACAGAATGCTTATGAAAGAAATTGAGGAAGACACAAAAAGATGGAAAAGCATTCCATACTCATGGATCAGAAGAATAAATATTGTTAAAATGTCTATCCTGCCCAGAGCAATCTACCCTTTCAATGCCTTCCCTATTAAAATACCATTTGCAATTTTCAAGGAGCTGGAACAAACATCCTAAAATTTGTATGGAACCAGAAAAGACCCCAAATCGCCAAGGGAATGATGAAAAAGAAAAACAAACCTGGGGGCATCACGTCGCCTGACTTTAAACTATATTACAAAGCTGTGATCACCAAGGCAGCATGGTATTGGCACAAAAACAGACACATAGACCAATGGAATAGAACAGATACTCCAGAAATGGACCCTCAACTCTATGGTCAACTAATCTTCAACATATCAGAAAAAAATATCCAATGGAAAAAAGACAGTCTCTTCAATAAATGGTGCTGGGAAAATTGGACAGCCACATGCAGAAGAATGAAATTTGACAATTCCCTTACACGATACACAAAAATAAACTCAAAATGGATGAAAGACCTGAATGTGAGACAGGAATCCATCAAAATTCTAGAAGATAACATAGGCAGTAAGGTCTTCGACATTGTCCACAGCAACTTCTTTCAAGACTGTCTTCAAAGGCAAGGGAAACAAAAATGAAAATGAACTTTTGGGACTTCATGAAGATAAAGAGCTTCTGCACTGCAAAGGAAACAGTCAACAAAACAAAGAAGCAACCCGCTGAATGGGAGAAAATATTTACAATTGACACTACAGATAAAGGGCTGGTATCCAAGATCTATAAAGAACTTCTCAAACTCAACAATCAAAAACCAAATAACCGAGGGGAGGAGCAAGATGGCGGAGAAGTAGGAGACCTAAATTTTGCCTGGTCCCAGGAATTCAGCTAGATAGGGATCAAACCATTCTGAACACCTACAAACTCAACAAGAGATCAAAGAAAAGAATAGCAGCAACTCTCTGAACAGAAAAGTGACCACTTTCTGGAAGGTAGGATGTGGGGAGAAGTGAATTCAAGGCGATATTCGGGAAGATAGATTGTGGGGGGGAGGGATCCTCTGTCAGCCAAATACTGGCAAGTAATAGAGCAGCAGAGTACAAAATTAGAACTTGTAGAAGTCTGCTCCACTGAAAGATGTCGCTCCAGTGGCTAAGTGGGGGATGGAACCCTCGCTGGTACAGTGTGGTCTCAGGACCCTCAGAGTCACAGAAAGACTGGGGGTGCCTGAGTGCAGCAGAGCTCCCAGGTATCAGAGTGTGGAAGCCGGCTGCAAAGATGGGGCTGAGTTGTGGGCTCAGGATTGCTATAAAACGTGATCCGTGGCACAGTCAGGCCTGCTGCCTCTTCCAGCAAGGACCCAACAAGCGGCAGATCCAGGGAGATTCCCCTTCCTCCCCCAGGAGGAGCAGTGCAGAAGTGCACTGAGGGATCTGCTGGGTTTGGAGACTCCAAACGGGGTCATGTGCCAGACATAGAAACACTCAGTCACAGGCTGGGTGAGCATGGAGTGCGGCCAGAGGCTGGAGAGACAGAAAAGATTGACTGCTTTTCTCTGGGGGGGTCACTGAGGAGTGGGGCCCCAAGTTCTCAGCTCCTCTGGGATGGAAATTGGGAAGCCACAATATTCACTCTTGTCCTTCAAAGCTGTACGGAAAGTTTGCAGGGAACAAAAGCTCCCAAGAGCCAACCCAAGCAGATTACATAGCCCAGACCCCGCAAGGGTGGGGCAATTCTGCCTCAGGCAAAGACATTTGAGACGCACTGCAACAGGTCCCTCCCCCAGAAGATCAGCAAGAACAGCCAGCTAAGACCAAGTTTACTGATCAGTGGGAACGGCAGAATGCCAGGACTAGGGGAATACAGCACATAGAATTCATGGTTTTTTTCCCACTGATTCTTTAGTCTTTTGAAGTTAATTTTTTTAATATTCTTTTTTGAATTTTTCTTTTTTTTTTGAATTTTTCTTTTTCCCTTTTTCAACCAACACCTTATCAATACGTTTTTTAAAAATTATTTTTTTATTTTTCATTTTTAGAGTCATATTCTATCCCTTCATAGTAGTTATCCTTATTTTTGGCATATATATATAAGTTGTTCTCTCTTTAAAATTTTGAGATACACTTTCTTCTAACAGACCAAAATATACCCTAAATCTCTAGTGTATGGCTTTGTTCTAGTCTCCTGCCTGATGACATTCTCTCCCCCTCCCTTTTATTTAATTTCTCTTCTTTCTTTTTTCAACCAACTTCTTATCTTATCAATTCCTTTTATGAAATCATTTATAATTTTCATCTCTACAGTCATATTCCATCCCTTCATCATATTTACCCTTATTTTTGTACAATATAGCATTTTTTCATTAAAATTTTGGGAGGCAGTTTCTTCTAACAGACCAAAATACACCCAAAATCTAGTGTGTGGCATGGATCTATACACCAGCCTGATCACATTTGATCATATCCTTTTTTAAAAAAACTTTTTCTTTTTCTTCTTTTTTAATCTTTTTTCCTTCTTTCCCTTTCTTTTCCCCTGGTTTCAGGTCATTTCCGATATGTTTAGTGTATATTTTTCTGGGGTCATTTTTCCCGTTAACATTTTGTTCTCTCATTCATCTATTCTCCTCTGGACAAAATGACAAGACAGAAAATATCACCTCACAAAAAAGAACAAGAGGCAGTACCAACTGCCAGGGACCTAATCAATGTGGTCATTACTAAGATATCAGAACTAGAGTTGAGAATGACGATTATAAAGATACTAACTGGGCTTGAAAAAGGCATGGAAGATATTAGAGAAACACTGTCCGGAGGAAAAAAAGAACAAAAATCTAACAAGTCGAAATCAAAAAGGCTATTAATGAGTTGCAATCAAAAATGGAGTCTCTAACTGCTAGGATAGATGAGGCAGAAGAATTAGTGATATGGAGGACCAAATGACGGAAAATGAAGAAGCTGAGAAAAAGAGAGATAAACAACTACTGGATCACGAGGGCAGAATTCGAGAGATAAGTGATACCATAAGATGACACAATATTAGAAGAATTGGGATCCCAGAAGAAGAAAGAGAGAGAGGGGCAGAAGGTACATTGGAGCAAATTATAGCAGAGAACTTCCCTAATTTGGGGAAGGAAACAGTCATCAAAATCCAGGAGGCACAGAGAACTCCCTCAAAATCAATAAAAATAGGTCAACACCCTGACATCTAATAGTAAAACTTATGAGTCTCAGAGACAGAAAATCCTGAAAGCAGGTTGAGACAAGACACCTGTAACCTACAATAGTAGAAACATTAGATTGGCAACAGACTTATCCACAGAGAACTGGCAGGCCAAAAAGGACTGGCATGATATCTTCAGAGAACTAAATGAGAAAAATATGCAGCCAAGAATACTATATCCAGCTAGGCTGTCATTGAAATAGAAGGAGAGATAAAAACCATCCAGGACAAACAAAAACTAAAGGAATTTGCAAACACGAAAGCAGCCTTACAAGAATATTGAAAAGGGTCCTCTAAGCAAAGAGAGAACCTAAAAGTAACACAGACCAGAAAGGAACACAGACACTATACAGTAACAGTCACCTTACAGGCAATATAATGGCACTATACTCATATCTTTCAATACTGACCCTGAAAGTAAATGGGCTAAATGCCCAATCAAAAGACACAGAGTATCAGATTGGACAAAAAATCAAGACCCATTGATATGCTGTCTGCAAGAGACTCATTTTAGACCCAAAGACACCTCCAGATTGAAAGTGAGGGGTGGAAAATGATGTACCATGCTAATGGACACCAAATGAAAGCTGGGGTGGCAATCCTTATATCAGACAAATTAGATTTTAAACCAAAGACTGTAATAAGAGATGAGGAAGGACCCTATATCCTACTAAAAGGGTCTATCCAACAAGAAGATCTAACATTTGTAAATATCTATGCCCCTAACATGGGAGCAGCCAATTATATAAGGTAATTAATAACAAAAGCAAAGAAACACATTGATAACAATAAAATAATAGTAGGGGAATTAAACAGCACCCTCACTGAAATGGACAGATCATCTAAGAAAAAGATCAACAAGGAAATAAAGACTTTAAATGACACACTGGACGAAAGAACTTCAAAGATATATTCAGAACATTCCATCCCAAAGCAAAAGAATACACATTCTTCTCTAGTGCCCATGGAACATTCTCCAGAATAGATCACATCCTAGGTCACAAATCAAGTCTTAACCAGTACCAAAAGATGGGGATCATTCCCTGCGTATTTTCGGACTACAGTGCTTTGAAACTAGAACTCAATCACAATCTCAAGAACTCAATCACAAGAGGAAAGTCAGAAAGAACGCAAATACGTGGAGGCTAAAGAGCATGCTATTAAAGAATGAACGGGTCAACCAGGAAATTAAAGAAGAATTTAAAAAATTCATGGAAATAATGAAAATGAAAACACAAATTTTCAAAATCTTTGGGATGCAGGAAAGGCAGTCCTAAAGGAAAACTATATAGCAATTCAAGCCTTGCTCAAGAAACAAGAAAGTTCTCAAGTACACAACCTAACCCTACACCTAAAGGAGCTGGAGAAAGAACAGCAAATAATGCCTAAACCCAGCAGGAGAAGAGAAATAATAAAGATCAGAGCAGAAATCAATGAAATAGAAACCAAAAGAACAGGAGAACAGATCAACGAAACTAGGAGCTGGTTCTTTGAAAGAATTAACAAGATTGATAAACCCCTGGCCAGCCTTATCAAAAAGAAAAGAGAAATGACTCAAACAAATAAAATCATGAATGAAAGAGGAGAGATCACAACCAACACCAAAGAAATACAAAAATTATAAGAATATATTATGAGCAACTCTATGCCAGCAAATTAGATAACCTGGAAGAAATGGATGCATTCCAGAGATGTATAAACTACCAAAACTGAACCAGGAAGAAATAGAAAACCTGAAGAGACCTATAACCACTAAGGAAATTGAAGCAGTTATCAAAAATCTCCCAACAAACAAGAGCCCAGGGCCAGATGGCTTCCCAGGGGAATTCTACCAAACATTTCAAGAAGAATTAATACCTATTCTTCTGAAACTGTTCCAAAAAATAGAAATGGAAGGAAAACTTCCAAACTCGTACTATGAGGCCACCATTACCTGATCCCAAAACCAAAGACGCCACCAAAAAGGAGAATTACAGACCAATATCCCTGATGAACATGGATGCAAAAATTCTCACCAAAATACTAGCCAATAGGATCCAACAGTACATTAAAAGGATTATTCACCAAGACCAAGCTGGATTTATCCCTGAGCTGCAAGTTTGGTTCAACATCTGCAAATCAATCCATGAGATACAATACATTAATAGAAGAAAGAACAAGAACGATATGATCCTCTCAATAGATGCAGAATAAGAATTTGACAACGTTCAGCATCCTTTCTTGATCAAAACTTTACAGAGTATAGGGATAAAGGATACATACCTCAATATCATAAAAGCCATCTGTGAAAAACCCACAGCAAATATCATTCTCAATGGTGGAAAACGGAGACCTTTCCCCTGAAGGTCAGGAACATAGCAGGGATGTCCACTACCACCACTGCTAATCACCATAATACTACAAGTCCTAGCCACAGCAATCAGACAACAAAAAGAAATAAAAGGCATCCAAATAGGCAAAGAAGAAGTCAAACTCTCACTCTCTGCAGATGATATGATACTTTATGTGGAAAACCAAAAGGCTCCACCCCAAAACTGCTAGAACTCATACAGGAATTCAGTAAAGTGGCAGGATATAAAATCAATGCACAGAAATCAGTGGCATTCCTATACACCATCAACAAGACAGAACAAAGAGCACTTAAGGAGTCGATCCCATTGACAATTGCACCCAAAACCATAAGATACCTAGGAATAAATCCAACCAAAGAGGCAAAGAACCTGTACTCAGAAAACTATAAAATACTCATGAAAGAAATTGAGGAAGACACAAAGAAATGAAAAACGTTCCATGCTCATGGATTGGAAGAACAAATATCGTGAAGATGTCAACGCTACCTAGAGCAATCTACACATTCAATGTAATCCCTATCAAAATACCATCCACTTTTTTCAAAGAAATGGAACAAATAATCCTAAAATTTGTATGGAACAAGAACAGACACCAAATAGCCAGTGGAATGTTGAAAAAGAAAAGCAAACCTGGTGGCATCACAGTTCCGGACATGAAGCTCTATTACAAAGCTGTCATCATCAAGACAGTATGGTACTGGCACAAAAATAGACACATAGATCCATGGAACAGAATAGAGAGCCCAGAAATGGGCCCTCAACTCTATGTTCAACTAATCTTCGACAAAGCAGGAAAGAATGTCTAATGAAAAAAAGACAGTCTTTTCAACAAATGGTGTTGAGAAAATTGGACAGCCACATGCCGAAGAATGAAACTGGACCATTTCCTTACACCACACACAAAAATAGACTCCAAATGGTTGAAAGACCTCAATGTGAGACAGGAGTCCATCAAAATCCTAGAGGAGAACACAGGCAGCAACCTCTTCGACCTGAGCTACAGCAACTTCTTCCTAGAAACATCGCCAAAGGCAAGGGAAGCAAGGG
>NC_058419.1:74028316-74040123 GCF_002201575.2 Neomonachus schauinslandi | reverse complement strand
ATTTGCAAATGACATATCAGATAAAGGGCTAGTATCCAAAATCTATACCGAACTTCCTAAACTCAACACCCAAAGAACAGAGAATCCAATCAAGAAATGTGCAGAAGACATGAAAAGACATTTTTCCAAAGAAGACATCCAAATGGCCAATAGATGCATGAAAAATTGCTCAACATCACTGGGCATCAGGGAAATCCAAATCAAAACCTCAATGAGATACCATTTCACCCCAGTCAGAATGGCTAAAATTAACAAGTCAGGAAATGACAGATTTTGGTGGGGATGTGGAGAAAGGGGAACCCCCCTACACTGTTGGTGGGAATGTAAACTGGCGCAACCACTCTGGAAAACATTATGGAGGTTTCTCAAAAAGTTGAAAATAGAGCTACCATACAATCCAGCAATTGCACTCCTGGGTATTTACTCCAAAGATACAAATGTAGGGATCCAAAGGGGTACATGTACCCTGATGTTTATAGCAGCAATGTCCACAATAGCCAAACTGTGGAAAGAGCCAAGATGTCCATCAACAGATGAATGGATAAAGAAGAGGTGGTATATATATACAATGGAATATTATGCAGCCATCAAAAGGAATGAGATCTTGCCATTTGCAATGACGTGGATGGAACTGGAGGGTATTATGCTGAGCGAAATAAGTCACTCAGAGAAAGACATGTATCATATGACCTCACTGATATGAGGAATTCTTAATCTCAGGAAACAAACTGAGGGTTGCTGGATTGGTGGGTGGTGGGAGGGATGGGGTGGCTCGGTGATAGACACTGGGGAGGGTATGCGCTATGGTGAGTGCTGTGAATTGTGCAAGACTGTTGAATCAAGATCTGTACCCCTGAGGCAAATAATGCAATATATGTTATGAAAAAGAAAGAAAAAAAAAGAAGATAGCAGGAGGGGAATAATGAAGGGGGGGAAATCAGAGGGGGAGACGAACCATGAGAGACAATGGACACTGAAAAAAAAATTTAGGGTTCTAGAGGGGAGGGTGGTGGGAGGATGTGTTAGCCTGGTGATGGGTATTAAAGAGGGCACATTCCGCATGGAGCACTGGGTGTTGTGCACAAACAATGAATCATGGAACACTACATCAAAAACTAATGATGTAATGTATGGTGATTAACATAACAATAAAAAAATTTTAAAAAGAAGTGGTATATATACAATGGAATATTATGCAGCCATCAAAAGGAATGTAATCTTGCCTTTTGCAATGATGTGGATGGAACTGGAGGGTATTTTGCTGAGAGAAATAAGTCAATCAGAAAGACATGTATTATATGATCTCACCGATATGAGGAATTCTTAATCTCAGGAAATAAACTGAGGGTTTCTGGAGTGGTGGGGGGTGGGAGGCATGGGGTGGTTTTGTGATAGACATTGGGCCGGGTATGTGCTATGGTGAGCAATGTGAATTGTGTAAGACTGTTTAATCACAGACCTGTACCTCTGAAACAAATAAGACATTATATGTTAAAAATAAGAAGAAGATAGTAGGAAGGGAAAAAGGAAGGGGGCAAATTGGAGGGGGAGTCTAATGATGAGAGACTATGGACTCAGAAACAAAATGAGGGTTCTAGAGGGGAGGGAGGTGGGGGGATGGGTTAACATGGTAATGGTATTAAAGGGGGCACATACTGATTGGAGCACTGGTGTTATATGCAAACAATGAATCATGGAACACTACAAAAAACTAATGATGTAATGTATGGTGATTAACATAACATAATAAAATTTTTAAAAATGCAAAAAAATACCAAATAACCAGGTCAAAAAATGTGCAGAAGTTATGAACAGATACTTTTCCAAGAAGACATACAAATGGCTAACTGACACATGAAAAAATGTTCAACATCATTAGCCATCAGGGAAATATAAATCAAAACCACATTAAGATACCACCTTACACCAGTTAGAATGGCAAAAATTAACAAGAAGCAACAAATGTTGGTAAGGGTGTTTAGAAAGGGGGACCCTCTTACACTGTTGGTAGGAATGCAAGCTGATATAGCCACTCTGGAAAACTGTATGCAGGTTCCTCAGGTTGTTAAAAATAGAGCTACCCTATGACCCAGCAATTGCACTACTAGGTATTTACCCCAAAGATATAGATGTAGTGAAAAGAATGTCCACATGCACCCCAGTGTTCATAACAGCAATGTCCACAATACCCGAACTGTGGAAGGAGCCACGATGCTCTTCAATGGATGAATGGATAAGGAAGATGTGGTACATATATGCAATGGAATATTATTCAGTCATCAGAAAGGATGAATACCCACCATTTGCACTGACATGGATGGAACTGGAGGGATTAATGCTGAGTGAAATAAGTCAAGCAGAGAAAGACAATTACATTGTTTCACTCATATGTCGAACATAAGCAATAGCATGGAGGACCGGAGGGGAAGGGAGGGAAATCTGAAGGGAGAGAAATCATAGAGGGGGATGAACCATGAGAGACTATGGACCCTGAGAAACAAACTGAGGGTTTCAGAGGGGAGGTGGGTAGTGTAAGGGGTAAAAGGGTGATGGCTATTAAGGAGGACATGTGTTGTGATGAACAGTGGGTGTTATATGCAACTAATGTATCATTGAACACTACATCAAAAATTAATGATGTAGTATAAAAACAAAAATAAAAAATAAAAACAGCTTTAAGATGTATGGTTTAGTTAACAAGTCACGTCACAGAATAATACATAAAATATGACCCTAATTGTAGATCCTATTTGATATAAGTAGTATATATAAATATATACACAAAATTCTCTGGAAAAATACAGAAAAGTCTTAAAACTATTCATCTCAAGGTACAAAAATGAATTGAAATGGGAGTTGGGAAATGGAATTACAATATCTGAATCTTATTCCCAAATCCTTTTTTGATTCACATTGGACTTCAAGCAATTTTTGCCTCCTCTCTGGTCTTTTTTCATTACCTATAAAAGAAGAGGTTAAACATGTTCTGTAAAGTTCTTTTAAACTCTACTATACTACAATTTAATGTATTTATGGTGATATTCTGAGATTTTTGCCTACATGATACAGCCATCCTCTAACTTTTTTGAGAACCATTCAAAGGTGTTTATCCTGGCAATTTCTCTTCTCCCTAAATTTGGGGAAGTGAATATTGAGCTAAATTCAGGAGTTGACATTTACATCTCTTGTATTTAGCCTTGTTTATTTGTTATAGCATTCCAGAAGCTTAAGATCATTTAAAACGAAGATCTTTTATTTGATGGCATTAACTTTGGGTCTTCTATAAAACTGATATACATTCATTCTATGTCTTCATTCATCTTTGATAAAAAATGTTAAACAGTATATGAGTTAGGTTAATCTTTGTGAGTTGTCATAGAACGCACAATTGCTACAGTGTTTGGATAAACCTGTTCAATTCTGTAAATTTACCAAGTGATATTCTCATTTTGTCCAAATTTCAACATCTTGCCCATTCAAAACCTTATAGGAGATTTTGTCAGGTGTTTGGCTGAAATCAAAATAACTCTTCATTGTTTGTTTGTTTGCTTGTTTGTTGTCATCCTAACAGGTGTTAGGTGATTTCTCATTGTAGTTTTTTTTTTAAGTTTTTTATGTAAATCTGTTAGTTAACTTACAGTGTCATATTAGCTTCACGTGTAAAATATAGTGATTCAACACTTCCATATAATCCCCAGTGCTAATCATAAAGGCACTCCTTAATCTCCATTTAACTTACCTCCCACCCACCTCCCCTATTATAATCAATTTGTTCTCTATAGTCAAAGTCTGTTTCTTGGTATGCCTCTCTCTCTCTTTTTGCCCCCCTTTCCTCCTTTGTTTTGTTTCTCAAATTCCATATATAATTGAAATCATGGTATTTGTCTTTCTCTGACTGACTTACTTTGCTTAGCATAATACTCTCATTGTTGTTTTGATTTGCATTTTCCTGATAATTCATGATGTTGTGCTCCTTTCATATACCTTAACCATTTATTTGTATGTTTTCTTTGGAATAAAAATGTCTGATCAAGTCCATTGCCCATTTTTAAATCAGGTTATTTGGTTTCCTGCTATTGAGTTATAGGATTTCCTTATATATTTTGGAATTTTTAAAAATATTTTATTTATTTATTTGAGAGTGAGAGAGAGAGGGAGAGGAAGAAGGAGACTTCCCACTAAGCAGAGAGCTTGATGTGGGCCTCAATCCCAGGATCCCGGGATCATGACCTGAGCTGAAGGGAGATGCTTAACCAACTGAGCCATCCAGGTGCTCTTATATTTTGGAAATTAACCCCTTGTCAGATAAAAAATTTGTAAATATTTTCTCTGTAAGTAAAATCATATGGTATTTGTTATGGCTAAAATTAACAACATAAGAAACAACAAGTGTAGGTGAGGATGTGAAGAAAGTGGGAGATACAGGTTTTGATTTATGGAATGAATAAGTCACAGGAATAAAAGATACTGCATAAGAAATATGATAAATGGTATTGTAGTATTGTTGCATGGTGACAGATGGTAGTTACACTTGTGTTGAATGTAGCATAATTTATAGAGTTGTTGAGTTATTATGTTGTATACCTGAAATAATGCAATATTTTCCCACTTTCTTTCACTAACTTTTCCCATCCCACCAAACCCTTCCCTCTGATAACCAATAATTTGTACTCTGTATTTATAGGTCTGATTCTCCTTTTGCTTGTTTATTCATTTTTTAATGTTGCACATATAAGTGAAATCATAATTGTCTTTCTCTATCTGACTTATCTCATTTAGTATAATACCCTCCAGGTCTATCCATGTTGTCACAAATGGCAAGATCTCATTCTTTTTCATGGCTGAGTAATATTCCATTATAAATACCACATCTTCTTTAGCCATGCTATCAATAGATTCTTGGGTTGCTTCCGTATCTTGGCTATTATTAATAATGTTGCAATAAACATAGGGGTGCATATATATTTTCAAATTAGTGCTTTCATTTTCTTTGGGTAAATACCCAGTACTGGAATTACTCAATAATATGGTATTTATATTTTTAACTTTTTGAGGAGCCTCTATACTGTTTTCCATGTATGTGTGTTCCTGTTTCTACACATTCTTGCCAACACTTGTTATTTCTTATCTTTCTGATTCTAGCCATTCTAACAGGTGTAAGTAATATCTTTTTGTGGTTTGGGTGTTGCATTTTCTTGATGATTAGTAATTTTAAACATTCTTTATGGGTCTCTTTGTCATCTGGGTCTTACTTGGAAAAAGGTCTATTCAAGTCCTCTGCCTATTTTTTAAATTAAATTATTTATTATTATTATATTTTTGGTGCTGAGTTTTATAGGTTTTTTATATATTTTGGATACCAGTCCCTTATAAGATATATCATTTGAAAATATTTACTTTCATTCAGTAGGTTGCATTTTCTTTATTTTTTTAATTTTATTTTATTATGTTACTCACCATACAATACATCATTAGTTTTTGATGTAGTGATCCATGATTCATTGTTTTCGTATAACACCCAGTGCTCCATGCAGTACGTGCCCTCCTTAATACCCATCACCTGGCTAACCCATGCCCACACCCCCCTCCCCTCTAAAACCCTCAGTTTTTTTCTCAGAGACCATAGTCTCTCATGGTTCATCTCTCCCTCCAATTCCCCCCTTCATTTTTCCCTTTTTTCTCTTAATGTCCTCCATGCTATTCCTTATGTTCCACAAATAAGTGAAACCATATGATAATTGACTTTCTTTGCTTGACTTATTTCACTTAGCATAATCTCCTCCAGTCCCATCCATGTTGATGTAAAAGTTGGGTATTCATCCTTTCTGATGGCTGAGTAATATTCCATTGTATATATGGACCACATCTTCTTTATCCATTCATCTGTTGAAGGGCATCTCGGCTCTTCCCACAGTTTGGCAATTGTGGACATTGCTGCTATGAACATTGTGGTGCATATGGCCCTTCTTTTCACTACATCTCTGTCTTTGGGGTAAATACCTAGGAGTGCAATTGCTGGGTCATAGGGTAGCTCTATTTTTAAATTTTTCAGGAACCTCCACACTGTTTTCCAAAGTGGCTATAACAACTTGCATTCCCACCAACAGTGTAAGAGGGTTCTCCTTTCTCCACAACCTCTCCAACATTTGTTGTTTCTTGCCTTGTCTATTTTTGCCATTCTAACTGGTGTAAGGTGGTATCTTAATGTGGTTTTGATTTGAATTTCCCTGATGGCTAATGATGATGAACATTTTTTCATGTGTCTGTTAGCCATTTGTATGTTTACTTCAGAGAAGTGTCTTTTCATGTCTTCTGCCCACTTTTTGACTTGGTTATTTGTTTTTTGGGTGTTGAGTTTGAGAAGTTCTTTATAGATCTTGGATACCAGCCCTTTATCTGTAGTGTCATTTGAAAATATCTTCTCCCATTCTGTGGGTTGCCTCCTTGTTTTGTTGACTGTTTCCTTTGCTGTGCAGAAGCTTTTTGTCTTGATGAAGTCCCAAAAGTTCATTTTTGCTTTTGTTTCACTAGCCTTTGGAGATGTATCTTGAAAGAAGTTGTTGTGGCCGATGTCAGAAAGGTTATTGCCTATGTTCTCCTCTAGGATTTTGATGGATTCCTGTCTCACATTGAGGTCCTTCATCCATTTTGAGTTTATTTTTGTGTGTGGTGTTACAGAATGGTCAAGTTTTATTCTTCTGCATGTGGCTGTCCAATTTTCCCAGCACCACTTATTGATGAGACTATCAGACAAATTAGATTTTAAACTAAAGACTGTAATTAGAGACACAGAAAGACACTATATCATTCTTAAAGGTTCTATCCAACAAGAAGATCTAACAATTGTAAATATCTACACCCCCAACATGGGAGCAGCCATCTACATAAGCCAACTGTTCACCAAAATAAGGTCATATTGATAACAATATGTTAAATGTAGGAGACCTCAAAACACCTCTCTCAGCAATAGATAGATCATCTAAGCAGAAAATCAACAAAGAAACAAGAGCTTTGAATGACACTGGACCAGATGGACCTCATAGATATATACAGAACATTCCACCCTAAAACAACAGAATACTCCTTCTTCTCAAGCGCACATGGAACTTTCTCCAGAATAAACCACATACTGGGTCACAAATCAGGTCTCAACTGATACTAAAAGATTGAGATTATTCCCTGCATAGTCTCAGACCGCAATGCTTTAAAACAGGAACTCAATCACAAGAAAAAAATTGGAAGAAATTCAAACACTTGGTAGCTAAAGACCACTCTGCTTAAGAATGTTTGGGTCAACCAGGAAATCAAAGAACTTAAATAATTCATGGAAACCAATGAGAATGAAAACACATGGGTCCAAAACCTACGGGATACCACAAAGATGGTCCTAAGGGGGAAATACATAGCCATCCAAGCTTCACTCAAAAAGATAGAAAAATCCCGAATTCACCAACTAATGCTACACCTTAAAGAACTAGAGAAAAAGCAACAAATGATGCCTAAGCCATGCATTAGAAAAGAAATAATTACAATTAGAGCAGAGATCAATGAATTAGAATCCAGAAACACAGTAGATCAGATCAACAAAACTAGAAGCTGGTTCTTTGAAAGAATTAATAAGAGCGATAAACCACTGTCCAGACTTATCCAAAAGAAAAGAGAAAGGACCCAAATTAATAAAAGTGGGTTGCATTTTCATGTTGTTAATGTTTTTCTTGGCTGTGCAGAAGCTTTTAATTTTGGTGTAGTCCCAATAGTTTATATTTACTTTTGTTTCCCCTGCCTTAGGAGACATATCTAGGAATAATATTGCTAAACCTGATGTCCAAACGATTACTTCCTCTGTTTTTTCTAGGAATTTTATGATTTCAAGTCTCACATTTGTGTCTTTAATCCATTTTGAGTTGATGTTTGTGTATGGGTTAAAAAAATGGTCCAGTTGCTGTCCAAATTTCCCAGCAGTCTTTATTTATGAGACTGCCTTTCCCTGTTATATATTCTTGCCTCTTTTGTCATAGATTAGTTGAACATACATATGTAGGTTTACTTCTGGGGTCCCTATTCTGTTCCATTAATTTATGTATTTATTTTTGTGGCAGTTCCCTAGTATTGAGTACTCCAGCTTTGTGGTGTATCTTGAAATCTGGAATTGTGATCCTTTCAGCTTTGTTCTTCTTTCTCATTTTTTTTTTTTTTTTTTTTTTTTACTATTTGAGGTCTTTTGTGTTTCTATTCAAATCTTAGTATGATTTGTTCTAGTCTGTGAAAATTACCATTGGTATTCTGATGGGGAATGCATTGAATCTGAAGATTGCTTTTGGTAGTATGGACATTTTAACAATATTAATCATTTCAATCTGTGAGCATGGAATATCATTTTTTTGGAGTTTTAAGGTATTTTTAAAAAAGACTTTATTTATTTATTTGAGAGAGAGAGAGAGTGCGGGGGTAGTGGCAAAGGGAGAGGGAGAGAGAGAATCCTCAAGCAGACTCCCCACTGAGTTTGGAACCTGAAGCAGGGCTCAATCCCAGGACTATGAGATCATAACCTGCCAAAATCAGGAGTCAGCCACTTATCTGACTGAGCCACCAAGGTGCCCCTGGAGTTTCAAGTTTTACTTAAATTCCAGTTGGTTAACATACAGTGTAATATTAGTTTCAGGTGTAGAATTTAGTGAGTCATCACTTACGTATAGCACCCAGTGCTCATCACAAGTGGAATATCTTTTTATTTGTTTGTGTCACCTTCTTTTTTTTTGTCACTATTTTATAGTTTTCAGAGCACAGTCTTTCACATTCTTGGTTAAGTTTATTCCTAGCTATTTTATTCTTTTTCTGTATGACTGTAAATGCAATTGTTTTCTTAATTTCTGTTTATGCTACTTCATTAGTAGTGTATAGAAATGCACCCAATTTCTGTGCACTAATTTTGTATTTTGCAAATTTACTGAATTCATTGATTATTTCTAAATATTTTTGTGGGTTTTTTAGGGATTTCTTTGTATAGTATTATGTCATCTGCGAATAGTAAAAGTTTTACTTCTTCCTTACAAGTTAGATACCTTTTATTTATTTTTCTTATCTGATTGTTGTGGTTAGGATTTCCAGTACTATGTTGAATAAAAGTGGCAAGGGTAGATATCCTTTTCTTGTTCCTGATCTTAGAGAAAAAAAAAATCTGTTTTTCACCATTGGGTATGATGATAGCTGTGAACTTTTCTTGTATGGTCCTTATGTTGAGGTAAGTTCCCTCTAAACCTACTTCACTGAGATTTTTTTTATTATGAATGGATATTGAATTTTGTCAAATGATTTTTCTGCATCTATTGAGATGATTATATTATTTTTATCCTTCAATTTCTTAATTTGGTATACCATGTTGATTTGTGGATATTGAACTATCCTTGCATTCCTGGAATAAATTTCATTTGATTGTAGTAAAAATCATCCTTTCTTTTGTTTTGTTTTTAAATTTTATTTATTTATTTACTTACTTATTTATTTACTTATTTAAACTATGTTCCATGCCCAACGTGGGGCTTGAACTCATGACCCCAAGATCAAGAGTCACATGTTCTACCGACTGAGGCAGCCAGGCACACTGTGAATGATCCTTTCAATGTATTGTTGAGTGCAATTTGCTAATATTTTGTTGAGGAGTTTTGCATTTATTTTTATTAAGGATATTACCCTGTAGTTTTCTTTTTTATGGTGTTGTTGTCTGGTTTTCATATCAGGGTAATTGTGGCCTTGTAGAATGAATTTGGAAGTTTTCCTTGTTCCTTTTTTGAAATAATTTGAGAAGAATGGGTATTAACTCTTCTTAAAGTATTTGGTAGAATTCACTTGCAACTGCATCTGGTTCTGGATTGTTGTTTTTTGCAGTTTTTGATTACCAATTCAATTTTCTTACTAGGTAATTTCTGGTAATAGGTCTTTTCAGATTTTCTCTTTCTGATTTTTTTTCAGAAAATTCTACGTTTCTATGAATTTATCCATTTCTTCTATGTTGCACAATTTATTGGCATATAACTTTTTGTAGTATTCTCTTATAATCCTTCATATTCCTGTGGTGTGGTTGTTACTTTTCTTATTTTTTTTTTAGTTTTATTTAATTTTGTACTCATTTTTTTTCCTGATAAGGCTGCCTAAGGGTTTATAAATTTTTAAATGATTTAATTTTTAAGTAATCTGTACATCCAAAGTGCGGTTCAGACTTACAACCTTGGGATCAAGAGTTACACGTTCCACTGACTAAGCCATCCAGGCACCCCAGGGTTTATCAATTTTGTTTATAATTTCAAAGAACCAGTTTTTGGTTTCATTGATCTTTTCTACTATTTCTTTTGTCTCTATTTCATTCATTTATGTTCTGATCTTTCCTATGCCCTTTAACCAACCTTGAGCATAAATTCTTCTTCTAGTTCCTTCAGGTATAAAGTTAAATCATTTATTTGAGATTTTTCTTGTTTCTTGAAGTAGGTCTGTATTGCTATAAATTTCCCTCTTAGAACTGCTTTCACTGCATCAGAGACTGTGGACGATTGTGTTTTTATTTTCATTTGTCTCAGGGTATTTTTTTGATTTCCTGTTTGATTTCTTTGTTGACCCATTGGCTGTTTAGTAACAATTTGTTTACCTTCCATGTGTTTGTTTCATCCAGTTTCTTTTTTTCTTATGATTAATTTCTGGTTTCATACCATTGCAGTCAGAAAAGATGCATGATATTATCTTAATATTCTCAAATTTATTGAGACTTTTGTGAACATGCTTTGTGGTCTAAAATGTGATCTATTCTGACTATGGACTCTGAGAAACAAACTGAGGGTTTTAGAGGGGAGGGGAGTGGGGTGATGAGTTAGCTCAGTGATGGGTATTAGGAGGGCCTGTACTGCATGGAGCACTGGGTGTTATACAAACACAATGAATCATGGAACACTACATCAAAAACTAATGATGTATTATTGTATGGTGACTAACATAATAAAATAAAATCACAAAAAAAAAACAAAAACAAAAACAAAAACAAAAAAAATTAAATAAAATGTGATCTATTCTGGAGAATGTTCCATGTGCCCTTGCAAAGAATGTGTATTCTGTCGTTTTTGCATGGAATGTTGTGAATTTATCTGTTAAGTCCATCTGGTCTTATGCGTCATTCAAAGACACTGTTTTCTTATTGATTTACTACCAGATAATCTACTGATTGATCTAAGTAGAGTGTTAAACTTTCCTACCATTATTTTGTTACTGTCAATTTCTCCTTTTAAATCTGTTGGGCGCCTGGGTGGCTCAGTTGGTTAAGCGACTGCCTTCGGCTCAGGTCATGATCCTGGAGTCCCGGGATCGAGTCCCGCATCGGGCTCCCTGCTCGGCGGGGAGCCTGCTTCTCCCTCTGACCCTCCCCCCCTCTCACGTGCTCTCTCATTCTCTCTCTCTCAAATAAATAAATAAAATCTTTAAAAAAAAAAAATTTAAAAAAAAAAATCTGTTAACATTTGCTTTATGTATTTAGGTCTTCATATGTTGGGTGCATAAATATTTGCAATTGTTTTACCCCTTATTCAATTGACCCTCTCATTATTATGTAATGCTCTTTTTTTTTTTGTCCCTTGCTACAGTTTTAAGTTTACTTTTTTCTTAGTATTGCTACCTTGGCCTTTTTTTTCTGCTTTAATTTGCATGGAATATCTTTTTCCATTATTTTGCTTTCAACTGTATGTGTCTTTAGGTTTGAAGTGAGTCTCTTGTAGGAAGTATATAGATGGGTCTTTTCTTTTTTTTTTTTTTTTTTTTTTTTTTTTTTT
>NC_058419.1:73614448-73723304 GCF_002201575.2 Neomonachus schauinslandi | reverse complement strand
ATTTATTTATTTATTTATTTATTTATTTATTTATTTATTTATTTATTGTCTGTCCTGCCAATACCTCAAGAAAATGAAAACTACATGAGGTCAAGGGTTTAAGTCTTTTTTGCTCACTGCTGAAACCTTAGTACCTAGGTCTTTGATTAGTATGTACCAGGCACTCAATAAATGAACAAATTAGTCCTTCATATTTTTTGTAATTTTATACAAGCATATCTGTGTATCTTAAATTATATGCTCATATATACATATATATGTTTAAGAAAAAAGAACTTGTTTATATTCTTCTGAAATTTGTTCTTTCACTTATCTTTCTAAAGTCATTACATTTTATCCTTTTGAAGAATTATATAACATTCTCCGTTATGAATAATTTATTCAACAATTCCTCTATTGTTGGTTATTTAACCATATGCATGCTTTTACTATTATAAAATTCTGTGATGAACCTCCTTGTGCAATTATCTGTAAGTATATGTGTTTTAATCTCTACAGAGTCAAGTTCCAAAAGTAAGATTTTTAAAAAGATTTTATTTATTTATTTGAGAGAGAGAGCACAAGGAGGGGAGGGGTTGAGGGAGAGGCAGACTCCCTACTGAGAAGGGAGCCTGAGGTGGGGCTGACTAGATCTCAAGACGCTGAGATCATAACCTGAGCTGAAGGCAGATGCTTAACCGACTGAGCCACCCAGGTGCCCCCAAAGGTAAGACTAATGGGTTAAATCAAAGGGTATGTACATTTTCCAATGTCTTTTACCTTATGAAATTAGCTAATCTATCCTGAAAAATAGATGTAAATGTCATTTTAAGGGTTAGAAAGCTGGGTCTTTGATGATGAAGTGATTTGTTTAAGAATACAAACTAGTCAGCAGCATAGCCAAAGTCTAAACGTAAGGCTTAGCTGGATCCCAGATTTCCCCATTTTTTCCACTATACCATGCTGCTTTATGAGTGAAGGACAAATGAGACTACAACTGTGACATACTGGCAGGGGAAAGGTCAAAATGTTAAACTCCCTAAAGTTGATTTAGATCCAAAATCTAAATTCAAGTCCTACTTACCCCTTTAATCTAATATTACTAAACAATTGAGCTGTTTGAGTATATGAAAATTATTTTACTTCTCTGAGCCTCAGATTTTTCACCTATAATATGAGGATGAATGACATCCTGTCTTGCAAGGTGGTTATAAGATTCAAATGAGTTCCTATATGGGAAAGTCTTTTTTAAAGATTTTTTTTTATTATTATTTATTTATTTGACAGAGAGAGACAGCAAGAGAGGGAACACAAGCAGGGGGAGTGAGAGAGGGAGAAGCAGGCCTCCCGCGGAGCAGGGAGCCCGATGCGGGGCTCGATCCCAGGACCCTGGGATCATGACCTGAGCCAAAGGCAGACGCTTAACGACTGAGCCACCCAGGCGCCCCGGGAAAGTCTTTTTTAAACTGTAATATGCTTTACATTTACTGAAACATATTCAGAATTGGAAATTCTTCAACCAGTCTGAACAATACTGCCTTTGCTAGTGCCTGAAATCTTCACAAGAAGCCCGTGAAATAAGCAGAAATTAATGTTCCCATTTACAAATAAGAAAACTAAGTTTCATAAAAGTAACACAACTTAGAATCATATGATTCCAAAGATTGTAATTCCCCAGGAATGATCTAGTCCTGCAGTTTTTAACCTGGGCTCCTGTTGTCCAGAGCTCTTACCACAAAATTTGATTGAAATTTCAAAATTACATTTCAAATATTTTATGAAAAAATATGCAAACTCAAATGTGCTCTAGGCAGGGTTTTAAAATATTTGAAAGGCTAACACATAAACCTGGGTTTATGTATAACTTCATTTCCATGCAGATTTCTTAATAAACCAACAGTCGCTACATATTTGAAACTCCTTGCAACTATAGCATTGATTGGGAATGTTGGAGCTCAACACTCAGCCCTTTTTGAATTCAGGCCTGTGCATGTCTGCCCATATCAGATTCTAACAAACAACTTACCCTCTGTTTATCACTACATATAAGGATTTTCATTAAATTGTGCAACCAAAGTTGGATGTTATCACTAAGCTTATTTAAAACTGTGATAAGCAATGGCTTCATTGTTTTCTTTGACTTTATAATAAGTAAATTATATTTACTGAAATATGATTGTTTTCAAATATGAGTTATATCACATCAGTTCTCTGTTCAAAACCCTCCAAAGACTTCCCATCTTACTCAGAGCAATGGAAATATTTACTGTGACCTACAAATATGTCCTCTCTCATAACTTCTCTGACCTCTCCTGGCACTTTCCTCCAAATACAGTGACCTTCTCAATGTTCCTAGAAGGTAAAAGACATGTTCCTGCCTCAGGACCTCTGTGCTGGCTGTTCTCCTGGAATAGTCTTCCTCCACATATATGCATTATTACCTCTTTCAAGGTTTTGCTAAAATAACAAAGCCTTTTTCTCAATTAGGCTTTTTCCTGACCATTCTATTGAAAATTGAAGTACTCTTCCAGAATTCTTCATTCTCCTTCCCTTCTTATTTTTTTCCATAGCATTTATCACCATTTGAAATAGTATGCATTTTATTATTTCCCCCTACTTTAATGTTATTTCCATAAAGGATGGAATTTTTGTTTTTCTTATTTGTCTCTGTATCCCCAATACCCAGAACATTGTCAGGCACACAGTAGGTGTTCAATACATACTTGTTGAATAAATGAACCTATAAAATATATTTAAAACTAATAAAATACCACTTGTATATAAATATACTAAGATTACATGTAAGATTTTATTTCAACATAAAGAATAGACTTGCTAAAAATCATTTAAAGACTATTGATCAAGTCCCAAGTTTTCATATTACAGAGAAAGTAAGACCCAGAAGGGAGGAGTCTCACGAAGGCCACATAGTGAATGAATAAGCTTTGTCTCCTGCCTTTTACAAACTTGACTTGTTTCATTTTTACCAGGTTACTTCAAAAACCTCTGTTAACAGGAAACAAGGAGTCCAGGGCCTGCAAAAGAGGACAGGTTGATCCAGATCAGGGGTAAGAAAGCCAAGTAAGATGCCTCAGGAAACTGGGACAAAGTCAATAGCAGGGTCTCCAGGAAAGTACTGGGCTTTAAGGTTACAGGGTGAGAAGTTGAAGATTTAGGGGAAAACTGAAGTGACAAGTTGGTAGCCGAGGAAATCCCAGAGATACTCAGTAGATGTTCTTATTTGGCAAGGCTCTCAAGGCAGCAGCTGTACATGGCCAGCTTCACGTCAGCTGCAACTGGAACTTGAGAGAATTTGTTGCCAATACACCTGCCATGCAAGATATATTAGATGAAGTTATTAAGAGAGAAATAAAATGATATGAGAAACTTGAATCTACATAAAGGAAGAACATTTGAAAAGGAAGAAATGAAGACAGGATAAAATATTTTATTTTTCTATTCTTTTTTCAATGTAAATCATCAGAAACAATGAATACCCACCATTTGCATCGACATGGATGGAACTGGAGGGGATTATGCTAAGTGAAGTAAGTCAAGCAGAGAAAGACAATTGTCATATGGTTTCATTCATATGTGGAACATAAGGAATAGCACAGAGGGCCATAAGGAAAGGGAGGGAAATCCAAAGGGGGAGAAATCAGAGAGGGAGATGAACCATGAGGGACTATGGACCCTAGGAAACAAAGTGAGGGTTTCAAAGGGGAGAGGGTGGGGGGAGGGGGTAACAGGGTGATGGGTATTAAGGAGGGCACGTGCTGTGATGAGCACTGGGTGTTATAGTAACCAATGAATCATTGAACACTACATCAAAAACTAATGATGTACTATTTTTCTATTCTTAATTGACCTAATAGATATCATTTTGTTTAAAATAATAATAGTAATAATGTATTTGCTGGGAATGGCCAGCAATTCCTGTACCAATGGATGAAAGATTACTCCAAACTTTGCTGTAAAAGAGAAGGCAAGGGGGTCAACGTTCAGAGATGAAGACCCTTTGCTCTTCTTTGCTCCCACTTTTATTGGTCCTTCAGGATAATCACAGATCCTTATCACTCTTTCTCAAGCACGTGATATGTGACAAGGGGTCTTGCTGAAACTAGAAGGATCTGTTCACAGGAAAGATCTGCATGTTCTACGAGTTCTGCTAAACATAGCCTAAGGGACAATGCATACATCTCTTAGATCACAGGACCGAAGAAAGCTTCAGGGAAGGCAACTCCCCACGGCATTCAAAGGACAAAGTGGTCACGCAGGCATTGGCACTCCAAAGGCCTACGCCCTTCTCTGAAACCTTCCCTGCCCTCAGCAGCCTCCATGTTACATTTTAGCAAGCCAGGTATTATGGCTGATTTCATGCTCTACATTAACCCCAACATTATTGAATGATTTTAGCTTATGGATAAGTGAAATGAATGATAGCAGTTTTATAAGGACATGAGGGCAGAACTGGAAATTCTTTGTATTTACACTATCCCATGAGTCAATATAGTGTTATTTGAAAATGGACTTTTATTAGTTGTAAATTTATAATGCAAACTCTGGGACAACTATTCAAAAGAGCAAAAAAAAAAAAAGGCAAAAATAAGCATATTTGATATGCTGAGAAAATGGAATCATAAAAAATAATTAAAACCAGAGAAGGCAGAAAAAGAGTGAGAGACAAAGATGAAGATGAAGATGAAGATGAAGTGATTTAAAGAAAGAACAGGAGGAACAAATAGAAAAAAGAAAAAAATACGGTAGATATTAATCCAATGATATCAATAACCACTTTAATTGTTAATGGTCTAAATATGGCAATTTAAAGATGAAGACTGTCAGACTGGATTAAAAAAACAAACAAACAACATGTTGCTACAAGAAACCCACTTTAAATATAAAGACACAATAGGTTTAAAAGTAAAGGAATGTAGAAAAATATCTAGACATGCCTATAAAGAAGTTGCAGCTGATGTCAAAAAGTTACTGCCTGTGTTCTTCTCTAGGATTTTATGGTTTCCTATCTCACATTTAGGTCTTTAATACATTTTGAATTTATTTTTGTGTATGGTTGAGAAAGTGGTACAGTTTCATTCTTTTGCATTTGCAGTTTTCCAAACACCACTTGTTGAAGAGAAATTCTTTTTCTCATTTGATATTCTTTCCTGCTTTGTTGAAGATTAATTGACCATATAGTTGTAGGTTCATTTCTGGGTTTTCTATTCTGTTCTGTTGATCTATGTGTCTATTTCTGTGCAAGTACCATACTGGTTTTGATCACTGCAGCTTTGTAATATAACTTGAAGTCCAGATTTGTGATGCCTCCAGCTTTGCTTTTCTTTTTCAAGATTGCTTTAGCTATTGAGGGTCTTTCGTAGTTCATACAAGTTTTAAGATTATTTGTTGTAGCTCTGTGAAAAATACTATTGGTATTTTGATAGGGATTACATTAAATCTGTAGATTGCTTTGAGTAGTATAGACATTTTAACCATATTTGTTTTTTCAATCCATGAGCATAAAATGTCTTTCCATTTCTTTGTGTCATCTTCAATTTCTTTCATCAATGTTTTACAATTTTCAGAGTACAGGTCTTTCACCTTCTTGGTTAGGTTTATTCCTAGGTATCTTATTGGTTTGGGTGCAATTTTAAATAGGATTGATTCCTTAATTTCTCTTTCTCCTGCTCATTATTGGAAAACACTATGGAGGTTTCTCAAGAAGTTAAAAATAGAACTACCCTATTATCCAGCAATTGCACTACTAGGTATTTACATAAATATGAAGAATACAAAAATACTAATTCAAAGGGATACATGTACCTCCGATGTTTATAGCAGTATTATCTGCAATATCCAAATTATGGAAACAGCCCAAGTGTCCATCCACTGATGAATGGATAAAGAAGATGTATACATACACACACACACACACACACACACACACACACACATATATATGAATATTAGCCAATAAAATAATTAAATCTTGCCATTTGCAATGACATGGCTGGAGCTAGAGAGAATTATGCTAAGCAAAATAAATCATTCAGGGAAAGACAAATACCATATGATTTCACTCATACATGGAATTCAAAAAACAAAACAAATGAGCAAAGGGGAAAAAAAAAGAGAGTCAAACCAAGAAACAGACTCTTAACTATCAAGAACAAACTGATGGTTACCAGAGGGGAGGTGGGTGGGGAGATGGGTTAAATAAGTGATGAAGATTAAGGAGTACACTTGTTGTTATGAGCACCAGGTGTTGTATGGAAGTGCTGAATCACTATATTGTACGCCTGAAACTAATATTACACTGTACGTTAACTAACTGGACTTTAAATAAACACTTAAAAAAAAAGTATACCATGATAGCACTAACCAAAAGAAAGCTGAAGTAGCTATATTAATTTCAGGCAAACAATACTTCAGTGCAAGGATAATTATCAGGACTAAAGAGAAGCATTACTTGATGATAAAGGGGACAATTCTCTAAGAACACACAAGAACCCTTAATTTGTATGTGCATAACCACTGAGTATTAAAATGTATGAGGCAAAAACTTACAAAGCTACACAGAGGAAAGGATGAATTTATTATTATAGTTGGAGACTTCAACACCCTTCTCTTGACAGATCCAGCAGATAGAAAGTCAGTATAGCCATATTTGAACTGAACAGCACCATCAATAAACTAGATTTAATTGGTAGTTATAGAGTATTTCATCCAACAATAGCAAAAGTCACATTATATTCAAGTTCACATGGAACATCCACCAAGATATACAAACTCTGGGCCTTAAAATACACCTTAACAAAATTTTTAAAAATTAAAATTGCACAAAATATGCTCTCAGATGACAATGGGATTAAACTAGAAATCAATAACAGGATGATAGCTGGTAAACGCCAAAATACTTGGAGATTAAACATGACATGTCTACACAATATACTGGTCAAAGAGTAAGTCTCAAGGAATATTTTAAAATATTTTGAACTAAATGAAAATGAAAACACAACATATCAAAATTTGTGGATTGAGGCAAAAGCAGTTCTTATAGGGAAATACATAGTATTGAATGCATATAATAGATTATGAGAAATATATATATAACACAAATAATTGAAACCTCCACCTCAGGAAACTAGAAAAAGGATATAAAATTAAATGCAATGAAGCAGAAAAAGATAAATAATAAACACTGGAACAGAAAGTAAAGGAATTGAAAACAGGAAATCAATAGAGAAAATTAAGAAAAACAAAAGCTGTTTCTTTGAAACAATCAGTAAGATTGAAACAACTCTAGCCAGGTTAACTGAGAAAAAAAGATAAGACACAAATTACTAATATTAGAGATAAAAATGTGGCCATAACTCTTGATCCCGTGACATTTAAAGCATAATAATGAATGATGTAAACAAATCTATGCCCACAAATTTGATAACCTAGATGAAATGGACTAATTCCTTGAAAGATACTATCTACCAATATTACCATCAAAAGACTTAGATGACCTAAATAGGTATAAATCTATTAAAGAAATTGAATCAATTATTAATAACTATCCAAAAGAGAAAGCAGAAAACCCAGAACAGGGGTTCACTAATGAGTTCTTTGAAATATTTAAGGAAGAAATTGTACCAATTTTCAATAATCTCTTCAAAAAAATAGAAATAGAGAGAATACTCATTCCTAACTCATTCTCTGAGGATAGCATTACCTCATAATGAAACCAAAGTCAGTACAATATGTTAATATTTTGGGGGCGCCTGGGTGGCTCAGTCGGTTAAGTGGCTGCCTTCGCCTCAGGTCATGATCCCAGGGTCCTGGGATCGAGCCCCACGTCAGGCTCCCTGCTCAGTGGAGAGCTTGCTTCTTCCTCTCCCTCTCCCTGCTGTTCTGCCTACTTGTGCTCTCTCTCTCTCTGTCAAATAAATAAAATCTTAAAAAAATATATATGTTAATATTTTGTTAAGTATTTTTGCATTCATTTTATGAATGATTATGGGTCCCAGTGACAAAATTTTGCACTTGTTCTGGTGTCATTGGTGCCTTTTTAGTTTCAGTCCTCTGATCCCACAATCACCAATCTTGTTCTTCACCACAATAGTTCCAGGGTTTATCCCAAGCAGAATCTTACAAACCTGCTCAGGAAAATTTGTATTAACCCATTCTTAAATACCCCGAAGAAATAGGGACCCCTCCCCACTTCTCAGAAACATCTACTTTGTTTATGGCTTTTTGCAACATGAGCTCTGGGAACCATAGAGTCAGTGGGAACTGTCCTCGGCCTAGATTCTAACCTTAATTTCAGAGACAGTTAAATTCTTCTGTAAATTCAAGAACCTTGTAGCAAAGTCCCATAGTTTCAGGAATTCTGTTATTAAATGCTTAGTAAATATTTGCTGACTAGAAAGAATTTCTACTTTGCAGTCAAACATATTTAGGTAAGAATCCACACTTTGCTACTTATTGGTGGTATGGCCTTGGGTAATTTATTGAACTTCAGTGACCTTCAGGTTTTTATCTGTATAGTAGAACCAATAATCCCTACTTCACAGAGCTGAAATAAGTCAATGAAATAATGGAACCAATAGATACAAAAATACCTACCATTTTCTTCAAATTAACACATGTTAATTTCTATATTATAAATAATCTTTATGATGTGTCTAACTTTATGCTAAGAACCAGAAAAATCCATGTAAGGCCAAGAGTCAGAGCACTTAGGGCCTACCTGTTCTCTCTCCATAGTTGTATCTCAGAAATGCATCATGAAGAGTGAGAGAAACTAGAACCTAGAACAATACCCCCTAGGAACTGTTGCACTACAGGGTTGGCCAAAGTAGGTTCAGCTTAGCAGACAGATAAATTACAATCCAGGAAGTCATTTGGCAATGGTGCCACTGAAATGTGGTTTAATGACCAGCTCTCCAGAGGAGAAAGCACTGATTTGTCATGTTTGCCAATTTCTATGTTATAAACACACAACTAAATATGGATTTGAAAGATATACACAAGTGGTTCTTGTAGCCAGTGTTAGCTAGCTCCAGAATACCATAAAATAAGGCAAAGAATTCCTAGAAACATCGTAAAGAGCTTGCAAAAAGGAGACAGGGACCTGAGGCAGAGCCTAGGGCAGCAATGGGAAGGCCTCCCATTGACAGGCCAAAAAGTTACTGCTGCAAGCTTAGATCAGGATAGGTCCTTGTTACTGGGTCAAGGCTGAATCTTTGTACATCAAAGAACAATAGCTGTGGTGGGAAGAGACACTCCAGCTGAACTGATAGTCCTCTAACACAGTAGTTCTCAAAGTGTGGTCCCAAGTCACAGAATCGGCATCACTTAGGAACTCATGAGAAATGTAAATTCTTAGCACCGCCTTTGTCCTAATCAATCAGAAACTCTAAGAGTGGGGCCCAGTAATTTATGGTTTAACAGCCTCCAAGGTGTCTCTGAGGCCTACTAAAGTTGGAGAAGCATTTTAATATCTTCAGGCCCATTTTTTTCCTATGACCAAGCCAGACCAAGGCCATGTCCCAGTCTCTTCTGGAAAAAATCTTCAATGTGCAAAAATGACCAGGCACATCTGGGCCAGGAGGCATTGGCTGCACCTATAGAGAGGGTAGGTGGGCAGCTTGGGATAAGGTTGTGTAAGGACAGAGAGTAATAGCTTCTTGTCATCTCCATTCCCTGTAATAGCCAAGCTGTTAGAACAAAATTACTGTTAATTCTTTATACATGTTGTCTTTAAACAAGACCATGACATTTTTCAGATCTGGAAACTCAAGCTTCAATTTTCAGCCTGGCAGTTTAGTTCCTCAGTTTCCAGCTTGGCATATCACTTGATCACCTTACATAATCTAAAGAGACTAAAAAAAACATATATCTTGTAGAAAAAAAGCACCATACAATACATCATTAGGGTCATTTGGCAAATGACCCTAATGATGTATTGTATGGTGACTAACATAACATAATAAAATTAAAAAAAAAAAGAAAAAAGAAAAAAAGCACCAAGCAGGAGACACTGGGCCTTTCTTAAAGCCTCAATTGTTTTTGTTACAAAATGAATGAATGTGGAGCTATGTTTCCCAAAATCTAAAGAAAATTGCTACACTTGAAATTCAAATCAGATTCCCCATTTTTTATTGATGTAAAATTGGTATATAACATTATATAAACTCCAGGTGTATGTTACAATGCAACATCGGTATACACTGTACAGTTCTCACCACCAAAGTTCTAGTTACCATCCATCATTGTACAGATGACTCCCTTCACCAATTTCATTCAACACCCCAATCTCTTTGCACTCTAACCATAAATCTGTTCTCTATCTATGAGTGTGTTTTTGTATTGTTTTGGTTTTTTGTTTGTTTGTTTGTTTGTTTTAGATTCCATATATGAGTGAAATCATATGGTATTTGTCTCTCACCATCTGCCTTATTTCACCTAGGTGCTTTCATGTTGTTGCAAATAGCAAGATTTTATTCTTCTTTGTGGCTGAGAAGTATTCCATTGTGTATGTATGTATATATATCACATCTTTAACCATTCATTCATAGATGGATACTTAGGTTGGTTCCATATTTAGGCTACTGTAAATAGTGCTGAAACGAACATAGGGGTGCATATATCTTTCTGAATTAGTGTCTTCACATTCTTCAGAAAAACACCCAGAAGTGGTTAGTTGAATCATATGGTAGATCTATTCTTAATTATTTGAGGAATCTCCACACTGTTTTCCATAAAGGTTGCACCAATTCCCTTTCCTACCAACAGTTTATGAAAGTTCCCTGTTCCCCACAGCCCTTCCAACACTTGTTATTTTTTGTCTTTTTGATAATAGTTATTCTAATGGTGATATTTCATTGTGGTTTTGATTTGCATTTCCCTAGGAATTAGTGATGTTGAACATCTTTTCATGTGCCTGTTGGCCATCTGTATATCTTCCTTGGAAAAATGTCTGTTCAGATCCTCTGCACATTTTTGGATTGATTGAGTTATTTGGATTGATTGAGTTATTCATGAGTTCTATGTGTTTTTAAGTATGTTTTGTATATTAACCACTTATCAGATATATAATTTCCAAGTATCTTCTCTCATTAAGTGTGTTGCCTTTTTGATAATGGTTTATTTTGCTATGCCGAATTTTTTAAGATTTATGTAGTCCCAGTTGTTTACTTTTTTTAAAGATTTATTTATTTATTTGAGAGAGAGGGAGTGCACAAATTGGAAGATGGGCAGAGGGAGAAGGATAGAGAGAATCTTCCTGCTGAGCATGGAGCCTGATGTAGGGCTTCATCCCAGGACCCAGAGATCATGACCTGAGCCGAAATCAAGAGTTAGACGCTCAACTGACTGAGCCACCCAGGTAATCCCCAGTTGTTTACTTTTGCTTTTGTTTCGTCTTTGTTGTCAGATACAAAAAACACATTGATAAAACAGATGTCAAGTAGCTTGCTGCCTGTTTTCTTTAGGAATTTTATTGTTTCAGGTCTTACATTTAAGTCTTTAATCCATTTTGAATTAACTTTTGTGTATGGTGTAATGTAGTGGTCTAGTTACATTATTTTCTAGTTACATTCTCAGTTCTAGCAGTTTTTTGGTGGAGACTTTTGGGTTTTCTATGTAGAGTATCATGTCATCTGCAGATAGTGGAAGTTGTACTTCTTCCTTGCTGATTTGGAAGAATAGGTATTAACTCTTCTTTAAATATTTGGTAGGGTGCCTGGGTGACTCAGTTGATTAAGCATCTGCCTTTGGCTCAGGTCATGATCCCAGGGTCCTAGGATCAAGCCCCACATCGGACTCCCTGCTCAGTGGAGACCCTGCTTCTCCCTCTCCCTTTGCTGCTCCCCCTGCTTGTACTTTCTCACTCTTGCTTTCTCTTAAATAAATAAATAAAATCTTTATTATTACTTTCAGGAGCAGGAGACATAACTGGCTTTTCTAACACACAGAAGAAGACAGAGACTTAGACCAAATGCTAAGATGGGGAAATGTATCCCAAATGAAAGAAGATAAGACCATGGCTACTTGTAAAAGAATGTCCCCAGTGGGGACTACATTGGATTGGACAATGACTCTGTGCAGGGACCAGAAAAATATATGGGAATTTAAACTCACCTTCCTTTCTTGTATCAAATGATGACCAGTATACTGATCTTCCATCTCTTTGTTTATGGCAGGAGATAGCTTAAATAAATAATTTATATTGGTCCATGAAATAAACTGCTATAACTGATAAATTCAGTAGAGTTCCAGGATACAAAATCAATGTAAAATCTTTGCATTTCCATATACCAACAATGAAGCAGCAGAAAGAGAAATTAAGGAATCAATCCCACATACAATTGCACCAAAAACAGTAAGTCACCTAGGAATAAACCTAACCAAAGAGGTGAAAGACCTGTACTCTGAAAACTATAAAACATTGATGAAAGACATTGAAGATCAAAACCATATGGTACTGGCATAAAAATAGACACACAGATCAATAAAGCAGTATATAAAACCCAGAAATAAACCCACAATTATATGGCCAATTAATCTTCAACAAAGTAGGAAAAAATATCCAACTGGAAAAAGACAGTGTCTTCAACAAAAATGGACAGCAACATGCAAAAGAATGAAACTGGACCACTTTCTTACACCATATGCAAAAATAAATTGAAAATGGATGAAAGACCAAAATGTGAGACAGAAAAACATCAAAATCCTAAAGGAGAATACAGGCAGTAATCTTTTTGACATCAGCCATAGCAACTTCTTACTGGATATGTCTCCTGAGGCAAGGGAAACAATAGCAAAAATAAACGAAATAAAAAGCTTCTGCACAGTGAAGGAAATAACAAAACTAGAAGGCAACCTATGGAATGGGAGAAGATATTTCAAATGACATATCTGATAAAGGGTTAGTATCCAAAGTATATAAAGAACTTATAAAACTCAACACCCAAAAAATGAATAATCCAATTAAAAATGGGCAGAAAATATAAACAGATATTTCTCCAAAGGAGATGTACAGATGGCCAACAGACACATGAAAAGATTGAACATCACTTACCATTAAGAAGATGCAAATCAAAACTACAGTGAGATATCACATTCTTTTAGAAGTGGTCTAGTTACAGTCTTTTCCAAGTCCAAATTTTCCCAGCACCATTTATATGGGAGACTGTGCTCTCTCCATTGTATATTCTTGGCTCCTTTGCCATAAATTAATTGTCCATATATGTGTGGGTTTATTTTGGGGCTCTTAATTTTGTTCCATTGATCTGTGTGTCTGCATTCATGACAATACTCTACTGTTTTGATTACTATAAGTTTGTAGTATAATTTGAAGTCAGAGAGCATGATACCTTCAGCTTTGTTCTTCCTCAAGATTGTTTTGGCTATTTGGGATCTTTTGTGGTTCTATACAAATTTTAGAATTATTTGTTCTAGTTTTCTGAAAAATGCCATTGGAATTTTGATAGGGATTGCATTGAATCTGTAGATTGCTTTAGATAGCATGGATATTTTAACAGTATTAATTCTTCCAATTCATTGGTATGAAATATATTTCCATTTACTTGTGCCTTCTTCAATTTCACTTATTAGTGTCTTAGAGTTTTCAGTGTACAGGTCTTTCACCTCCTTGGTTAAATTTATTTCTAGTTATTTATTTCTAGTTATTTAATTCCTTGTGATAAAATTGTAAATGGTATTGCTTTCTTAATTTCTCTTTCTGATAGTTTGTTATTAGTTTATAGAGATGCCACAGATTGATTTTGCCACCTGAAACTTTACTGAAGTTGTGTATTAGTTCTAACATCTTTTGGTAAAGACTAGGATTTTCTTTATATAGTATGTCATTTGCAAATTGTGGCAGTTTTACTTTTCCTTTCTAATTTGGATGTCTTTTATTTATTTTTCTTGCCTTATTGCTGTTGCTAGGACTTCCAATAATGTATTGGATAAAAGTGGCCAAGAGTGGGCTTTCTTGTCTTGTTTCTGATCTTAGAGGAAAAGCCTTCAGTTTTCACCATTGAATATGATGTTAGGCTGTGGATTTGTAATATTTGGCCTTTATTATGTTGATGTACATTCTTTCTATACCCATTTTGTAGAGAGTTTTTATCATAAATGGATGTCAAATTTTGTTAAATGCTGTCTACACATCTACTATCATGATTATATGGTTTTTATGTTACATTTTGTTAATGTGGTGCATCAAGTTAATTGATTTGCAGATGTTGAACCATCTTAGCATTACTGAATAAATTCCAATTGATTATGGTATATGCTTCTTTTAATGTATTGTTGAATTCAGTTTACTAATATTTGGTTGAGGATTTTTGCATTTATGTTCATCAGGGATATTGGTCTGTAATTTTCCTTTTTTGTGTTGTGTTTGCCTGGTTTTGGTATCAAAGTAATTTTAGCCTTGTAAAACGATTTCAGAAGCCAACCCTCCACCTCATTTTTTTTTATTTTTAAGAATTTGAGAAGGATAGCTACTAAACCTGTTTTGAATGTTTGGTAGAATTCACCAATAAAACCGTCTGGTTTTGGACTTTTATTTGTTAAGAGTTTTTGATTACTGATTTAATCTCCTTACTAGAAACTGATCTCTTTGGATATTCTCTTTCTTCATGATTCAGTCTTATAAGATTATATGTTTCTAGAAATTTTTCCATTTCTTCTAAATTGTCCAATTCATTGGTGTATAATTGTTCATAATAGTTTCTTATCATCCTTTCTACATCAGTTGTATCAGCTGTAACTTCTCTTTCATCAAATTTTATTTGAGCCCTCTCTCTTTTCTTGGTGAATTTAGCTAAAAGTTGGTCAATTTTGTTTATATTTTCAAAGAACCATCTCTTGGTTTTGTTGATCTTTCCCATTGTCTTTTTGGTCTCTATTATATTGTATCTGCTCTGCTCTGATCTTGATCATTTTTTTTCCTTCTACTAACTTTGGGTTTTGTTCATTCCTTTTCTAGTTACCCTAGGTGTAATGTTATGTTCTTAATTTGAGGTCTTTGTTTTGTTTTGTTTTTGTTTTTGTTTTTTGTTTTTTTGGCAGGACTGTATTGCTGTAAACTTCCCACTTAGGACCGCTTTTGCCACAACCCATAGGTTTTGATATGTCATACGTCTGTTCTCATTTGCCTCTAAGTATTTTAAAAAAATGTGTCCTTTTATTTCTTCAATAAAGAAACTTGCAATTTGTTCAGTTGCATGTTGTTTAATCTCCACATTTTTGTGTTTTTTTTCCAGTTTTCTTGTAATAGTTTTCTAATTTCATACTACCATGGTCAGAAAAGATGCTTGATATGATTTCAGTCTTTTAAATGTGTTGACTTGTTTTATGGCTAACCTGTGATCTATCCTAAAGATTGTTCCAAGTGCACTTGAAAAGAATGTGTATTCTGCTATTTTTGGATGTAATGTTCTGTATATATCTATTAAGACCATTTGACCTAATGTGTGGTTTAAGGATGATGTTTCCTTATTGATTTTCTGTCTGGATGATCTATCCATTGATTTAAGTAGGATGCTAAAATTCCCTACTATTATTGTATTACTGTCAATTTTTCCCTTTAGGTTTATTAATATTTGCTTTATATATGTTAGTGCTCCTATGTTAAGTACACATGTATATTATTAATGTTTTATCTTCTTGCTGGATTGACCCCTTTACCATTATGTAATGCTACTCTTTGTCTTTTATTATAGTCTTAGTTTTAAAGTCTATTCTGAGCAAAATAAGTCCATCAGAGAATGACAATTACCATATGGTTTTACTCATATGAGGAATAAAAGAAACAGCACAGAGGATCATAGGGGAAGGGAGGGAAAATGGAATGGGAAGAAATCAGAGAGGGAGACAAACCATGAGAGACTCTTAACTATGGAAAAGAAACTGAGGGTTGCTAAAGGGGAAGTAGGTGGGGGAATGGGGTAACTGAGTGATGGTTATTAAGAAAGGCACATGTGGTGATGAGCACTGGGTATTATATGCAACTGATGAATTACTGAACTCTACATCTGAAACTAATGATGTACTACTATATTTTGGCTAATTTAATCTAAATTTTTAAAAAATGAGGGCGCCTGGGTGGCTCAGTTGGTTAAGCAACTGCCTTCAGCTCAGGTCATGATCCCAGAGTTCTGGGATCGAGTCCCACGTCGGGCTCCCTGCTCAGCGAGGAGCCTGCTTCTCCCTCTGACCCCCCCATCTACTCTCTCTCTCTCTCTCATTCTCGCTCTCTCAAATAAATAAATAAATAAATCTTTAAAAAAATAATTTTTTAGAAAACAGAAAGAAAAAAATAAAGTCTATTTTGTCTGGTATGACAATGGCTTCACCAGCTTTCGTTTTATTTTTATTTCTATGAAATATTTTCTCCATCTCTTTACTTTCAGTTTGTGTGTGTCCTTACTTCTGAAGTGAGTCTCTTGTAGGAAGCATATAGATAGGTCTTATTTTTTAATCCCTTTAGCCACTTGATGTCTTTTAATTGGAGAACTTAGTCCATTTACACTTAAAGTAATTATTGATAGGTATGTTCTTACTGTCCTTTTCTTCATTGTTTTTTGGCTTTTTTTTGTAGTTCCATTCTGTTTGTTGGTGTTTTTTTTTTTTTCTCTATTCCCTTGTAGTTTGGTAGTTTCATTTAGTATTATGTTTACATTTCTTTCTCATTTTCTATTGTTTATTTACTGTAAGTTTTTCCTTTGTGGTTACTATGAGGTTTACATATAACACTCTATTATGTAATGGTCAGTTTTAAGTTGATAGGAAATTAAATTTGAATGCACTCAAAAGCATTACATTTTTACTCGCCCTTTCACATTTTATATTATTGATGTCACATTTTACATGTTTTTATTTTATGCATCCCTTAACTAATTATAATTTTAGTTAATTTTATTACTTTTGTCTTTTAACCTTTATACTTGTTTTATTTTATTATTTTTGAATAGTTCTTTTTTTAAAAGATTTTATTTATTTTTTGAGAGAGAGCAGGAGAGGGGGGAGTGTCAGAGGGAGAAGCAGACTCCCCGCCGAGCAGGGAGCACAATGTGGGACTCGATCCCAGGACTCCAGGATCATGACCTGAGCCAAAGGTAGTCACTTAACCAAATGAGCCACCCAGGCACCCTATACTTGTTTTATAAGTGATTGATCCACTATCTTTACTATATATTTATCTTTTCCTGTGAGATTTTTACTCTTGTACTTTTTTGTTATTAATTGGTGCCATTCTTTTCAGCTTCACAAAGTTCCTTTCACATTTCTTGTAATGCTGGTTTAGTGCTGATGAACTCCTTTAGTGTTTTCTTGTCTGAAAAACTCAATCTTTCCTTCAACTTTGTCAGGCAGGGAATAATTGGTTGGATCTTTTTTTTCCTTTCAGCACTTTGAATAATATGTCATGCACTCTCTTCTGGACTACAAAGTTGGTGCTTAAAAATCTGCTGAGAGCCTTATAGGGTTTTTCCTTGTACATAACAAGTTGTTAGTGATGGTGGTGGTGTTTTGTTTTGTTTTGCTGCTTTTAAGATGGTCTCTTTACCTTTAAATTTTACCATTTCAATTATAATGTGTGTTGGTATGAATCTCTTTAGGTGTATCATATTTGTAAATCTTTGGGCTTCCTGGACCTGGATGCCTGTTTCTTTCCCCAGATGAAGTAACTTTACAGCCACTGTTTCTTTAAAAAATTTTCTGGCCCATTTTCTCTTCTCCTTCTGAGACCCTTGTAAGGTGAATGTTATTTCAGTTGATGTTGTCCCAAAGGTCCTTTAAGGTATTGTCAACTTATTTCTTTTTTCTTGTTGCAGTTCTGCTTGGGTGAATTTCATTGTTTTGTTTTCCAGCTCATTGACCCATTCTTCTGCTTCATCCAATATGCTGTTAAGTCCTCTAGAGTATTTTTTTTTCCTCTTTAGTTATTATATTCTTCAGCTCTACGACTTCTTTTTGGTATTTCCTTTTCTTCTATTTTATATCTATTTTTGAAGTTCTTATTGTGTTTGTCCATTCTCCCAAGTTTGGTGAGCGTCTTTATGACCATTACTTTGAACTCTTTATCAGGTAGATTGCTTATCTGTGTTTCATTAAGGTCTTTTTCTGAGGTTTGTCTTGTTCTTTCATTTGAAACATATTCCTCTGTCTCCTCATTTTGCTTGGCTCTTGGTGTTTGTTTCTGTGTGTTAGAAAATTCAACTATCTCTCCCAGTCTTGAAGAAGGGGCCTTGTATAGATGTCCCATGGGGCTCATAAGCCTTATCCCCGCCAGCCAGGTGCTCAAGGGGCATCATCAGTGTGAGCTACATGTGCCCACCTGCTTTGGTGGAGCCATGGTTGTGGTAGACGGTTGGGCAAGGCTCTTGCCCAGCACAACTGTGTCATGTGGCTTTGGCATGGTGTGGGTGGGGCTCTCACCTTGCCCAGCTGTGGGATGTGGTTGTAGTTTGGGGATGGGTGGGTCCTTCAGTGGGTCACACCCTCTAGTATTAACAGGTTAGAGGGAGAGTTAAAAAATAGCACCCACCAGTGCCAGTATTAGCAAGTTAGAATGGGATCACAAGAATGACACCCACCAGTGTCTCTCTCCCCAGAGTCCCAACATATTTCTGCCTCTCCAACAGATATTTTTAACATTAGTAAATGGGTCTCCTTCATATATGATCTGGGCTCTTTTCAAACTGGTGATTTTGTTCTTGGTCTCAGGGTTTCAGGGTGGGCAAGTCTGTGAGTGAGCCCTTTAAAAGTAGATTCTCCATTCCCCACAGTTCTATGGAGTTCCAGAATATAATCCCCATTGATTTTCAAAGGCAGATGATTTGGGAGCTGTCTCTCTTGTGTAGGATTTATTGATTAAGGTGCCTGATGTGAAGCACAGACTCCTTGTTTCTTAGGAAAAAGTTCCATATTTATAAGGTTCCTCCCTATCGTGGATTGCTGCACCTGGGGTGGTTTTTATGTTTGTTTGTTTCTTTGTTTTTGGTGAGAATATATCTCTGCCTCTCCTACCCATTTTGATGCTGTCCTTTCATCCTTTGTTGTGAAGGGTATGTTCATCCATTTTTTTCAGGTCTTTTTCAGAAGAAATTATTTCTATGTATTTGTAAACTTGTGTTCATTGGAGGAGGTGAGTTCTGTATCTTTCTATGCGGCTATCTTGAACCACTTCCCACTAGATTCCCAAATTTCTAAAATATTTTTCAGTTTTGAAAGGAATTTATTATTTTACCTGTAGTAAAATACACATAACACAAAATTTACCATCTTAACCATGTTAAGTGTATGTTTCAATGGTATTAAGTACATTTACATTGCACAATGCAACCATCACCAACATCCATCTCTAGAACTTTTTTCATCTTGTAGAACTAAAACTCTGTAGCCATAAGCAATAACTCTTTATTCCCTTCTCCCCCAGTCCCTGATAACCTCTATTCTGTTTGCTGCTCCTATGAATATGACTAATCTAGGGAACTTATATAACTGGAATCATACAGTATTTGTCTTTTTTGGTAACTGACTTACTTATTTAGCATAATGTCATGAATGTTTATCCATGCTGTAGCATGTGTCAATTATTCTTCCTTTTTAAAGATTAAATAATGTTCCATTGTATGTATATACAACCTTCGTTTTATCCATTTACTCATTCATCCATCAATGGACACTTGTGTTGCTTCCACCTCTTGGCTATTGTGAATAATGCTGTTATGAACAAGTGTGTACAAATACCTCTTTAAGGCCCTGTTTTTGATTCTTTGAATTATAGATCCAGAATTGGAATTGGTGGATCATATTGTAATTCAATTTTTTTTTTATTTTTTGAGGAACTTTTCTGTAGTGACTGCACCATTTTACAATCTCACCAACAGTGCAAAAGGATTCCAATTTCTCCACATCCTTGCCAACACTTGTTATTTTCTGATTTTTTATAGTACCTATTCTAATGGGTGTGAGATGGTATTTCACTGTTTTTTATTTCATTTTCCTAAATATTAATAATGTTGAGCATCTTTTGATGTGCTTATTAGCTATTTGTGTATCTTTGCAGATATATCTATTCAAATCCTTTGCTCATTTTAATCAGTTCATTAGTTGCTGAGTTATACAAGCTTTTTATATATCCTGGATATTTATCACATCAGATATCCAAATAACTTTTGAATACTGTATATTTGATTCTTTGCATAAATATTAGGAGGGAGTTAGGGCATGGTTTATAATTATTCTCAAGGTTATAGGTGACAAAACTAAGTTCAGAGATGAGCAGTGATGTTCCAACACCACATAGTGAGTACAGACATATAGCCAAGACTAGGAGCAAGGTCTGTTGTTTTGATGATCTTAGAATTCAGGTCTTGAAGTGTCCTTCAAGACTAATGAATCTGTTTACCTATTTATTGTTAGAGACAAAATATTGAAGTTTAGAGGGCAGGAGTGATTTAAACAAGTTTACACAGTGAGTCAGTTGCAGAACATGATATATGATCCAGCTTTCTTGACTCCCAGTTTGGTAACTTCTCCATTAGACCCTCTAGTAGAGAACAGTTTGGCACATTGCAGAAGGTTTTATCCACTGCCTACCTCTTAAGAAACTGCTAATTTTCTTCAATGACCCAATCTTCTAAGGATGAAGACTGGGTGGTAAGAACTGCAGGGCCATCTGCATTTCTTATGATCTGAGAATGAGAGCAGTTTGACTATTAGAAGCAACAGATTAAAAGAATTTTTAAATAGTGTCAATAGGGGTGAATAAACCCCTGCAGAGTCCAGGTTGGCTTCTCCATAGCCACTTGCAGACCTGCCTGACTGCCACATTTTGCAACAAATGTCCAGGCATCCAAGGGATCTTGAAATACCAAGGAGAGGTGATCCAGAAGAACTTTAATGTTTTCAACTGATGCAACCTTCTAGTCTTCAAAAAGCTCTTGCATATATTGACTTATGTGAGTTTCCCAACAAACTGTCCTATGAAGCTGCTTCATTACCATCATTTTAAAAATGAAGAAACTGAAGCATAGAGAGGACATATGACTTTCTTGAAATCACATAGCTGTGAAGATGTACCAAATCAATCTGACTCCAAGGTCTATGCCCTCATTACTCTTTTCCATGGCCTATGGAGGAGATAAAGGTAGTGTGTGACATCAGCTAACTTTCACAGAGACTGTCTAGGGCCTCAAATATCCAGGTTTCTTTAACTGTTTTATCTTAGTGGCCTGAAAGCTTGATGCCATAAACCAATCATTAACCAATGCTTTGTCTATAACAGGGGTTTTTTAATTGTGGCCTCATGAACTAGCAGTATTACCTAAGAACTTGTTTAAAATGCAAATTTTCTACCCCCTCCCAAACCTACTGATCAAAATCTTTGGGAGTATGACCCAGCAATCTGTGTTTAACAAGAAAGTCATATGACCTCTGTAAGTCTCAATTTCTTCATTTCTAAAATAGAAGTTATAAAGCAGGTTTATAAGGCTGTTTTGTAAAGATCATATAAGCCAACACATGTAAGAACTTTTTGAAAACTAGGTTTTCAAAGTAAAGAAGTAAAGAAACATTTTCAAAGAGTAGCAAAATTCTTCTGGATCACCTCTCCTTTTTGGTATGCACCTTAGTGAAAGTGGGAACTTCACCTGAATTTTCCTGAAAAATTACTCAATTGGCTGCCTCAGTTTGTTAGTATAGACCTAGTCCAGGTGATCTATTATGCCCCAGTGTCTCCATCTGTAAAATTAAGTGACATATTTCATTGCATCTTCTTGGAGTTATAATGAGGAAGACCAACTTATGTACAATAGTGACAGTATGGAATAAAGAGGCAGACAGATGAGGCTTGGATCCTACCTCTTAACTGTCAGATGTTTGTTTTCTTACTTCAGTTTCTTCACCTGTAAAGGGAAGTATTCATCCTTCACATAGTGTTGTTTTGAAACTCAAAGAAGATAATGGAAGTGAATTGTCTTAAACATTGTAAGTCGTTATGCAGTTCAGGCAGAAAGTAAGGTTCCATTATGTAGACATTCTCCTTGTCATTATTGCCACTGGTTGAGATCTGAAGTCCAGAGAATGGATGGCTATACGATGTCCAGGAAATAGGTAAACTTACTATCGGTTACCTACACAACTGTCCAAAGCAGAGATGCCATGGTTTTAGGTAACACAATCAGTACACGTCCACTGCCAAATCCCTGCTCATATCTGTTCATTTGTTCAACCCCAGAGCATAATGTTATGCTAATCCTGTGTTATGTTACCTGTCTAAATCATGTCTCCTTCCAAAATAAAGTGTTCCTAAAGCCTAGGTTGCCTGCTTTATTCTAAATGACCCCACCCTGACTGATTCTGACTTGAAGGCAATCAATCTTAGGCTGGCCTGGAATTTATGACTTGTTTGGCTTGTCACAAAAATATTAACTGAACCAATCAGATTCATTTTGTTACTCTCTTATTTGAACTAAAAGATATGAAAAAGATATAAGCAACTAGTAGTAGGAGATAGAACTGAAAGTCACCAGGTTAAATTGGAGGAGTAAAGTTACACTTACTGTGTTAAAGCTGAAGTTATGAAGGAGTCAATTGACAAGGGAACTGAAACAAAGTAGAGTAGCTGAATTACACTAATGAAGGTACATATATGAATTCCAGTTATTGAGGTCTCTTTTGTTCCTTAGGTTCACTTCTTCTGTGTTAGGCCTCTTATAGCCTCACAATAAACTTACCTTTACTTAAAGATCTCTGATCTGACTAAAACAATCACAAAGCAGTTATTAAGCAGCTCCTTTTTTCATAGTTCTCCATCCTTTCAACATGCCGTCCTGGGAAGCATGCAGAATGAGCTAAACAGATAAGAGTTTACAACAAACCAGGCCAAAGGGGGAAAAAAACACTCTTGAGTGCCTACTACAAGTGATAACGTGTGCCTGCTACATTATCTACATCATCTCCTTTAATTCCCACAGTAACCTCAGAAGGTAGATATCTCTATTTTACAGATGAGAAAATGAAGGCTCTGAGAAGGAAAGTGATTTGCTCCAGGTCAGTACTTGAAATCGGTCTCTCTGGAGTTAGAGTCTGGACTTTTTCTACTATACCTCACTACTTTGATATACCATATCAGTAGTTTTCAAATTTGGTTGATTATGAGAATGTCCTAGGGATTCTTTCTTAAAATTACAGATGTCCCGCCTAACTCATACTTTCTCCTCCCTTCAATTCTTAACCTCAGATTCAAGATGGAGCCCAAGAATATGGATTTTTTTTAAACACTCCCTGGTGATTCCAAAGACCAGTGTGTTTGAAAACCACTGTTTCAGGAAACTATTGTTAGATTTAAAGAAAGCATACAGTCACTCTTTAACCATCCCATGCTTTTCTTTCTTACATTTATCTGAATAAAATTAGTGATATCTTCTACTAGAGTTACTTGATGCAAGGAATTGAAAAATACAGGTCTGGTCACAAAGAGAATTTGCAAAATACTATCATTTTCAAAGAACTTTCATGGTTTCATTAAAATAGTTAAACCTGATCTAATTATCCCCATTTTACAGATAAGAAAACTGAGGTCAGAGAGGTTAAGTGACTTGACAAAGGATGGTCAACAGAGACAAAGCCAAGATCAGAAATATAGGTCCTATAAGCCCAGTGTTCTTATTTGCTTTAAGGGTCTTTTCTCATCTGTAATTACAATTTTTCTTCCTCCGCAGCCGGGTTTCTTTTCAACCTGGCCTCACTTCTTCCCAGTCCAGGATCTCAGAGCCCTATTTGTTCTGTATAGCTTCATTAACATGTAGTTGGCCTGTGGCCTCTGTTCCAACAAAATGTGTGGGAGAGGATGCTGTGCAAACATGCCCTAGCACACCTACCTCAGCTGAGTAAGGGAAATGACAGTGACTAAGGGTTCTGGCCCTTCCATAGGAGCACACCAATAGCACATTCTGGGCCATAATGAACCTATAATTTGCAGTTGACATACTTCTTAAAAGTAGCAAAGGTTGTTTTGTTTTGTTTTGTTTTCCCATACCCATGATGTTTCCAATCCAGGGAACTGTGTTATACAACTTTATAGTGGTGCTGGTAGGAGTCCTTAGAATTGACCAACACCAAAAAAATCAGAAAATCATGTAATGTCATGTGATGAACACTAGCCTGGAGGTCGGCACATCAAATTTCCAATATTACCACTTCTTTGGGTCTCAGTGTCCCTACCTATAAAAGGAAGAGTTTAGGCTCTGTCATTTCTAAGGTCGTCTTCAGCTTTGACATTTTATCATTCTGTGCAATCAACTCTTTACAAAATACTTTAGATGTCTGCAAGACTTGGCTAAAGAGTGGGTCAGACTCCAAGCCTGGGTCATTAAACTTTGGCCAAAAAACCTGGGGAATGTGGGTTCTACAGGCAAAATTTCAAGATTGGTATTTTCCTCCTGTTTAATGTTTTAGGGAAGAACAAAGTAAGTGTAAACTGAATTAGAAATTATAGTTTTCCTTTTACTAGCAGAAAATTTGGACTCTGCAAATGATCTAATTAACTATCTGAATTATTCTGAGTTGGACTCCATCATGGCCCACCCATGTCTTTCTCCATCCTTATCCATGAGTCCTCTCTTCCTTGTGGCAGATGGAAAGACTTTGGCATATGAGAGGTTGAGTTGGGAAGTTACTCTGAGAAAAGATTAATCTTTTGTCCTTGGCAGGGGCAGCTCTGAGAAATATTTAAACAGTTATTTAATCAATAAACGTTTCCTGAACACCTACTCTATGCCAAGGACTGTTCTAGGCACTTGGAATGTAGAAATGAATGAGGCACACAATAATTCAGAGCAATCATATGAGCTTTCTATTTTCTTCTCTTGGGTTGCACAACTCATGCCTGGCATGGCCAAAACACGGGCCAAGATTCTTACCTTCAAGAGGGAGAGAGAGAAGTGGTGAGAATAAAAATGTTAGTTACTCCTTGTATGCCACCAATTGGCTGACAAAGCCTAGATCCCAAAAGGATTAGCAGAAGACATCAGTTGTGCATCAATAATACACATAATATGCAAATTCCATATGAAGGACTTCTACCATCTCCTTGATCTTAAGTGACATGGTCTAAAAAATCCAAAAAGTGTATCATTAGTTCTTGATGTGTCCATTCTTCTCTCTTGATGAGTTTCCTTACTACCTACCTCTACTCCTTTTCCTTGATAAAAAGAAAACTTTTTCTAAAGAATAAAAATCCGGGCATTTCCAAGGCTTAAGCTGAGGAATGCTCAGGATAAATAACTAAAGTGAGAGACAACGTTACAGAAGACAGTGTTAGAGATGCTAGAACCACTGTCACTTCCCACCTAAAGATCTCCCTCCACAAAATTATTTTCTGGTCACTACTGGGAACAAGTTATGGTGTTTTTATTTAATGAGGTTGAGGACTGAAGGCATTGGAGGAATGTGTACATTCAAGCCTTTTCGTACTTACTCTGCCAAAGGTGAACCATAAATTTTCTGTTCTGGGATCAGGGGTCCAAGACTTCTCCACATGCTATCACTCTAGGCCTGGATGATACTGAGGCTTAAGGTCAGAATCATAATCAATGAGAACTCATCTCACATCATTTAATAGGAGCCAATAATGTAGATCTACTTTTAAGGAATTTTGGCCAAGGTGATTTATCCACAAATGTCATTCCCATTTTCCAAAAGAACAAAGAATTTGGGAGGTTTATTTTATTTTGTTTTAATTTTATTTTATTATGTTATGTTAATCACCATACAATACAATATTAGTTTTTGATGTGGTGATCCATGATTCATTGTTTTTGTATAACACCCAGTGCTCCATGCAGTATGTGCCCTCCTTAATACCCATCACTGGGCTAACCCATCCCCAACCCTCCTCCCCTCTAAAAGCCTCAGTTTTTTTCTCAGAGTCCATAGTCTCTCGTGGTTCATCTCTCCCTCCAATTCCCCCCCTTCATTTTTCCCTTCCTTCTCCTAATGTCCTCCATGCTATTCCTTATGTTCCACAAATAAGTGAAACCATATAATTGACTTTCTCTGCTTGACTTATTTGACTGAGCATAATCTCCTCCAGTCCCATCCATGTTGATGTAAAAGTTGGGTATTCATCCTTTCTGATGGCTGAGTAATATTCCATTGTATATATGGACCACATCTTCTTTACCCATTCATCTGTTGAAGGGCATTTCGGCTCTTTCCACACTTTGGCTATTGCGGACATTGCTGCTATGAACATTGGGGTGCATATGGCCCTTCCTTTCACTACATCTGTGTCTTTGGGGTAAATACTTAGTAGTGCAATTGCTGGGTCATAGGGTAGCTCTATATTTAATTTTTTGAGGCACCTCCACACTGTTTTCCAAAGTGGTGGTACCAACTTGCATTCCCACCAACAGTGTAAGAGGGTTCCTCTTTCTCCACATCCTTGTTTGTTGTTTCCTGCTTTGTTAATTTTTGCCATTCTAAATGCTCTAAGGTGGTATCTCAAAGTGGTTTTGATTTGAATTTTCCTGATGCATAATGATGATGAACATTTTTTCATGTGTCTGTTAGCCATTTGTATGTCTTCTTTGGAGAATTGTCTGTTCATGTCTTCTGCCGATTTTTTGACTTGATTATTTGTTCCTTGGGTGTGAGGTTGAGAAGTTCTTTATAGATCTTGGATACCAGACCTTTATCTGTAGTGTCATTTGCAAATATGTTCTTCCATTCTGCAGGTTGTCTCTTTGTTTTGTTGACTGTTTCCTTTGCTGTGCAGAAGCTTTTTATCTTGATGAAGTCCCAAAAGTTCAGTTTTGCTTTTGTTAGCTTTTGGTGATGTATCTTGAAAGAAGTTGCTGTGGCTGATGTCAAAGAGGTTATTGTCTATGTTCTCCTCTAGGATTTTGATGGATTCCTGTCTCACATTGAGGTCTTTCATCCATTTTGAGTTTATCTTTGTGTATGGTGTTAGTTTCATTCTTCTGCATGTGGTTGTCCAATATTCCCAGCACCATTTATTGAAAAGACTGCCTTTTTTCCACTGCATATTTTTTCCTGCTTTGTCAAAGATTATTTGACCATAAAGTTGAGGGTCCATATCTGGGCTCTCTATTCTGTTCCATTGGTCTATATGTCTGTTTTTGTGCCAGTACCCTGCTGTTTTGGTGGTCACTGCTTTGTAATATAGCTTGAAATAGGGCAATGTGATGCCCCCAACTTTGTTTTTTTTTCCAACATTTCCTTGGCGATTCGGGGCCTTTTCTGATTCTGTACAAATTTTAGGATTGTTTGTTCCAGCACTTTGGTTATTGGCCTATTCAGGTTGTGAATTTCTTCCTGTTTCAGTCTTGGTAGTTTACAAGTTTCCAGGAAGGCATCCATTTCTTTCAGGTTGCTTAATTTATTGGCATAGAGTTGTTCATAATAATTTCTAATAATTGTTTTTATTTCCTTGGTTTTAGTCATGATCACTCCCTTTTAATTCATAATTTTATTAATTTGGGTCCTTTCTCTTTTCTTTTGGATAAGTCTGGCCAGTGGTTTATCGATCTTATTAATTCTTTTAAAGAACCAGCTTCTAGTTTCCTTGATCTGATCTACTGTGTTTCTGGTTTCTAATTCATTGATCTCTGCTCTAATCTTAATTATTTCTCTTCTAATGCGTGGCTTAGGCATCGTTTGTTGCTTTTTCTCTAGTTCTTTAAGGTGTAGAGTTACTTGGTGAATTCAGGATTTTTTTATTTTCTTAAGTGAGGCTTGGATGGCTATGTATTTCCCCCTTAGGACCGCCTTTGCAGTAGCCCATACGGTTTGGACTGATGTGTTTTCATTCTCATTGGTTTCCATGAAATGTTTAAGTTCTTCTTTGATTTCCTGGTTGACCCAACCATTCTTGAGCAGAGTGGTCTTTAGCTTCCAAGTGTTTGAATTTCTGCCAAGATTTTCTTGTGATTGAGTTCCAGTTTTAAAGCATTGTGGTCTGAGAATATGCAGGGAATAATCTCAATATTTTGGTATCGGTTGAGACCTGATTTGTGACCCAGTATGTGGTCTATTCTGGAGAAAGTTCCATGTGCGCTCAAGAAGAATGAGTATTCTGTTGTTTTAGGGTAGAATGTTCTGTATATATCTATGAGGTCCATCTGGTCCAGTGTGTCATTCAAAGCTCTTGTTTCCTTGTTGATTTTCTGCTTAGATGATCTGTCTATTGCTGAGAGTGGAGTATTGAGGTCTCCCACAATTAACATATTGTTGTCAATTTGACTCTATTTTGGTTAACAGATGGCTTATGTAGATGGCTATTCTCATGTTGGCAGCATAGATATTTACAATTGTTAGATCTTCTTGTTGGATAGACCCTTTAAGAGTGATATAGTGTCCTTCTGTGTCTTTAACAACAGTCTTTAGTTTACAATCTAATTTGTCTGATATAAGAATTGCTACCCCAGCTTTCTTTTGAGGTCCGCTGGCATGGAAGATGGATCTCCATCCCCTCACTTTCAGTCTGGATGTATCTTTAGGTTCAAAATGAGTCTCTTGTAGGCAGCATATGGATGGGTCCTGTCTTTTTATCCAATCTGCAACCCTGTGCTGTTTTATGGGAGCATTTAGGCCAATCACATTGAGAATGATTGTTGAAAGATATGAATTGTCATCATGTTGCCTGTGAAGACCTTGTTTTTGTAGATTGCCCCTGTAAATTTCTGTTGTATATCACTCTTGGGGTCTTTCTCCTTTTATAGAATCCCCCTTGATATTTCTTGCAGGGCCGGCTTAGTGGTCACATATTCTTTCAACTTCTGCCAGTCTTGGAAGCTCTGCATCTCTCCATCCATTCTAAATGACAGCCTTGTCAAATTAAGTATTCTTGGCTGCATGTTCTTCTCATTTAGTACCCTGAATATGTCTTGCCAGCCCTCTATCTGGCTTGCCAGGTCTCTGTGGATAGGTCTGAGATGATTCTGATGTTCCTCCCTCTGTATGTAAGGAATCTCTTCCCCCTAACTGCCCTTAAGATGGTTTCCTTGGTTCTAAGATTTGCGAGTTTTACTATTACATGCCGGGTTGTTGGCCTGTTTTCCTTGATCTTGGGAAGGGTCCTCTCTGCCTCTAGGACATGAATGTTTATTTTATTCCCCAGATTAGGGAAGTTCTCAGCTACAATTTGCTCAAATATATCTTCTAGTCCTCTCTCTCTCTCCACCCCCTCTGGGATTCCAATAATTCTGACATTGGAAAGTTTCATGGTGTCACTTATTTCTCTGATTCTATTTTCCTGGATTTTGAGTTGTTTTTCCCTGGTCTCCTCTTTCCCCTTTTTATCTGTTAGGTTGCCTTCCAGGTCACTAATTTGTTCTTCTGCCTCACTTACCCTAGCTGTTAGATTATCTAGATTAGATTGGATCTCATTGATAGCATTTTTAAATTCTGCTAATCCAGCTTTCCTTTCTGCCCTTAGAGACTCTATGTTTCCATTAATTGATTTCTCCATTCTAGCTATTGTCTTCACAATTGGTAGCCTGAGTTTCATCTCTGACATCTTGGTTATATCTGAATCCATTTGTAAATCTGTGGCAGAAATCATAATCTCTGAGTCTTTCCTATTTTGGGTGTTCCTCCTCCTAGTCATTCTGTTGAGGGGTGGTTGAGGGAATGTATAGAGTCCAAATTATTGACCACAACCCAAGCAAGAGGCACCTGCTCTCTAGGGACCTTAGGGTTGCTGGCCTCTTGTTCTCCCAGCCTATCTTCTGGAGGAGGGGCCTGCCACACTGTTACTCAGGCAATGCTGTTTGGGCACAGTTGCCCTGCACCCTGTGGCGGGGGATGGACTCATGAAAACCGGTTTTTGGGGGCTTTTGTTCTCTGGTGGCTTTCCCTGTCACCTTTCTGCGTCTCTTCTGAGTTTCAGAGCAGAATAGACCACTTCCAACCCTCTGTCTCAGAGCAGAGACATTGCCATCTGTTCTTCAGTGAGTTCTCTAGGCCACACTATCTCCATTTCTGTCTGTGCTGCTATAAACTGCAGCATCCTGGGTTGTGCTCCCCTCAGCAGGGCTCCCAGTCCTTGCCTCCAGGTCTGTAACGGGGGCACGTCTCTGCCCTTGGTGCTTCCAAAACCTCCACCAACCCCCAGTTCCCACGCGTGACCTCACCACTCCAAGTTTCCATCTGGGAGGCTGCCTGAAAGTCCTTTTCCCCTGCTACCAGTCTGCGAGTCTGTGCCCTGTCCCCAGCATGGGAGGTTATTGCTCACCAGTGGTGTAAGTTCCCTACAGGCAGCCTCCTTCCCCCATTTATCCTCCTATATCTGTCCAAGGAATCACAGCTCCCTGCTTTGTACCTCGAAAACAAGAGCCTGTGATGTTCTGTTTGTAGAGATCCAGATCTATCTTCTTACATCTCAGGCTAATTTCATGGGTGTTCAGCTGGTAGATATCCAGCTTAATTCTGGGGACCTGTTGGAATAGGGTCCCCTACTCTTCTGCCATCTTTTACCTCCTCTGGGGGGTTTAAAACAAGTGAAGACTTCCTAACCAGCCTCAGTGGGATAACCCCTCACTCCCTTGACCTGCCATTGCAGAGAGGATGTCAGAAAGATTTGCTTTTCTTGATTGACTAAACCTTTAGTAGGCTTATAAATGAGAGTCTAGACTGAGTCCAAAATATAAGGAAAACTTTAATGCTATAGTTAAAAGACTAGCTGGGGTCTGTTCTTGTGTATTATACAACAGTAATTCCTATGGATCCAACCACTGTGGGGTTGACTTTGCTCTGCATGACCATTCCAAGACACTGGGAATTTTCTGAATTCTGTGCTTAGCTTCAGGCAAAAGCCAGCACACAGCTCTTTCTTTCCTGCTCCTGGAGCTTTAGAGGCATGTTTATGGCCAGAGGCAGGGAAGATTGCCAAGTCAAGATTCCCCAGCCCACTCCTAGGAAGCAAAAGCTGGTTTGCCTGACTCAGATTGCACCAGAGGAAACATCCCTCAATGCGCCATTTTTTTTTTTTTAACTAACCTGTTAGAGACAGGACATGATTGACAGAGGACATCAAGCAGAGGATAGGGGGAAAATGTGACTTCTTCCTGCTTTGGGGTTGGTCTAAAAGATGTGCAGAGGATTTCTCTTATCTTTAATTTGCCAAGGTATTACAGTTGTGTGGAGGCACCAGCCTAGCCCCATTACTCTTTCAGCCCAGAACACCTGATCCTTCAGTACCAACCTATTAAACCTTGGGAGAATGACATAGAGCTGGATAAAATATGAGGTTGCTGGATGTACAGCTGGCAAAGCAGAGGGTGAAAGAGGGGATGAGGTCTTCACTGTGACTCACCAAAGATTCCAAACACCTATCTATAGACTTCTCCAAGGGTAGGGGATCTGTTGTAGCTGCTCTAAGATTTGGCCTATTTTAGGCTTACGTCATAGCCTGGATCTTCTGGTCTGCAGAGCTACATTCCACATCCCACACAGTTCTTTTCACCCAAACCCCTCTCCTTTTTACAAAATAGAAATAGAAGGAGGTAACTTTTTCCCCTAGTTTAATTCTGGTCTGGATAGCAGAGTTCAAACCTTCTTTACTCCCAAGTCTAGAACAAGTTTCCTATTTCTCTCTCTACCAAACCGCACTTCCTTATACACTCACATATTCCCTGGTCCACTTGACAGGCTAAGGGCCAAAATTAAGCATTCATTTAAAACTGGGGGATTTAATCAGGATTCCATAGGGGAAAGAACACTGAATTGGAATAAGATCTGAGTTTGAGAGTTGCCTCTTACTAATATGTCTTGTGATTTTGACAAATCACTTTACTTCTCTGAGCTTCAATTTCTGACTTGTAAACTAGGGGTACCTATATCTGACCACCCCACAGCCTGGTTTTTTAAACCTGGATGAGATAATGGAGATGAACAGACTTTGTACATGGTGTAACACTTTGCAAATAGGAGTTATTGGAGGATGAGGTCTAATAGCTAGATTGGGAACCTCACTTCCTGGATCCTCTAAGAGCTGGATCATCACAATAATTATCTAACTGAATGCTAAGAAGAACCTTCCCCACCTTCAGTCAGCTGGAGAATGAGTTGCCAGGATGTGGATATGTGCTCTGGGGTATTCCTCAGGATAAATATCTTATCACCAGAATTTAAAAGGCATGTGCTTGAGCACCAGCTTTGTACTCAAGTCTCTATTATAACCATGAGCATAATATCAGTTAAAAAATAATAGTAGCTACCATTTACCAAGCACTTCTGATAGGGCAGTCATGAGCTAAGTGTTGTATTATATGCATTCTAATCATTTAATCCTCACACACCCTATGAGAGGGACTATTTTTATCCCTCTTTTATAAATAAGGTAATCAAGACACAGAGGTAATAGGACATAGAATAGCTGGAACATGAACTTTGGACAATTTAACAAAAAGCACATTGTCTTAAGCCTATGTAATATCACCTATCCCCTCTCTGAACCAAAAAGAGCCTGAAAGGGTTCTTAAGGGCTCCTCCAGCTCCAACATTTTGAGATTCTATACTTCTGTATTTAGAAAAGGGAGAGTTAAAGCACAGTTATAGGAAAGAGATGAGGTAAAACTGCTTTGTGGTTTCCCTATGAAATCATCCCTTGAGTGGCAGCAATAATGGATAGGGAAAAGGAACTTTAAAAAATGTATTTATTATCAGATATTTACATAGTAATTTTTATATCAGGCACTTTTCTAAGCACCTTACAGATAGTAAATAATTTAATAATTTAATTCTCATGGTAACCATCAAAACTGAGTTATAATTGCCCATAGTCACACAGAAAGTGGCAGAGCCAGGATTCAAATACAAGCAGTTTGGCTTTAGGATGTGTATTCTTAACCACTATGCTGCACTGTCATTCTGCTTGGTAGCTATCATATGCCAAGTACTCTGCTAGATAGTTTCCATAAAGTCTTTAAAAGTATGCTTTTCACAAATTTTTATTCATAGAATCTCCAAACCTGAAAGTGAATTCAGAAGGATTAAGTTCTAGTGTTGGCTCTGCTTCAGAGTTGCTGTGTATCCTTCAGCAATTCTTTTTCCTTCTCTGAGCCTGTTTTCTCACCTGTGAAATGGAGAGACTTGACCAGGTGGTCTCTGCCTTTCTAGGCTTCTTAGCATGATTGTAAAGTTTATATTTATTTGGTTTGTAAAACAGAGTTCTTCTCCTCATGGCCTCTCTTAGGATCTTACCTTTTGGCCAAGGGTGCTCCCTGATGGAAGGGGGCAATTACAACCTAGCCAGCCTTCTGTAAACAACCATTTTCCCTACTCACCAAGCCCCTTGGCTTAGTCACTACCATCTGGAGTGAATTAGGCCCACTCACCTCAGCAACTCTGCTCGCACCATTCCATGCGTTTGTTTTCCCAAATCCTTAAACATCTCATTCTTCAAGAACCAGTTCAAAAACCACTTATTACAGGAAGTCATCATCCCAGACTCAGTCAGAATTTGACTCACAGTTATGCCTTTCTTGGTGTGAGCTCTCTGAGGTATATCTTTTTCTTTAGTTTTTATTTAAATTCCAGTTAGTTAACATACAGTGTAATATTAGTTTCAGATGTACAATATAGTGATTCAACACTTCCATACAATATGCTGTGCTCATCACAACAAGTGTATTCCTTAATCCCCATCACCTATTTAACCCATCCCTCAACCCACCTCCCCTCTGGTAACCATCAGTTTGTTCTCTATAGTTAAGAGTCTATTTCTTGGTTTGCCCCTCTCTTTTTTTCCCCTTTGCTCATTTGTTTTGTTTCTTAAATTCCACCTTTTTTATTGAAGTATGGTTAGCATACAATGTTATATCAGTTTCAGGTGTACAACACAGTGAATTGGCAATTCTATACATTACACAGCGCTCACCACCATAAGTGTATTTACCATCTGTAACCATACAATGTGGTCACAATATTACTGACTATATTCCCCATGCTGTACTTTTCATCCCCTGACTTATTTATTTTATAACTGGAAATTTGTACTTCTTAATCTCCTTCATCTATTTTGCCCATCTACTCACTCCCCTCCCCTCTGGCAACCACCACTTTGTTCTATGTATTTATAAATATGTTTCTGTATTTTTAAAGTATATTTTTATCTGTACTTTCCCATCACAGTGACTATCACAATGCCTGGCAGATGACCAGGTTATTCAGTGAGGATTTATTAAAAAGAACTTCATATGAGAGACTCTTAACTATGGGAAAGAAACTGAGGGATGCTGGAGGGGAGGTGGGTGGGAGGATGGGGTAACTGGGTGACAGGCATTAAGGAAGGCACGTGGGGCACCTGGGTGGCTCAGTCATTAAGCGTCTGCCTTAAGCTCAGGTCATGATCCCAGGGTCCTCGGATTGATGGAGCTCCACATTGGGCTCCCTGCTCAGGGGGAAACCTGCTTCTTCCTCTCCCACTCCCCTGCTTGTGTTCCTTCTCTCACTTTGTCTCTTTCTGTCAAAGAAATAAACAGGGTTCTAGAGGGGAGGGGGTGTTGGGGGATTGGTTAGCCTGGTGATGGGTATTAAAGAGGGCACATACTGCATGGAGCACACAAACAATGAATCATGGAACACTACATCAAAAATTAATGATGTAATGTATGGTGATTAACCTAACATAATAAAAATACAAAAATAAAAATAAAAAAGAAACAAACTGAAAAAATATAAAATAAAATCTTTGGAAAAAAAGGAGGGCACATGATATGATGAGCACTGGATGTTATATGCAATTGATGAATTACTGAACTCTACATCTGAAATTAATGATGTACTATAAGTTGGCTAATTGAATTTAAATAAAAAAAATAAAAAGAAATAAAAAGAACTTCATAAGAACCTTCCTAATGTCATCAGGCCCCCACCTTATGACCTAATGGGGTCTGAGACAGGCAGCATATCTCCTGCCCTCCAATTAATGAGCTCCTCAAGACTCCATTCATGTTTTATCTGGCACTGTCAGGTGGAAAAAGAGACACCCTATGACTTCCCCTACTTAGAATATTTGCATGGCCTAGGCTCAAGCAATCAATCTCATTCTCACATAAATTTTCTTCCTTTCTGTGAGAGAAATCAATGAGGTCTGAGTCTGGAGCAAGGTTTGTGCCTAGAGTATCTCCAAGGCTCTTGGGGCTGGTTTGGAAGCTTCATTTTAGCTGGGTAGATTTTCTGTGGCACTGGACTCTGCATTAAGGGTGGTAAAGCTAGCTATACAGTTTTTCTACGGCCAATGTAGTACAAGCTGCAAAATACTTGGGGTGCAGATGTCTGATGAATTTGGTGGGAGCATTACAGAGATTATATGAATGGAGACAATGTTGAGAAAGGCTGACTCCCAACAAAATCAATGGAAAGGGGATGTCTAGGAAAAAAGAACACTCAAGTTCTTCTACCTTCCAGCTGAACTCAAATATTTGATATACTTAATCAATTTATATTAAGTACTTACCATGTGGCAGACAATTCATTACAAACCTTGAAGAGGATAAAGCTGAAGAAGTCACAGCCCCAACCTTAAATAAGCTAGTAGAATCCTCTTTGTGTTCTCTTCTCGGGTGGTGTGGCTGGAACTGCCCATCCCCTCCAGTCATGCTGCTTATCTACCAAGCAATGTAACATATTGCAGCTTTCCAAAATAGCAAAGCTCAAAGTCAAATTTAATCTGTGGTCTAAGTCAGAATTCTGAACCTCCCCCCCCAACCCGCCTTTTTGTGGCTTTGGCATCTTATTTTTTCTCTCCAAGACTGAGTGAGTTTGGACTTCTGTAAGCAATCTAAATGTGTTTTTGCTTTCTATGATATCCCTTTTCATTGCTTCAGGTAACAACAATATATAGTACTTAGAATGGGGCTCTGGAATCAGGAAGACAGAAGTCAAACTCCTAGCTCTGCCACATATCAACTGTGTGACCCTAGGCAGGTCACTTAACCACACTGAGTTTCTTTCTCCTCCTCTATAAAAGGGGGGGTGTGGATCTATCTCACAAGGATAATTCAAAGAGCTCATGCTTGTAAAGCACTAATTTAGATGCTATAACATGACAGAGGCATTATAAATAATTCCCTAGCTCATTCCCCTATTCATTTTTGCTATTACATTTTGAGGAAAAGGGTTAGCAAAAGTTATTTGGTTTTGAGGGTGGATTTGAGGTTCAAATGGAAATTGTAAACTGTAAGGTGCTGTGCACAAAAGAATAATTACATGCCATGGTATTCTGACACATTTTTTTTTCTTTTCCTGCTACCTCTTGCACCATTACTGTTCTAGCTCTTTTACCTTTACTGATTTCCATTTCCTCCTGCTAGGCCCCATGAGGGTGACTGTTTCTCAACCTTACACTTTTTTTCTTACTCAGTGAACTGATTTTGCCTTCCAGATTCAACTGTCACTTTAGTAATTATAAATCAGGGCTGAGTCCTGCCTCACTAGGGTGTTGGAAGGAGCAAAATATCCTTAATACCAAGCCATCAGAAAATGGTGAAGTTCTTTAAGAATCTTAATTGTCAGCATTACCACAAGTACAAATGGCAAAGCTAGATGTTGTTGCCCAAATAACATGATGTGGAAAGAAGGGCCAGGATTTGGAGTCAGAAATCCTAAGCTCAAGCTCCTGATTAACTCTGACACAATAATTCAAATTTATATAATGCATTACAGCTGAAAAGTACTTTCACATAAATTCTCTCATTGATCCCCTCAGTTGGCTTCTCTGTTCGAAGCTCTCAATGCTCCAATCCTGCCAGCCAGAGTAAACTTCTTGAAGCACAGGCCCAATCAGATTACATCCATATTCTAAACTCTTCAAGGGCACCCTACTACTGATTAAATAAAGTGTGGTATATCTATAACAATAAAATACCATGCAGCCATGAAAATGAAAGAAGTGATTTTATATGTACTGATATGGAACAATTTTCAAGACATGGTAAGTAAAATAATAATAATGTGCATAACAGAGTATAGAGTATGCAACCATTTATATTTTAAATAGGATAGGATATTAAATATATTATTGTATAATTATGGAGGGGAAACTGGCAGACTTGGGTGTTAAGTATTTGCTATAAATTTTCTTTTCACTGTTTACATTTATTACCATATACATGTTATTTCTTTCAAAAGGTAAGAAAATTAAAAATGCCAAAGAATTTTCACCATCTTTATGATTGAAGTCCAAACTCTTTGGTCTTTTAAAGACCCAAAAATCTGGCACTAAAAGATCTTTTGTAGCTGGTATCCAACTATTTTTTTTTTTTAAAGATTTTATTTATTTGACAGAGAGGGAGATAGCGAGAGCAGGAACACAAGCAGGGGGAGTGGGAGAGGGAGAAGCAGGCTTCCCGTGGAGCAGGGAGCCCGATGTGGGACTCGATCCCAGGACCCTGGGATCATGACCTGAGCTGAAGGCAGACGCTTAACGACTGAGCCACCCAGGCGCCCCCAACTATTTTTTTGAAAGATTTTATTTATTTATTTATTTATTTATTTATTTATTTATTTATTTATTTATTTATTTAGAGAGCAAGGGGGCAGGCAGAGGGAGAAATCAAGAGTCAAACACTTAACTGACTGAGCCACCAGGCACCCCTTCTATACCCTATATTTAGAGCAAGTTAGACTTAGTCACTGTTTCTCTCATATATCCAACAACTTCTAAACTGTATACCTCTGTTCATCCATGCCTGCCTTTCAGGTGTCTGAAAACACAGAGTGTTTCCTTAAGCATTCTCATAAAACAGTTCTACCTCAACAACCATTCCTTACTCCCAGGATCTCAGCTCTAGGAACTTTCCAAATTGCTAACTCCCTCTGGAATGCTCCAGTTGGTTCTTTTTTTTTATTGTTTTAATTTTCATTCCAGTATAGTTAACATACAATGTTAAATGTTAAATGTTAAATTAGTTTTGGTTATACAATATAGTGATTCAGCAATTCCATACATCACCCAGTGCTCATCATAAGTCCATTCCTTAATCCCCATCACCTATTTCATGCATCCCTTCACCCACCTCCTCTCTGATAACCATCAGTTTGTTCTCTATGGTTAAGAGTCTGTTTCTTGGGGCATCTTGATGGCTCAGTCAGTTAAGCATCCAACTCTTGATTTCAGCTCAGGTCATGATCTCAGGGTCATGGGATCAAGCCCTGCATCAGGCTCTGCACTGGGTGTGGAGCCTGCTTGGGGATCTCCTTCCCTCTCTCCCTGCCCTTCCCCCCACCACTCTCTCTCTCAAAAAAAAAAAAATGAGTCTGTTTCTTGGTTTGTCTCTCTCTCCTTTTTCCTTTGCTCATTTGTTTTGTTTTTCAAATTTCACATATGAGTAAAATCATATAATATTTGTCTTTCTCTGATTTATTTTGCTTAGCATTATACTCTCCACCTCCATCCATATCACTGAAGATGGCAAGGTTTCATTCTTTTTACAGCTGAATAATATATGTAGATATATATATATATATACCACATAGTCTTTATTCATTCATCTATTGATGGACCCTTGGGCTGCTTCCATAATTTGGCTATTGTAAATACTGCTGTTATAAACACCGGGGTACATGTATCCCTTTGAATTAGTGTTTTTGGAATTTGGGGTAAATACCCAGTAGTGCAATTACTGGATTGCAGGGTAGTTCTATTGTGAACTTTTTGAGGAACCTCCATACTGTTTTCCAGAGTGGCTGCACCAGTATGCATTCCCAGCAAAAGTTCAACAGAGTTCCTTTTTCTCCATATCCTTCTCAACAGGCTTCAAGTTATATTACAAAGCAGTAGTAATCAAAACAGTATGGTGCTGGCACAAAATAGACATATAGATTAATAGAACAGAATAGAAAACCCAGAAATGAACCTACAATTATATGGTCAATTAATCTTCAACAAAACAGGAAAGAATACCAGTGGGAAAAAGACAGTCTCTTCAACAAATGGTGTTGGGAAATCTGTTTGGTTAAATGCAAAAGAATGAAACTGGGCCACTTTTTTACACCATACACAAAAATAAAGTGGAGTTTTTTAAAAGATTTATTTATTTATTTTAGAGAGAAAGAGAGCATGAATGGGGGAGGGATATATATAGAGAATCTTTCAAGCAGACTCCCCACTGAGCACGGAGCCCATTGCAGGGATCCATCTCACTACCCATGAGATCATGACCTGAGTTGAAACCAAGAGTCAGGTGATTAACTGGCTGAGCCACTCAGGTGCCCCCAAAATGGATTTAAGACCTAAATATGAGACCTGAAACCATAAGAGTCCTAGAAGAGAGCACAGGCAGTAACTTCTTTGACATCGGCTTTAGCACCTTCTTTCGAGATATGTCTCCTGAGGCAAGGGAACAAAAAGCAAAAATAAACTACTGGGACTACATTAAAATAAAAGGAAGTGAAGGAAACAATCAATAAAACTAAAAGGCAAATTACTGAATGGGGGAAGATATTTGCAAATAACATATCTCATAGTATCCAAAATATATAAAGACTTAAAAACTCAACAACTCAACACCCAGGGCATCTGGGTGGCTCATTCAGCTAAGTGTCTGCCTTTGTCTCAGGTCATAATCCTGGGGTCCTGGGATCGAGCTCCATGTCAGGCTTCCTGCTCAGAGGGGAGTCTGCTTCTCCCTCTGCCCCTCCTCCTGCTCATGCGCGCTCTCTCTCTCTCAAATAAATTAATAAAATCTTAAAAAAAAAAACTTAACACCAAAAAACAAATAATCCAATTAAAACTGGGCAGAAGATAGGAATAGACGTTTTTCCATAGAAGACATACATACAGATGGCCAACAGACACATGAAAAGATGCTCAACATCACTCATCATCAGGGAAATGCAAATCAAAACTACAATGAGATATCACCTCACACCTGTCAGGATGGCTAAAATTAAAAATACAAGAAACTCCAGTTGGTTCCCTATATCTCTTAAAATGTAGATGAACAAATCTTTCTCCTCTCCAACACAGTCTTCCCTCCAGTTTCACATATGCTGCTTTTATTTAACATCTTCCCATATTTTGTTTGAAAGATTTGGGGGCCCATGTAAGATATTTTACATAGGACTTCAATAAATTTTATTTTGTTAGAGTTAGCTATTGCTTCAAACTGTTGAGATCTTTGTTGTACATCCTGGTTTTATTACTCAACATGACTGCTGGACCCTCCCAGATTTGTGGTGTTTACGTAATTTACTGCCCATCATTTTTGTGTGTGTGTGTGTTCTTAGTTTTCCACATTCTGTTTTTTTTTAATTATGTTAATCACCATACATTACATCATTAGTTTTTGATGTAGTGTTCCATGATTTATGCAGCCACAAAAAGGACTGAGATCTTGCCATTTGCAACGACGTGGATGGAACTGGAGGGTGTTATGCTGAGTGAAATAAGTCAATCAGAGAAAAACATGTATCATATGCCCATTGTTATGTTTTCTTTAGTCACAGAAAAAAATTAAAATTTTTTTAATTAATTAAATTTTTAAAATTTAAAAAGTTAAAATTAGTGGAGCAAACATTAACAAGATTTTACTGTATTGAGTTTGAATCCTTTTTGAATCCCTTTAGGAATGGTCAAGTGAAAATTTAAAGGCAAGTTTAGTAAAACTCATCATACTGTGCTAGAATTTTACATTGAGAATAAGAAAGTGGGAGGTACACTTGAATAATCCATCACTGAAAAAGAAGATACTTGTTTCAGAAGAAATAGGAAGTATAAGTTGCATGGTAATTATGCCAGGTCCAAATGTGCAACATGTAGTAGGGGTTCAATAAATGCTTAGAAAGATGGGTATATGGATGTTTCCATAGTTTGTAACAAGAATATCATCAAATGACATTTGTTTTCTGATTATACATGGTGCTCTTTTGGGCCTTGTAAAAACAAACAACAAACAAAGTGCTTTTTCTGCATCTACTGAGATAATCATATGATTTTTATCTTTTGTTTTGTTGATGTGGCATATCAAGTTAACTGATTTGTAAATATTAAACCATTTGTGTTCCTGGAATAAATCCCACTTGATCATGGTGTATAGTACTTTTAATGTATTCTTAAATTTGCTTTTCTAATATTGTTTGAGGGTTTTTGTATTTATGTTCAACAGGAATATTGGCCTGTAATTTTCTTTTTTTGTGGTCTTGTCTGGTTTTGGTATCAGGGAAATGCTGTCCTCATAAAATTAGTGTGTAAGTGTTTCTTCCTCTTCAATTTTTTTTGAATAATTTTAGAAGGATAGGTACTAACTCTTCTTCTTTAAATATTTGATACAATTAACCTGTGAAGCCTAGAGGTTTATCAGTTTTGTTTATTTTTTTCAAAGAATCAACTTTTAGATTTATTGATCATTTCTATTATTTTAGACTCTATTTCTGTTCTGATCTTTATTTCCTTCCTTCTAATTTTGGCTTTGTTTGTTCTTCTTTTTCTAGTTCCTTCAGGTGTAAAGTTGGATTCTTTGTTTTAGATTTTTCTTGTTTCTTGAGGTAAGCCTGTATTGCTATGAACTTCCTTCTTAGAACGGTTTTTGCTGTGTCCATGCAGTTTGGAAACTTGTGCTTACATTTTTATTTGTCTTAAGGTATGTTTTGATTTCCTCTTTGATAGTTTCATTGACCCACTGATTGTTTAATAACATGTTGTTTAGTCTCCACATGTTTGTGTTTTTTCCAGTTTTCTTCTTGGAATTGATTTCTAGTTTCATACCATTGTAGTTGAAAAAGATGCTTCATATGATTTCAATCCTATCGAATTTATTGAGACTTGTGTTATGGCCTAACATATGATCTATCTTGGAAAATGTTCCGTGTTCACTTGAAAATAAACTCAACATCAAATTATGATAAAAAATGTCAACAAAGTGGGTATAGAAGAAATGTACCTTAACATGATAAAGGCCATATATGACAAGTTTACAGCTAACATCATACTCAATGGTGAAAACCTGAAAGCTTTACCTCTAAGATCAGGAGCAAGACAAGGAAGCCCACTCTTGCCACTTTTACTCAACATGGCATTGGAAGTCCTAGTCACAGCAATTAAGCACGAAAGGGAATAAAAGTCATCCATATTAGAAAGGAAGAAGTAAAACTGTTACCATTTGCAGATGACATGATACTTCATATAGAAAACCCTAAGACTCCACCAAAAAACTATGAGAACTTATAAATGAATTCAGGAAAGTTGTAGGATACAAATTTAACATACAGAAATCATTTGTGTTCCTATGTACTAATAACAAACTATCAGAAAGATAATTTTAGGATTGATTTTTCTACTGTTAAAAATGCCATTGGAATTTTGGTAAGGATTGCATTGAATCTTAGATTGCTTTAAGCAGTATGGACGTTTTAACAATATTTATTCTTTCAATCTGTGAGCACAAGCTATCTTTTCAATTTTTTGTGTCTTCAATTTTTTTCACTTTCATGGTTAAATTTATTTATAAGTATTTTATTCTTTTTGATTCTATTTTAAAGGGAATTGCTTTTTTAATTTATTTTTTCAGATAGTTTGCTGTTAATATATAGAAATGCAACTCATTTTTCTATGTTGATTTTGCATCCTGAAACTCTACTGAATTTGTTTATTAGTTTTAACAATTTTTTGGTGGAAGTCTTTAGGATATTCTATGTTAAAAACCATATCATCTGGGGGGGTTGTTAAGTGTTTGACTCTTGATTTCAGCTCAAGTCATGATCCCACGGTCCTGAGATCAAGCCCCACATTGGCTCTGAGCTCAGAACAGAGTCTGCTTGTCCCTCTCCCTCTGCTCCTCCCTCCATTCTCTCTCTTTTTCTCTCAAAATAAAATCATAAAATAACATATCATCTGCAAAGAGAGAATTTTACTTCCTCATTTCTGATGTGGATGCCTTTTAACTTTTTTTTCACTTAATTGCTCTGGCTAGAAATTCCAGTAAAATGTCGAACAGAAGTGAAAAAAAGTAAGCATCCTTGTCTTTTTTCTGCTCTTAGAGGAAAAGCTTTCAACTTTTCAGCATTGAGTAAAATGTTAAGCTGAGGTCTTGTCATATATAGCCTTTGCTGTGTTATGGTACATTCTTTTTGTAACTTGTTGAGAGTTTTTATCATGAAATGATGTTGAATTTTGTGCAATGCTTTTTCTGCATCTATTGAGATAATCATATGATTCATTTTTTTTTTTTTTTAAAGATTTTATTTATTTATTTGAGAGAGAGAATGAGAGACAGAGAGCATGAGACGGAGGAGGGTCAGAGGGAGAAGCAGACTCCCTGCCGAGCAGGGAGCTCGATGCGGGACTCGATCCCGGGACTCCAGGATCATGACCTGAGCCGAAGGCAGTCGCTTAACCAACTGAGCCACCCAGGCGCCCCTCATATGATTCATTTTTAGTATTTTTGATACACAATGTTGCATTAGTTTCAGCTACACAACATAGTAATTCAACAACTCTATACCTTACGTTATGTTCACAAGTGTAGCAAACATCTGTCACCATGAAACACTATTACAATACCATTGACACTATTACAATACCATTGACCACACCATTCTTGTGACTTGAGTTGATCAGATGGTTTTTATTCTGTTAATGTGGTATGTCACCTTTATATCACTTTCATTGACTTGCATGTGTTGAACCATCCCAGGGATAAATTTCACTTGATCAAAGTGTATGATCTTCTCAGTGTGTTGTTGAATTTGGTTTACTAATATTTTGTAGAGGATTTTTGCATCTTAGTTTATCAGAGATATTGGCCTGTAATTTTCCTTTCTATTAATGACTTTGTCTCACTTTGATATGAAGGTAATGTTGTATTCATAAAATGAGTTTGGTATGTTCAAATTTTCTATTTCTTATGATTCAATTTCAGTATATTGTATGTTTCTAGGAATTTATCCATTTCTTCTAGGTTGTCCAATTTGTTGGCATATAATTATTCATAGTAGTCTCTTATAATCTTTTGTATAATTGTACCAATTGTAATGTTTCCTCTTACATTTCTGATTTTATTTCTTTAAGTCTTCTTTTTTTAAATTTTATTTTATTTTATTATGTTATGTTAGTCACCATACAGTACATCATTAGTTTTTGATGTAGTGTTCCCTGATTCATTATTTTCGTATAACACCCAGTGCTCCATGCAGTACGTGCCCTCCTTAATAACCATCACCAGGCTAACCCATCCCCCCACTCCCTTCCCCTCTAAAACTCTCAGTTTGTTTTTCAGAGTCATAGTCTCTCATGGTTCATCTCTCCCTCCAATTTCCGCCCCCCTTCATTTTTCCTTTGGGAAAGGAAATGGTTTCCTTTCCTTTCCTTCTCCTAATGTCCTTTATGTTATTCCTTATGTTCCATTAATAAGTGAAACCACATGATAATTGACTTTCTCTGCTTGACTTATTTCACTTAGCATAATCTCCTCCCACCCATGTTGATGTAAAAGTTGGGTATTCATCCTTTCTGATGGCTGAGTAATATTTCATTGTATATATGGACCACATCTTTATCCATTCATCTGTTGAAGGGCATCTTGGCTCTTTCCACTGTTTGGCTATTGCGGACATTGCTGCTATGAACATTGGGTTGCATATGGTCCTTCTTTTCACTCCATCTGTGTCTTTGGGGTAAATACCCAGTAGTGTAATTGCTAGGTCATAGGGTAGCTCTATTTTTAATTTTTTGAGGAACCTCCACACTGTTTTCCAAAGTGGCTTAATCTAGCTAAAGGTTTGTCAATTTTATTTACCTTTCAAAAAACCTACTCTAAACTTGGTTTATTTTTTCTATTGTTTTTCTAGTATTTATTTCTGATCTTTTATTTTTTATTTGTTTCCTTCTTCTAATTTTGGGCTTAGTTTGTTCTCCATTTTCTAATTTTTGAGGTGTGTAAAGTTAGGTTAAGGTTTTTTTTCTTAATAAAATTTTCTTGTAAAATTATTTATTAAAACTTATTTTGCTGCATCCCTTGTTTTAGTATGCTGTGCTTCCATTTTTGCTTGTCTCAAAATATATTTGATTTCTTTTTTTAAATTTCTTCTTTGACCCATTGGTCTTTCAGAAGTATGTTGTTTAAGTTCCAAATATTTGTGAATGTTTCCGTTTTCCTTGTGTTACTAATTTTTACTTTCATACCATTGTCGTTGGAAAAGACACTTGATATGATTTCAGTCTTTAAATTTGTTAAGATGGGTTTTGAGATCTAACATATGATCTGTTCTGGGAAATGTGTTGTGTGCCCTTGAGAAGAATGTGTATACTATTGCTGTTAGATTGAATGTATATGTCTATTAAGTCTATGTGATCTAAAGGTTAGTTCAATTCCAATGTGTCTGTATTGATTTTCTGGATGATTTATACATTGTTGAAACTGGTGTATTGACGTCACCTGCTATTATTTCGTTGCTGTCTATTTATTTATTCATTTCTGTTAGTATTTGTTTTATATACTTAGGTGCTCCAATATTAGGTACATATATTTATAATGGTTATATCCTGTTGATGAATAATTATCATTACATAATGACCTTTTTTGTGCCTTGTGACAATTTCTGTTTTAAAGTTGTTTTATTTTTTTGTCTAATATAAATATAGCTACTCCTACTCTTTTCAGTTAACCATTTGCATGTAGTATCTTTTTTCCCTCTTCTTTACTTATTTTTTTCCTTCTTTTCACTTTCAGCCTATATGTGTCCTTAAATCTGAAGTGAGTCTCCTATAAGTAGCATATAGTTGGATTTTGTTGTTTTTTTTAAATTCATTCAGCCACTTTATGTATTTTGATTGGGGAACATCATAATACATTTATATTTAAAGTAATTATTGATAAACAAGGGCTTAGATTGCTATTTTGTTTAAAATTTTGAGGTTATTTTGTACTTCCTTTATTCCCTTCTTTCTCTCCTGTCATCTTCCATTGTGGCTTGATTTTTTTTTTTTTTTCTGTAATGGTATGCACAGATTCAGGTCTCTTTATCATTTGTGTATCTACTATAAGTTTTTGCTTTGTGGTTACCATGAGGCTTATATAAAATATCTTACACTTGGGGTGTCTAGGCAGCTCTGTTGGTTAAGCATCTGCTTTTGGCTCAGGTCATGATCCCAGGGTCCTGGGATCCAGCCCCATGTGTTGGGCTCCCTGCTTAGTGGGGAGTCTGCTTCTCCCTCTCCCTCTTCCCCTCCTCCCATCTCATGCTCTCTCTCTCTCTCAAATAAATACATAAATAAAATATTTTAAAAATATAGCTTGTACTTATAACAGTCTATTTTAAGCTGATAAAACTAAACTTTGATTGCATACAGAAACTACCCTTTTACTTCCTCCCATCCACATTTTTGATGTCACAATTTACATCTTTTTCTATTGTATATTCATTAACAAATTATTGTAGCTTAGTTATTTTAATACTTTTGTGTTTTAATTTTATACTAGAATTAAAAGTGATTTATATGCCACCATTACCGTATTAGAGTATTCTGAATCTGATTATACACTTATCTTTATGAGTGAGTTTTATACTTCCACATGTTTTCATGTTACGAATTTGCATCCTGTCAATTCAGTTTGAAGAACTCCCTTTAGAATTAATTTCTAGTAAAGCAGATCTAGTAGTGTTGAACTCTTTCAGCTTTTATTTGGGAGTTTTTATTTCTTTTTTTTCATTTCTGAAGAACAGCATTTACAGTTTAACTAATATTGTTTCGCATTTTTTTTCTTTCAGCATTTGAATATATCACCCACTCTCTCCTGACCTTCAAAGTTTCTACTGAGAAATCCCTTATGGGAATTTCCTTATATGTGACATCTCTTTTCTCTTAGGGATTCAAAATTTTCCTTTCCTTTGATTTTTGACAATTTGATTATAATATGCCTCAGAGAAGTTCGTTAGATAACCCTGTTTGGTTATTTTTGAGCTTTATGTAACTATGTGCCCATATCTCTCTTCAGATTTGGAAAGTTTTCTGCCATTATTTTTTTAAATAAGCTTTCTGCTTCTTCTCTCTGTCTCTTCTCCTTCTTGGAGTACCATTGTGTGTGTATTAGTTCTTTTGATGGTGTCCAATAAATCTCATAGGCTTTCTTCATTTCTTTCCATTCCTTTTTCTTCTCTGACTAGATAATTAAAATGAATGTTGCTACTGTTCACAGATTCTTATTTCTGCTTGATCAAGCTTATTTTTGATGTTCTCTGTTATATTTTTATTTTATTCATTGTATGCTTCAGTCCCCAAATTTATGTCTGTTTTTCATGATGTCTATTTATTTGTTGAACTTAAAATTTGTGCATGTATTGTTTTCCTGATTTAATTGAGCTGTCTAACTGTGTTCTGTTGTAACTCTCTGAGCTTCCTTAAAACAATTATTTTAAATTCCTTGTCTGTCGATTTGTAAATCTCCATTTCTTTGGGGTCAGTTACTGGAAAATTATTATGTTCCTTTGGTAGATTCATGTTTCCTTGATTTTTTCTTGTGTTGTTATCTTTGCATTTGTAGAAAGATTTTTTCCAGTCTTTATACACTAGCTTCAGGAAAGTAATAGTTTCACTATTCAGCTTGGCTAGGGATTCTGAGGCTCTCTCAGCCATTTTCTGTGGATGTGCCTGATCTACACCTCTTTTTTCCTTTTAGGGAGGAATTCTTGACATTATATGTCTTCTCTTGATCCCTGAAAGCCAAGCTGTTACCTGTTTTCCCTAGGGTTGTTCCCTGAAATGCTCAAATGTTTGTGCCTTCTCCCCATCCCACAGAGTCAGGATGGTTTCTGTACATGTTTGCAAGCTATTTGCAGAGACTAGTACTTGATGTCTGTGGAGGTGTGCACAGGGAGCCAACTCAAAAGGGATGGGTAAGATGCATGGACCATTGTGGTGTCCATAGGTTGCGGGGTTCACAGGTGAGATATCCTAAACATCTAGTGGATGGGCTTCATGATGGAGTCAATGAAGCAGTTAGAAGTGATCTGTAGCCCTTTGATAAGTTCTGAGCCCTGGTTGCTATGCCCCCATTATCTCTCAACCCTTTTGCCATACCTATTACTTCACTATTCTCTGTGAGATCCTTAGGCAACATCCCTCATGGCTAGGGAAGACAATCACTCACCATACTATACTTTCTCCCATAGGGAAAATTATGGGCCAAAGGAATCTATCTTGGCACTGAGCTATGCCACCTTGAGAGGTGATGTGAGTAAAGTAAAACTGTTCTTACCTTCTTTGATATATCTATTCTTAGAATTTTTGCTCCAATGGTGTTCTGGAACTTGTCCAGTGAAATAATGGACCACCACAAAGGTACTTTCACAGATGAGATGTTGTCAAAATTAATGTTCCATGGCAAAATAATGGTTGAAAACTATTCTGCCATCTTGCTAATGTCACTTGGATGCCTACCTCAAATTTTAATTGTAATGTAATCTAAAGTTTATGAGAATAGAAGATGGCAGCAGAGTAGGAGGATCCTAGGCTCATCTTGTCCCATGAACACAACCAGAAAACTATCAAGTCATCCTAAATATCCCAGAGATCAACCTGAAGACTGACAGAATAAACGCCACAATTAAATGGAGAGAAGAAGCCACATTGAAGAAGGTAGGAAGAGCAGAGACATGGTTTAGGGGAGAAACAGATTTTGACTTCTCTGGAAGGGAGGGAGCCATTGTCTTGGTGAAGGGTGAGAGAGAGAGAGGAGCACACATGCAGGGGAGCACACAAGGAAAACGTTTCCCAAATCTTGGGAAATGAGAGGGGCTGAATTTCCCAAGTTCTTGCAACCAGTGGGGCTTAAAGCATGGAGCTTTAAAGGTCAGCAGACTTGGCTGGGTTAGTGCCATTAGGGGACTGCCCTGCTCCTGGGGAGAAAGTAGGCAAACAACCTGGGGCAGACACCATAGAAACAGTGACCTGAAAACTGCTTGGGGCACACTGGGGGGAGATTATTCACAAGTCCCTACAGGCAGCATTCCAGGAGATGCCTCTCTGGGAACAAAGAAGCTGGCTGCTGCCATTTTTCTCCTCCACTGCTCAGCATAAACACAGAGCCCCCTGAAGGAAGTAGTTCAGCACTGACACTGGCTGCCTAACTTGCTCACACCAAACTCCACCCCTCTGTGACATGGTGGAACTGCCCTTCTAAGTTAAGCTTATCTCAGTCCCAATGTGGGGAGCTGCTCCCCCAGAAGACCAGCACAAACCTCTGTCCACACCATGTCTCCTGACCAGGGAGTTCTGCAGAGCCTCAGTTCTGGTGGAACTGGCTGCAAGTCTCATTTCACAAGCAGACCAGAGCACACCTAGTTAAAACTCACCACATTCAGGCCAGGAACCAAACACTGGACAGAGCTGGCAAGGAAAGCCTCTGCAGACAACAAGCATGAAGGATAAAACAGCCACAACATGACAGCAGAGCATACACAGCACAAACCAAAGACACTCCCTGAAGTGCCAGGCCTGGGCATTAAATGACCTCTTCTTCATAAGGCCATTACATTCAGGGGAAGGAGATATAACTGGCCTTTCCAACACAGAGAAAAAGGCAGACTTAGACAAAATGCCAAATTGGAGAAATTTATCGCAAATGAAAGAAAAGATAAGGCCACAGCCAGAGATCTAAGCAAAGCAGATATAAGTAACATACCTGATGAAAAATTTAAAGCAACAATCATAAAGATACTCAATGGGCTTGAGAAAAGAATAGAGGAGATCAGGGAGACCCTTACCACAGAGATAAAAGAGTTAAAAAAGAATCAACCAGAAATGGAGAATGCAATAAATAAGATTGGAAACAGGCTTGATGAAATGAACAGCAAGCTGGAAGAGGTGGTAATATAGGTAGTGACACAGAAGACAAAACAATGGAAATAACTGATGCTGAACAAAAGAAAGAAAGAATGATAGAACACGAGAATAGACTTAGAGAACACAGTGAATCCAACAAAGATAATAACATTTGTATTACAGGAGTCCCAGGGGTGCCAATTTCAGCTCAGGTCATGATCTCAGGGTCATGAGAGCTGTGACAGGCTCCATGCTGGGTGTGTAATCTGTTTAAGATGATCTCTTCCTCTCTCCTTCTGCCCCTCCCTCACCACTCACTCTCGGATGCATGCTCTCTCTAAAAAAATTTAAAATAATAAATAAATAAATAAATAAATAAATAAATAAATAAATAAATAGAGTTCCAGAAGAAGAGCGAGAAGGGGGGGACAGAAAATTTATTTGAAAAACTAATAGCTGAAAACTTCCCTAATCTGGGGAAGGAAACAGACATTGAGATCCAGGAAGCACAGAGAACTCCCATGAAAATCAACAAAAGCAGGCCAACACAAACAGATGTTGTAATTAAATTTGTAAAATATGGTGATAAAGAAAAAGTCTTAAAGCAGCAAGAGAAAAGAAGTCCTTAAATTACAAGGGAAAACCCATAAAGCTAGCTGGAGATTCCTCAACAGAAACTTGGCAAGCATGAAGAGAGTGGCATGATATATGAAAAGTGCTGAATGGGAAAAAAATCTGCAAGCAAAGATACACTATCCAGCAGGGCTATCATTCAGAATAAAAATAGAGATAAAGAATGTGCCAGACAAACAAAAACTAAATGAGTTTCTGACCACTATACCAGCCATGCAAGAAATACTAAAGAGGACTCTTTTACTGCAAAGGAGAGACCGAAAGTAAAAAAGACAAGAAAGGATCAGAGAAAATCTCCAGAAACAATGCCAAAACCAGTAATAAAATGACACTAAATACATATGTATCAATAATTATTTTGAATATAAATGGTTTAAAGGCTCCAAGCAAAAGACATAAGATGTCAGACTGGATAAATAAACAAGACCCATCTATATGCTACCTACAAGAGACTCATTTTAGACACAAAGGCACCTGCAAATTAAAAGTGAGGGTTAGGGGAAATATTTATCATGCAAATGGATGTCAAAAGAAAGCCAGAATAGCAATACTTATATTGGAAAAATTAGACTTTAAAATAAAGACTGTAAAAAGATACAAAGAAGGGCATTATATAATCATAAAGGGGAAAGTCCAACAAGAAGATATAATAATTGTAAAGATTTATGTAACCAATATGGGAGCACCCAAATATATAAAACACTTAATAGCCAACATAAAGGAACTAACTGATAATAACACAATTGTAGTAGGGGACTTTAAAACCCCATTATCTCAATGGACAGATCATCTAAGCAGACAATAAAAAAATGAAACAATGGCTTTCAATGACACACTAGATCAGATAGATTTAACAGATATATTCAGAACATTCCACCCTAAAACAGCAGAGTGCACATTTTTTTCAAATACAGAAGGAACATTCTCTAAAATAGATCACATATTAGGTCACGAAACAGGTCTCAACCAACACAGAAAGACTGAACACATATCATGCACTTTTTCATGCTATGAAACTAGGAGTCAACCACAAGAAAAAAATTGAAAACCCCACAGATATGTGGACGTTAAACCCATGCTACTAAACAATGAATATGTCAACCAGGAAATCAAAGAAGAAATTAAAATAATACATGGAAACAAATTGAAAGAAAAACACAACAGGGCCAAACCTTTGGGAGTCATCAAAAGTAGTCCTAAGAGAGCAATATATAGAAATTCGGGCTTACCTCAAAAACCAAGGAAAATCTTAAATTAACAACCTAAAGGAGCTAAAAAAAAAAAAAAAAAAGAATGAAAAGAAAAACAAAGACTCAATCCCGCAGAAGGAAGGAAATTATAAAGGTTAGATAAAAATAAATGATATAGAAACTAAAAATAAAAAATAAAAAAACAATGGGGAGGGTATGTGTTGTGGTGAGTGCTATGTATTGTGTAAGACTGATGAATCACAGACTTGTACCCCTGAAACAAATAATACATTATATGTTAATAATGAAAAAAAAACAACAATAGAATGGATCAATGAAACCAGGAGCTGGTTCTTTGAAAAAAATAACAAAATTGATAAACCTGTAGCCAGACATATCAAAAACAAAAGAGAAGGGGACCAAATAAATAAAATCACAAATGAGAGAGGAGAAATAACAACCAGTACTACAAAAATATAATTATAAGAGAATATTATGAAAAACTACATGCCAACAAATTGGACAACCTGGAAAAAATGAATAAATTCCTAGGAACATATAAACTACCAAGACTGAAATAGGAATAAATAGAAAACATGAAGAGACCAATAACCAACAAAGAAATTAAATAAGTAATAAAAAAAACTCCCAAGAAACAAAAGTCCAGACCAGATGGCTTAACAGGTAAATTTTACCAAACATTTAAAGAAGAGTTAATACCTATTCTTCTCAAACTACTCCAAAAAATAAAAAAGGAAAGAAAACTTCCAAATTCATTCTATGAAGCCATCATTACCCTGATACCAAAACAAGATAAAGACTCGACAAAAAAAGAGAGAGAGAGAGAACTATAGGTCAATATCCCTGATGAACATGGATAAATAAAATACTACCAAACCAAATCCAACTATTCATCAAAACAATCATTCACCATGATCAAATGGAATTTATTCCTGGGTTGCAAGGGTGGTTCAATATTTGCAAATCAATCAACATGATATACCACATTAATAATAGAAATGACAAGGACCATATGATCTTTCAATAGATACAGAAAAAGCATTTGACAAAGTACAACATCCATTCATGATAAAAACCCTCAAAAAAAGTAGGTTGAGAGGGAACATACTTCAACATAATAAAAGCCATCTATGAAAAACCCACAGCTAATATCATCCTCAATGGGAAAAAACTGAAAGTTTTTCCACTATGGGGACAAACAAGACCGGGATGTCCACTCACACCACTGGTATTTAAAATGGTACTGGGGTCTTAGCCACAGCAATCAAAAAACGAAATAAAAGGCATCCACATTGGCAAGGAAGAAGTAGAACTTCCACTATTTGCAGACGACATGACACTCTATATAGAAAACTTAAAAGACCCCACCTGATAGAACTGCTACATGAATTCAATAAATTTATAGGATATAAAATCAATGTACAGAAATATTGTATTTCCCTACACCAATAATGAAGCAGCAGAAACAGAAATTAAGGAATCAACCCATAGAAGAGAAAGACCTGTACTCTGAAAACTAAAAAACATTGATGAAAGAAATTGAAGATGACACAAAGAGATGGCAAAACATTCCATGCTCATGGATTAGAAGAACAAAAATTGTTAAACTGACTATACTACCCAAAGCAATCTACATATTTAATGCAATCACTGTCAAAATGCCACCTGCATTTTTCATAGAGCTAGAGAAAACAATCTTAAAATGTGTATGGGACCACAAAAGACCCTGAATGCGGGAAGAATACTCTATCTAGCAAGGCTATAATTCAGGATAAAGAGTTTCCCAGACAAACGAAACTAAAGGAGTTTGAGACCACTATGCCAGCCCTGCAAGAAATATTAAGGTGGAATCTTTGAGTGGAAAGGAAAGACCAAAAGTGACAGATCAATGTAGGAAACACAAAAGCATTAAAAATGAGTATTTCTATAAAATCAAAGAACTCTCAAAATAAAAGGATGTAAAATATGACACCATATACCTAAAATGTGTGGAAGAGAGGAATAAAGAATGGGTTCAAACTTAAATGATCATCAACTTAATATAGACTGCTATATGCAGAAAATATTATATACAAACCTAATGGTAACCACAAATCAAAACTACTAATAAGTATGCAAAGAATAAAAAGAAAGAAATCCAAATATATCACCAAAGAAAACCAGCAATCTATGAAAGAGAGAAAGACAAGAAAGGATCAGAGTAAATCTTCAGAAACAACCATAGAACAGGTAATAAAATGGTAATAAATACATATCTATCAATAATTACTTTCAATGTAAATGGACTAAATGTTCCAGTCAAAAGACATAGGGTGACAGAATGATTAAGAAAACAATACCCAACTATATGCTGCTTACAAAAGACACATAACAGACCTAAACACCTACAGATTGAAAGTGAGGGGATGGAGAAACGTCTATTATGGAAAAGGTTGTGGAAAGAAATCTGGAGTAGCAATACTTATATTGGACAAAATAACTTTAAAACAAAGACGAGCCATGAGAGATTATGTACTCTGAGAAACAAACTGAGGGTTCTAGAGGGGAGGGGGTTAGGGGGATGGGTTATCCTGATGATGGGTATTAAAGAGGGCACATACTGCATGGAGCACTGGGTGTTATATGCAAACAATGAATCAGGGAACACTACATCAAAAACGAATGATGTAATGTATGGAGATTAACATAACATAATAAAAAAATAAAGGGCACAAAGTTTCAGTTATGTAAGATAAATAAGTTCTGGAGATCTATTATACAGATAGTACCATAGAAAATAATACTATATTGTATACTTAAAATTTGCTAAGAGGATAGATTTTATGTTAAGTGCTCTTATATAAAAAAAGTAAAAATAGTAATGATGAAGGGAGTGGGAAAAAACTTGGGGAGGTGATGGATATGTCTATGGCATTATGGGGGTAATGGTTTCAGAGGTATGTATTTATCCCCAAACTTACTGAGTTGTATATATTAAATATGTACAGCTTGTTTACATGTCAATCATGCCTCAATAAAGTGGTTTTTAAAATAAAATTTACCATTGTAGCACCTAGTAAATTCACCATAAATTAGCAAATAACCATATTCGTATTACCTACCATTTATTGACTATGGGCCAGGCAATACCACCCTACTTTGGAGGCTTCATTCTACCCTTCCTCTAGTTGTGCTCTTCCCCACAGAGTGAAGATTCTACAAGGGCAAGGGTGCATGTCCACCAAGAGCCTACACCTCCATTTTCAGACCAAATTTTAGGGGCCCTTGCATGCACATGCAAGTACCCTCTTAATATAGAGCAGAGACAATAATAGGAAGACACAGGGATGTACTGAAGTTTGGGGTATAGCTCTTCCACATGCCAGCACATTTTGGCATGGAACTCTCACAAGTCTGAGAATTCTACATTGTTAGAAAGGTGTACTTGTCAAAGTAGGAGACTAACATTTATTTAACAGTCAGCTTGATTAATAAATTGTAAATATTTAGGCAGATGATATATGGGCCTCCATTTGTACTCTTGCCCCAGGCTTTAAAAATGTTTAAAGGCACAGCACCTGTGATATCAGAGCCTGTGCATACATGTCCTTTTATTTAGGCCTCATAAACAACTATACTGTGTGGCTAAGACTTAGTAACCATTTTACATTTTATAAGGGAAGAAATTATGAAGGACAAGGGTTCTCCACACTGTCAAATACTGCAAAGAACACGAAGAGAAAAAGGATCAAAATACGACCCTGAACTTGGGGAAAAGACTTTAAATACAACCTTCAAGAATTATGATTCATTAGATTAATGGAGCTCGCACCTAGGTTCTATAACAGGAAGAGCACAGGTAGTGGGAAATAGACACATCAAGTTGGGGATTATTTTGGAAGTTTGACAACAAAAGGAGAAAGTATGTTGGTTCAGCATGGAGGAGACTGAATCATAGATGAAGTCAAAGGACCAAGAGTCAGTTTGGGGGGGAGGGGCGGGTAGGGAAAGGATGGAGGAAAGAGAAATAAATGCTAGAAGTTATATCTTAACAGAGTGGGAGTGTATGCAAAAAACACTAAGTGCCTCATCTGTTCCAGACTATGGGGCCTCTGGAGAGCAGTGGGAAATATAAATTTGAGTAGGAAAATGCCAAGTAAATACACAATTACAGTACAGGCTAATGAGTGTTTTAATGGGGTAAGCAAAAAACAGAGGAGAGTGAACTGGCTTAAGCAATATTACAGCTCATAACTTGGCTACTTCAGCAAGACAAGGCTAGTTAGTAGAAAAATAATATATCTCACATTAATGCCCTGAGAGAGGGAGGCACAGGGAATTCTGGAAGCTGTAGGGACTTGCAGACCCTGGTACACAAATTTCTCCTCATTCACATGTGTTTCCGTGTCCTAGCCCAGTTCAGTTAAGTGGGTCTTCTCCCAGCTAAACCTTGTATTCTTAGAAAAAAAAGCTAAACACAGGTTCTTGCAAATATTTTCTGAGTTGGCCCCTGGAATGATGGTTACTAGCCTGTGATCTCAGTGCCCCATGGATCCTAAAGATTTGCAACAGTGCAGCTACCTCTTGGGGAGCTGAGTGGTAATTCCAATAGCAGCTGAAGTGATCAGTGATCGGAGTTACAAATCAGGATTAGAGCTTGAGTCTAGGTTTCCCTACCTATAATATGAGGGGGCAAAGTCCTCACCTTACCTAGTGCAGAGATCTTTACGGCTGTTGAAGTAATGGAAGGACTTTTAAACAATGTTAAGTTAGAGTATATCACTCATCTGTTCAAATTCTCCAGTGGAAATATTATCTTCTTCACAGGGTTGTTCATAGATTTAGTAAAAAGTAGGTATCAAAATAAGAGTTCTGTCCTATTGCTACCTAACCAATTTGTCCTGTTATGTCTACCACAAACTATATTCTGACTCTGAATGCTTCTTTCTATCTCCTCTGCCACTTCTCCTATCTACTACCACAGTATCCTAACCGGTCCCTCTGCTTCCACTTTTTCTCACTCCCAACATGCAATTTCCATTGCAATTCTTTATATCGTATTTTAAGCATTTTAAATATTATTCTAAGAAGGGTCATTGGGCTTCAGCAGACTGCTAAAAGTGTCAATGGCACAAAATAACTAAGGAAAATATTTACCAGCTTAATGCTCAAACCATGGTAAAGAGAACAACAACAACAAAAAATGCTGAAAGGGAATGATAAAAAATAAAACAGAATAGGCTACTTGCATTTCGTTCATCTTCCAAACTTTCTCCCTTCTCCACCAGTATGTAATTGTGCTCATGATGTCCACAGATGCCTTCACCCAGACAAGGTTGTATACACTAGATGTCTATGAAAGAAAAGGGGAAACGAAAAAATATATATATATTGAACACCTACTATGTGCCCAGCACCCTCACAGATACTTTGTCAATTCTCTCAACATCTCAGAGAGGAAGTGTGATTTTCTCCATTTTACAGTTGAAGAAATGGAGGCTGAGAAATGTTATAGATTCTTCACAATATCACACAGTAACTAAGTGACTAGGCTGAGATTAGAAGTTGGTATCCTTCAAATCCAAAACTTTTTTCATGTATTTGAGCTGTACTGCATCCATAAAAATCATTACTTATTTTAAAAGTATGTTAAAATTCATTCTCTCACTGAAAATTTTCAATATCTCTAAAAGGTCAACATTGTTGTCTCTATTTTACACATGCAGAAACTGGGAGATGACTTGCCATGTGCTTGGTGGAGCAAGGGCTTTAATCACGATTTAAGTCAGCTTCACCAATCACCACCATCACATATGCATTGTAGGCAGCAGAAGAGGGTACCAGAAGAGGGTACCACCTAGAAATCACTTATGTCATTTCTGTTCATATCCATTTGCCAGATGTCACATAGCCACACTTACATCCAAAAGAGGCTAGAAAATCTAGAATTTCTCTGAATGACTATGTACCCACTAAAATTTCTGCTACTTGGGCTCCTTGCTCAGTGGAGAGCCTGCTTCTCCTTCTGCCTGCTGCTCCCACTGCTTGTGCTCTCTCTCTCTCTCTCTCTCTCTCTCTCTCTCTCACTCGCTGACAAATAAAGAAAATCTCTAAGAAAATTTTTTAATTAAAAAATAAATAAATTTTCTACTACTATATAATCAGAGAAGATATTAGGGGACAGTTAACATTCTCTGCCATAAGTGGATAACACCACTATATTTTATAGATGCTGAAACAGAAGCTCAGGACGAAGCAACTTGCTCAAGGTCTCTTAGCTAGTAAATGGCAAAGCTTGGATTCCAACTCTAGTCTAACTGGCTCTGAAGTTTCCGTATTTCACCACAACTCCATACAAACTGAAGATTACAATTCAGAAGGAATGGCTGAACCACCAGGTAACAGTTGTAGGAAAGGCTTATACTAACTAGGCTGAAATGTCAGTCTGGGCCTGGGCTTGAGCCTGAATCTGGATTCCCTTTATTTGAGAAGGGTTAATATATAAGCCTGGAGAAGAAAAGAGTAAAGTGGACTAGGTCTGTGTCTTCATACCTCTGAAAGGCTTTCACAGAGCAGAGCAGCAAACAAGTCCTATGTGGCCCTAGGAAATAGAGTTGAGACCGGGGGTAGAAGCCATAGGGACAGAAATTTCAGCTCAACTCAAGAAAGAAGCTCTGAAGAGTCAGTTCTTCTGATAGAGTAGAAGTGGCCTCAAGAAGAAGTGATAAGGGAACCAATGCTATTTGATTGCCTGGGGGTAGTTCAGTAGAAGGGATTCAAGCCTCGGGTAGGGGTAGGTTCTTTCCAACCTTGGCACCCTGTGAGTGACAAGTGCCCCATTTCTCTGCATATGTACTATTTGGGACACTCACTTCATTCTCTTGGCCCAGGTACATCTAAACTTTTATAGTCAAACCTAAACAGAACAATGTTGAGGCCAGGCTTGGGTAGATATGAGAGTGGAGTTTGTCTGTGAGTATTGAGTGTATATGTGTACATTTAAAAGTTTCATAGAGGGGCGCCTGGGTGGCTCAGTTGGTTGGGCGACTGCCTTCGGCTCAGGTCATGATCCTGGAGTCCCGGGATCGAGTCCCGCATCGGGCTCCCTGCTCAGCAGGGAGTCTGCTTCTCCCTCTGACCCTCCCCCCTCTCATGCTCTCTCTATCTCATTCTCTCTCTCAAATAAATAAATAAAATCTTTAAAAAAAAAATGTGTTTTAAAAGTTTCATAGAAAAAACTTTTAAAATGTCTGTTTTTTAAACAATTACTGCAAAAAGGCCCTGTGAAGCCCTTTTTCTGGAATCTAAATTGATTATATCTTGGTTCGCCTCTCTCCCTCTCTTTTTATTCCCTTTGCTCATTTATTTTGTTTCTTAAATTCCACATATGAGTGAAATCATATGGTAGTTGTCTTTCTCTGACTGACTTTTTTTCACTTAGCATAATACTCTCTAGCTCTATCCATGTCATTGTAAATGACAAAATTTCATTCTTTTGATGGCTGAGTAATATTCCATTATATTGCATATATTATATATATATAATACACACACCACATCTTCTTTATCCATTCATCAGCTGATGGACGCTTGGGACTCATATGTGAATCTAAGAATCAGAGGCACTATATACAGGTTATTTCATTTAATTTATGCAATAATCCAGCATGGGAATTTTAATTTCTGAGGTTAAGGTTTTCTCATCTATAAAATAAAGACAGTAATTCCCAACTTGCAAGGCTGACATGAAGATCAGGTAAGATAATGGAAGTGAAGGGCCTAAAACAGTTCTAGGCACAAAGTAGTCTCTCAAGAAATGCTAACTCTTATGCTAGTTATTCACCCTTTACCCATCCAGATTCACTCTCTACTTTTCTTCATACTCCTCTGTTGTCTATAAAGTTGACCCATATGATCTAGGTCAACTGAGCTCCCTTGACTTTTGGCTTCTCTTAGGGTTCATTAATGGAAGAAAATAGTAGAAGGGTGGGAGAAGAGAGAGATCAAGATCTTTATTCCTTCAGCACCCTCCTTGCCAGGCTGCATCTTGACAGTAACTACATTCCTCTAAGAAGGCCACAGCTCTGGTAGGATTGTCCTTTTCTGTTGCTTCTCTCTGTCTCTCTCTGTCTCTGGTTCCCTCTTTCTCTCTCGCTCTCGCTCTCTCTCTCGCTCTCTCTCTGTATGTCTAACTCTTTTTGTTATGGTAACTGCTCTACCCCTTCCCTTAGGAGTGGTAAATCAACCAGCTGTTCTAGCACCAGAGTACTTCACCATTCCTTGTTGTTTCTCTTCACCCTACCCACAACTTTGGAAATAGATCTTCCACTAAACTCTCCTCAATTATCCAGTTTGAGTGAGCCATCTGTGTCCTGCATCCAAATAAGGAAAACTGAGGCTCAGAAAGGTGAAGTAATTGGCTCAAACCCACCCAGTACAAAGTGCTACCCTTGTGGCACAAAAAGCCTCACCTTAGGAAATCAAAAGCCAGCATTTCTTGCAGAACTGATGGCTTTAGGTCTTGTAACTGCTATGCCTCTTTATTTAGCTCACAACAAAACTGGCTGTTGACATAAAGGGAGGCATTTGTCTGGGACTTCCAAAGGACTTGTAAAGGTACCATTTGCCTTTGTTGAAGCTGTCATCTATAAGGAGGTTTAATGAAGTGGAAAATAGAACTTAGAATTGCTTTAAGATTCAACCTAGGGAATACGAGGATGAGAGGGACTTGGTAACAGGCTTCCAACATAATAGGATTATTATGATGAAGACACCAAGTTTATCTTTCCGTTGATCTTTGGTGAAAAGTGAAGTTTATACACCTTAATATAAAGCAAATCATTTAAATTTTGCTATAAACAGAACTTTGTTCCTCAGTGTCAGTTATTAATAATAATGTTACAATTATAATAACTTTCATTTACTGTTTAATAAGTGCCTGATAATGTGGCAAGTGCTTTGTTTACATTCTTTTATTTAACCCTCACAGAGACTTTTCAAGAAAATCATCATGATCCCCATTTGAAGAGAGAGGAGGCTACGTCTCAGAGAGATTAATTAACTTGCTTGAGGCCACATCTTTGGTTAAGCAGAATGAGATTGAGAACCAGTACTACCTAATATCAAAGCCCATTTTCAAAGTCATTCCATTAGTGTCAAGCAACAGAAAAAAAATCATGGATAAAAGATTGTGTAGCTGACTTAAGCCCTGGTGACAATGAAGCCACAGTGGTGAGCTTCTCACTCATCAGGACCTTTTATCCAGCAGTTCCCCCACCTGCACCCCAGGACTGACAATTTCTACCAGTAAATCCAGGCTGTGGAGGTGCTGGCCATAGATGAACTGAGTAAGACTGTAGGGTTAAGTCACTATAATCAGTCCCCTTGTTGGAAATCCCATGTGTGCCATACTGGTAACAGTAAAAGGGTTCTAGAGTGCACCAACAAGAAAACCTTTCCTTGGGCCTCCAAGTCAGACTCCCTCTCTCCCATACCCAAGCCACTCTGTCATCCTTTTTTTTTAAGATTTTTATTTATTTATTTGACAGAGAGAGCACAAGCAAAGGGAGTAGCAGAAGCAGGCTCCCCACTGAGCAGGGAGCCCAATACGGGGCTCATTTCCCACGACCCTGAGATCATGACCTGAGCCAAAGACAGATGCTTAACCATCTGAGCCACCCAGGTACCCCTCTGTTATCCATTTAAATATCACGATGTTAAGGAGGCTCCAACTGGAGAGGACCTGAAACTTTGAGTTGCAAACCCTGGATTGGTATCCTTGTTTGGCCACTTACTTGGGTATCTGTTCCTTCTTTAAGCTTCAGTGAGGAAATTCGACTCAAGAAACTGTGATACACTTTACTGCTCTGACATTCTTCGATTCTCTAATATTGCCATCTGGCCATGCTGGTTACTAAACTAGAATTGTTTGCCATAGAGACAGCAGTAAGCCCCACTTACAGCTATACTTTATACCTATGCCTATACCTATATATATACCTAGCCTATATCTATCAGAATATCTACTGAATCCTGGTTCTGCAATTTATAAGCTATGTGACTAACATGTGTTATATTATTGCTTTGTGCTTCCATCTACTAGGACTTATCAGGGAGAACTAAGTCCATGCACAGTAAACCAGTGGTAGCACTCAGCTCCTTACCACACAATCTGCCTGGGAAACCACATGGCATACCCTCCATGTGTAGCAATGCAAAGCATAATAGAATGTTATGTTTATTTTACTCTCACTTCAAAAATTCCTGCTGTTCATGTCAGTATCAACAAAAAAAGAAAAGAAATTAACTATTTAACCAGATACTATGTCAGGTACTATCACCTACACTACACTACAACTACACTTTAATCCCTACAACAATACTGTGAGATCACTACAGATAAGGATAACCATTTTATAGATGGTGAAACTTAGGCACAGATCCCTGGTCAAGGATTCACAGTTAGATCTGGGGATGACAGAACTGAAAGAACTGGGAACTGAACTCAAGACCATATGATTTCCAAACTCAAGCTCATTTCTCAATAAGATGCTATTAGGTATTTTGTTTGTTTTTGTTATGTTAAGGATTTAAAGTAAAATTTAATGGACATCCTTTGCATTTACTACAAATACAAATGTAGTAAAATGTATATAGTATGTCCCTGGAAATTATCTTAATCTCTAAATACATTTTTTTTATTTTATTCAGTTTTTTATTTTAATTCTAATATATTAACATAGTGTTATATTACTTTCAGATGTACAATATACTGATTCAACATTTCTATACATTGCTCAGTGCTCATCATGATAAGGAAACTCTTTAATCCCCATCACCTATTTCACCCATTCCCCCACCCACCTCCTCCCTAGTAACCATAAGTTTGTTCTTTATAGTTAGGAGTCTTTTTTTGTTTGTTCTTTTTTTCCTTCGTTCATTTGTTTTGTTTCTTAAATTCCACATATGAGTGAAATCATATGGTATTTGTGCTTCTCTGACTGACTTTTTTCACTTAGTATTATGCTCTCTAGCTCTATCTATGTTGTTGCAAATGGCAAGTTTTTTTTTAATGGCTAAATAATATTTCATTTTGGATATATATATATCCTACATCTTTTCATGTCTGTTGATCATCTGAATGTCTCCTTTGGAGAAATGTCTGTTTGTGTCTTCTTCCCATTTTTACTGGATTATTCATTTTTTAGGTGTTGTATCCATTTTTTATATATTATGGATACTAACCCTTTATCAGATCTGTCATTTGCAAATATCTTTTCCCATTCTCTAGGTTGCCTTTTAGTTTTGTTGATTATTTCCTTCACTGTGCAGAAGCTTTTTATTTTTATGTAGTCCCAGTAGTTTATTTTTGCTTTTGGTACCTTTGCCTCAGGAGATATATTTAGAAAAATGATCTAATATTATGTCCTTCCTTCAGCTGGTTTTGGGTTTTGTTTGTTCTTTTTCAAGCTCATTCAGGTATAAGGTTTAATCTCTAAATTCTTAATGTTCCTCTTGAAATATTAGATGATGAGTACTTGTATCCATTGTTTTCTGTACAAGCATGACAAACAATATAGAGGTAGAAGACCTGGAATGCAGTACTGGTTCTGTCACACTAAGCCTGAATTTCCTCACTTCTGAGATGGAATTAATACCTGCTTTTCTTATCTCATAAGAGTCAAATTTGAATGGTCCTCTGCACTATCTCTTATATTCCACATATGAGTGAAACCATATGACAATTGTCTTTCTCTGATTGACTTATTTCACTTAACATAATACCCTCCAGTTCCATCCATGTCAGTGTAAATGGTAGGTATTGATCCTTTCTGATGGCTGAGTAATATTCCATTGTATATATGGACCGCATTGTTTTATCCATTCATCTATTGAAGGGCATCTTTGGCTCCTTCCACAGTTTGGCTAACTGTGGACATTGCTGCTATGAACATTGGGGTGATGTGGCCCTTCTTTTCACTACATCTGTATCTTTGGGGTAAATACTCGGTGGTGCAATTGCTGGGTTGTATGGTAGTATGGAGGTTCCTCAAGAAGTTAAAAATAGAGCTACCCTCCATACTGCTTTTTTTTCTAGTGGTTGTACTAATTTACATTCCCAGTGTACAAGGTTCCTTTTTCTCCACATCCTCACCAACATTTGTTAGTTCTTGTTATCTTGATTTATCTAACAGGTGTGAAGTACTATCTAATTGTGGTTTCAACTTGCATTCCCAGATGGTAGTGTTGTTGAATAACTTTTAATGTACCTATTGGCATTTGTATGACTTCCTTGGAAAACTGTCTGTCAAAATTCTAGTTGAATATGAGCTAAAATATCAGAGAAGTCAATAGGCACACATGAAAAAATATCTTTTTTGCAAAAATAGTTTCAAAAATCTCAAAATAAATGGACTATAGAGTTAAACAATAAAAAAATCAAATGGTGAGAGGGAATATAGTTTTCAGTTATTTCATTATATAATAAAATGCCTAATTTTCAACAAAAAATTACAAAACATAAAGAAATAAGGAAAACATGGCACATTCAGAGGAACAAAATAAATTGACAGAAACCATTTGCAAGAGAGCCTAGACAATGGATTTACTAAACAAAAACTTTAAAACAATTGTCTTAAATATACTCAAGGAACTAAGGGAAAACATAGGTTAAAAAACTAAAGGAAATCAACACCAAAACAAAAATAATCTAATTAAAAATGGGCAGCGGATCTAATAGATATTTTTTTCCAAAGAAAACATACAGATGGCCAACACTTAAACACTTACATAAAAATATATATATAAATGGAATATTATTCAGCCATAAAAAAGGATATCTTGCCATTTGCAACAACATGGATCAAACAAGAGGGTATTATGCTAAGTGAAATGTCAGACAGAGAAAGACAAATACCATATGATTTCACTTATATGTGAAAGCTATAAAACAAACAAATGTAATATTGAAACATATCTATAAAAGCAGAGAACAAACTCTTGTTTACCAGAAGGGAAAGAGGTGGTAGGGAGGGGACAAAATAGGTGAAGGGGAGTGTGAGATATAGGCTTCTAGTTATGGAATAAATAAGTCAGAGAAATAAAGGGTACAAGATAGGGAATATAGAAAATGGTATTTTTAATAGCATTGCATGGTGACCGATGGTGGCTACACTTATTGTGAGCATAGAATTATGTATAGAATTGTTGAATCGCTATGTTGTATACCTAAAACATTATGTGTCAACTATACTCAAACTAAAAAATACTAAGGTAAATCCATAAAACATTCTATGAACAAAATAAGAGTATTGACAAATAGAGATTATAAGAAGGAACATACAGAAATTATGGGGCTGAAAATTATAACTAAAATGAAATATTCACTAGAGGAGTTCAACAGCAGATATGAGCAGGCAAAAAAAAAAAGGAAAAAGAATCAGTGAACTTGAAAAAAAAACAATTGAATTGATCAAATCAGAGGATCAGAGAATAGAAGATCAAAGAAAAGGGAAAGGAGTATAAGAGATTTGTAGGACACTATCAAACAAACCAAAATACACATTATGGTGGCAGTCACAGAAAAGAGAGAGAAGAGGGCAGACAGATTATTTGGAGAAATAATGGCTGAAAATTTCCCAAATTTGAGCAAAAACATAAATGTACAAGTTCAAGATGCTCAATGAACTCCAAGTAGAATAAATCAAAGGCAACCACACAATGATATAAGTAAACTGTTGATAAGCAAAATCAGAGACAATCTTGAAAATACCAAGAAATAAGTGACTCCTCAGATACAAGTGATGTTATATATATACCATATAAGCACTACAAAATATATGAAACAAACACCAACAATCTGCAAAGAAATATAAATATAAATAAAAAATAAATAATAGTTCTACAATAATAGTGGGACACTTCAATACATCACTTTTAATAGTGGATTAAAAAAATCAGACAAAAGATTAATAAGGAAATAGAAGACTTGGACAACACTATAAACCAAACAAACCTAAAAAACATACAGAACACTCCACCAACAACAGAATACACATTTTTCTAGATCATACATAGAATATTCTTCAGGATAGAAAATATGTTAGGCCACAAAACAAGTCTAAAAGATGAAAATTATGCAAAGTATCTTCTCTGATCATAAGGAATTGAAGTTAAAAATAGATGACAGAAGGAAAACTAGAAAATTATTTGGAAATTAAATTGTGCACTCTGAAACAAATGATGAGATAAAGAATAAAAGGGAAATTAAAAAATACCTTGAGACAAATCAAAATGAAACCACAACATGCCAAAACTTATGGGGTGCAGCAAAAACAGTGCTAAGGATAAATTTATAGTTGCAAACATATACATTAAAAATGTAAAATGATCTCAAATCAATACCAAACTTTGCACATTAAGGAACTAGATAAAGAACAGCAACTAAACCCAAAGCTATCAGAAAGAAGGAAATAATAAAATTAGAGTGGAAGGGAGCCTGGGTGGCTCAGTCGGTGTCCAACTCCTGGTTTTGGCTAAGGTCATGATCTTGCAGTCTTAGAGTCAGCATTGGGTTCAATGCTCAGTGGGATTCTGCTTCAGATTCTTCCTCCCTCCCCTACTGCCCCTCCTCACTTGTGCCCCCCCCTCAAATAAATAAATAATTTTTTAAAAAACTAAAAAATAAAATTAGAGTGAAGAAAAATAAAACTGAGAATAGAAAGCAATACAGAAAATCAATGAAACCAAATGTGTTTTATTTTAAAATATCAACAAAATTAAAATTTAGTTAGATTGACAAAGAAAGAAAGAAATCTCAAATTACTCAAATTAGAAATAAAATTGGGGACATTACTACTGATATTACAGAAATAAAAGGGGTTATGATAGAATACTATGAACAATTGAATACCAACAAACTGGATGACCTGTGGAAATGAACAAATTCTTAGAAACACACAATCTACCAACACTGAATTATGAAGAAATAGACAATCAGAATTGACCTATGACTAGGAAGGAGGTTGAATCAGTAATCAGAAACATCTCAACAACAACAAATACCCAAGACCAAATGGCTTCACTGGTGGATTCTATCAAGTATTAATGAATCGACACCAGTTTTCCTCAAATTCTCACAAAAATTTGAAGAAAACCCTCCAAAACTCATTTTATGAGGCCAGCATTACCCTGATATCAAAGCCAAACAAAGATACTACAAGGAAAACAAAACAAAACAAAACAAAACTCAATGTGTCTTATTAATAGTGATGCAAAAGTCCTCAACAAAATACTAGCAAAACAAATTTAGCATTATATGAAAAAAATTCTATGCCATGACCAACTGGGATTCATTCCTGGACTGTAAGAATGTTTCAACATGCATATGTCAAATGATGTAATACACCCACATTAATAGAATAAAGGGGGAAATAAAATCATCTCAGTTTATGCAGAAAATGCATTTGATAAAATTAAACACACTTTCAAGTTAAAACCCCCTAAAAAACTAGGAATAGAAGAAAACTTCCTCAGCATGATGAAGGCCATATATAAAAAGCCCACAGCTAACATTATAACTCAATGGTAAAAGACTGAAAGTTTTTCCTCTAAGATCAGTGACAAAGCAAAGATGCCCTCTTTAGCCACTTGTTTTCAGGATATTACTGTAAATTCTATCCAGAACAATTAGGCAAGAAAAAGTAAAAGGCATCCAGATTGTTCATAGATGACTTGATGTTATATATAAAAACCCTAAATATCACACACACACACACACACAGTTAGAGGTAATACATGAATTTATCAAGTAGGGGAAAAAATCAACACACAAAAGTCAGTTGCATTTCTATTTACTAAAAATGAACAATCTTAAAAGGAAATTAAGAAAAAAATCCTCTTAGAATAGCATAAAAATAATAGAAGGCTTAGAAATAAATTTCATCAAGGAAGCAAAGACTTGTGCACTAAAAACTACCAAATATTTTTTTTTAATTTTTTATTTATTTATTCATGAGAGACAGAGAGAGAGAGAGAGAGAGGCAGAGGGAGAAGCAGGCTCCCAAGGAGCAGGGAGCCCAATGCGGGACTCGATCCCAGGACCCTGAGATCATGACCTGAGCCGAAGGCAGACGCTTAACCATCTGAGCCACCCAGGCGCCCAAAACTACCAAATATTTTTGAAAGACATTAAAGAAGACATAAATAAATGGAAATACACCTTGTATTAATAAATTAGAATACTTAATGTTTTTAAGATGAACAAAGTGATCTATAGATATAATGCAATCACAATCAAAATCACAGTTGCATTTTTGCAGAAATAGAAAATTCATCCTAAAATTCATATTGGAATCTCAAGAGATTGCAAAAATACCAAACACTTTTGAAAAAGAAGAAAGTTAGAGAACTCACATTTCCTGATTTCAAACCTTACAACAAAGCTAGAGTAATCAAGCAGTGTGGTTATGGCGTAAGACTAGACATATGGAACAATAGAACAGAAGAGAGAGCTCAAATATAACCCCTTTTATATATGATCAGTTGATTTTCAGCAAGGGAACCAAGACCGTTCAATGGGGGAAAGGAGAGTATTTTCCACAAATGGTGTTTGGGAGGTGGATATATACATGAAAAATAAAGAATTTGGACACTTAACTTTTCTAATGTATAAAAATTAACTCAAAATGGATGAACTATCTAAACATAAGAACAAAAAACTCTAAAATTCTGAGTGGAAAATATAGGGTAAAAGCTTTATGACATTGGATTTGGCAAAGGATCTCTTGGATATGACACTAAACACAAAAGCAACAAAAGAAAAAAATATAAAAATTGGACTTCATCAAATTTTTAAAAAATTGTTACATCAAATGAAACTATCAACACAGTGAAGAGGCAACCTGCAGACTGGGAGAAAATATCTGCAAATCATGTATCTCATAAGGGATTAATATCCAGAAAACATAAAGGACTCCAAAAATTAAAAACAACAACAAAAACCCAAACAACTTAATTCATACATAGGCAACAAATTGAAATTGACAATTCTCCTAAGAAGATATACAAGTGGCTAATAAGCACATAAAAAGTACTCAACTTCACTAGTTATTAGGGAAATGCAATTCAAAACCACAGTCAGATACCACTTTATATACACGACCGTGGCTATTATAAAATAAAATTTAAAAAACAGTAAGTAAGAAGTGTTGGTAACATTTGAAGAAATTGAAACACTTGTGCCTTGCTGATAAGAATGTAAAATGGGGTAAACACTGTGGAAAGAGTACGAAAGCTCCTCAAAAAGTCAAACATAAAATTACTATATAGATTCTACAGTTCTATTTTAGGTATGTACCCCAGAGAATTAAAAGGATGTCTTCATAAACTTGAACAGCAATGTTCTTAGCAGCAATTTTCACCATAGCCAAAAAGTAGAAACAACTCAAATTTCCATCAACAAATTAATCAGTAAACAAAATGTGGTATATACATACAATGGAATATTATTCAACCTTAGAAAAGAAAGTAATTCTGAAACATATTCAACATGGATGAACCTTGAAAATATTATCTGTAGTGAAATAAGCCAGACACAAATGGACAAATATTTTACAGTTCCCCTCATATGGGTACGTAGAATATGAAAATTCATAGACATTGAAAATAGAATGGAGATTACCAGGGCTGGGTGAGAGAAAATGAGAAGTTCTTATTTAATGGGTACAGAGTTTATGCTTAGGATAATGAATTTCTGGAAATGGGTAGTAGTAATTTTTGCACATTTTTGTAAATATACTTAATGCTCCTAAATTATGAATGGTAAATCTTATGTATATTATACCACAATATAAAATAAGGAAATGTGCCTTAAGATTCTACAAATTGAATGATTCTCAGTCTTCTCTACATTATTTCAATATCCCTAAGAATTATACTTAAATAAGACCAAGGTTCAGACCACATTTTATCCCAAGAGGCCTTTGAAGCAGCTGGATCATACACAAAAAGACCTTGGGAGACTCTCAGGTTCATTCACAGAGATAGCTACAAAAACAGTGGTCCAACCAGAAGAAAAGTGTATTTGGCTGGCTGAGTTTGGTCTCAATGTGCCTGGTTTCCCTCTTGGAGTATTTTGTAACCATGGGATTCCCAAATTACATTTTCCTTTTCTTCCCATGTAATGGAAATTGCCATCTACATATCTTTTCCCCTCCCATAACATCAGTAATAACTGAAGTGAAGAGAACTCAATATAATTCCTCTCTCAACAGGTCTTGTTCTGAAAAGCACTCCTGGGGGCTGCACTAAGACCAAAAATCCAGTGTTACAGGGGAAAATGCATGCATCACCGAGAATAAAACAACCCTGAGATTAAAGTCAGGTTCTGCTTACTAATTGATCAAGTGACCTTAGACCAGAAAATTTCCATTTTGAGCTTCAGTTTCTTCATCTATAAATTGGGCATCATAAGAATAATGACTACCCTATAGTTTCTGTAAAGACTAAATGGGATAATGATTGTAAGGTGTCTCTCACATTGTAAACACTCAAAAAGTAACATTTTCAAGTAGTATAAATTATAATGTAAAGTGACTGGAAAATTGTGGAATCATAGCTGTTGTTCAATCCAACTAAGTTTCCCTGTACTCTTTTCCTATTATCACTACAGATAGTCAGGGTTCCACTAGGACTCCCAAAAGATAAGCTCCATTGCTCTACCAAGCCCCTGTTTAAGGTGAACAATCTTAGGGCCAATGCTGAAGACAAAAGGAAAAGCAGGATATTATGACCAGGCCCAATAAGTCACATTTGTCTGATAAGCAGTGATGACTGATGAATCAAAGTTAGTACAATGTGTAACCAACATGTAGACCATCTTCAACTGTCCTTTGAGCCCTAATGTGGTCTTTCAATGTACTTTATTTCTTCCCCTCTCCACTTATTTTCTCTGCACTTTTATAAAGAATACATCCTTTGTAACCTCTTGCTAAGGAGATCTGGGATGCAAAGCCTCTGCTAACAATGGGTACAAAGAAACAGTGTACATGGGGCACCTGGGTGGCTCAATCGGTTAAGTGTCTGCCTTCAGCTCAGGTCATGATCCTGAGATCAAACCCCACTTTGGGGTCCCTGCTAGTGGGGAGCCTGCTTCTCCCTCTCCCTCTGCCTGCTGCTCCCCCTGCTTGTGCTTTCTCCCAAATAAACAAATAAAATCTTTTAAAAAATTAAAAAGAAACAATGTACAAAAACAGTGTTCATACGGGAACCAAATATCAAACCATTATCTGCCACTAAATCAGAAAATGAAAATAATTTTTAGCCAAATACTATTTCATAATCAAACAATAGTAAGGAGAAATGTGGCAATGAGTCTTGACCAGACCAAACCAAGAATCATTCTTTACAGAAGGCAATTGCTACATTAGCCGGAGTCCTAGGTTCAGAGCCTGAAGACATATGTTATCATTCTGACTCTGATATTAGCATCATTCATAGTGCCACCAGCAAGGTGACTATGTATAATTCCTTCCCCTCTTTTTACCTTAGTTATCTCATTTTAATAGCTACCAAAGATTATAGTCATTTGTTTCAAATGGCCTTGTTAGTTCTGAAAGTGTGATTCCATATTTTCAATTATCCTTCAATCAACTTGTCATGCTGGATAATATAGAATAGCAGAACTAAAGGGAGGGGATTCTTGGAGACCATCTACTGTAACAACAACATCTCATAGATCAAATATGAGGCTAAAGAGAGGGAGAGACAGGGCCATGGTCACATAGCCAGTCAATGGCAATTCCTGGAAAGAACCTGTTTATTGACCCAATGTCCAGTGGTTGCTCATTAGGCTATGCTATCTCTTCCTTGAACAGACATTTTTATGTCTTCATTTGACTAGCAGTTCCCCAGGCTCAGATCTTGTGTTGTCTTCCAGGTTTTAGTGTGTGTCTCTTCTATATATTCAACATTTAATATGAATTTCTTTTTCAGCAATGACTTCCTGTTTGATATGAAGCTGACAACTATGAAGAGCCCCATAACCATTTTCCAATAATGATGCAATCCTCACTTCAGAACAACTTTCATTGTCATGTCCTTTACTGGATGACTGACATAAGAGGCCTGTTATTGTGGATTGGTATTATGCTATCAACAGGGCAAGATCGTAAAAACTCCTCTGGTCAGAGTCATTCCCAAGTATTTGTTATACACCTATCATGTGAGAAGTACTCTTACATGTGCTCTCTTCATTGGCGTCCCATAGCCCAAATCCTACAAATTAAAGCTTACAGAAGTAATAATGGCAGGATGGTATAAAAATATATTTCTCCAAAAAGTACTTGTAAGTGCCTATTTTGAATAAAACACTCTATGAAGAAGTACAAGCCAACACAGAGAAAAATAACACAGTTCTTGATCTCAGAGGAGCTCAGGGTCTAGTTATCTCTCTCTCTTTCTCTTTCTATCCCCACTACCACTCTCTGGCTTTTACATGTGCAGCTTCCTTTCCCCACGTGGCCCTCTACTTGTCACCTTGCTAACACATTTCCTCCAGAAAGTCTCCCTTAATCCTAAACTCTGAATTTCTCATCTGTTCTTTTCCAGGAGCCTCTTCTTTCCTTATAAGAGCACTGGTCACACTTCATTGCAATGATCTCTGTACTTCTTTGTCTCTTCCACTAGACGAATTGCTCCATGAGGGCAAGAATTACATTTTTACCATTGTATCCTAATCCCTTGAAGAGTCCTTGACATAGAGTAAGTTTCATTTTTTAAAAAATGAAAATCATGTTTTGCTTTGAAATTAAATAAACCCAGCCCTACATCTAGCCATACTTCAAAGGAGATTGGAGAAGGGCCCTTCCCTAGGCAAACAAGGGAAGAGCACTAGAGATGAGCTGTGCCTGGTGAAACTAACATATATCAGGAACAAAACTTGTTCTGACAGCATTGTCAGTAACAGAAAACTTTTTGTGAGTTTCCCACTTCACTTTTATCTACACTGAAATATTTCCCATCATTCAAGTCCAGTTTAAAATGATACCACACTCATGAATGATTTCCTAGGGAACCTTGGTAGACAAATACTTCAAGATCTAGAACCACACAGACATGTACTTAAATGATACTTCTTGATTACTGTGTTATTACAGTCAAGTCCCTTAACTTCCCTGACCCTTTTTCCTCATCATTCAAACAAGGGTAATGATATCTACACATAGGTTTGTTGACAAGATTGAATAAATTCACGCATAGAAATAACCAGGAGTAATCTGGATGCCCCCAAACAATTACTCCTCAAAAATTATCATTTTGAATCCCAAGCCCAGCACAAAGTTCCCATTAAAAGTTCTCTCTTCTTCAAGATAAAGAGGCAAAAATGTATTTGTAGAAATAATAGCTGGAAACTTCTCTAACCTAGGAAAGGAAATAGACATCCATATCTAAAAAACACACAGGTGGGGTGCCTGGTTGGCTCATTCATTAAGCATCTGCCTTCTGCTTGGGTCATGATCCCAGGGTCCTGAGATTGAGCCCTGCATCAAGCTCTCTGCTCAGCAGGGAGCCGGCTTCTCCCTCTCCCTCTGCCTGTTGTTCTGTCTACTTGTACTCTCTCTCTCTGTCAAATAAATAAATAAAATCTTTTTTAAAAATAAAAATAAAAAACACACAGTTCCAAACAAGATGAACCTAAGTAGGTCCACACCATGGCACATAATAATTAAAATGTCAAAGTTTTAAGGTAAAGAAAATGTTTAAAGCAGTAAGATAGAAGCAAAAATTTACCTAAAAGGTTATTAGTGGATTTTTAGCAGAAATATATCAGTCCAGAGGGAGTGGCATGATATATTCAAAGTGCTAAAAGGAAAAAAGCTACAACCAAGAATACCCTACCCAGCAAGGTTATCATTCAGATTTGAAGAACAGACAAAGATTTTCCCACACAAGCAAAAGACAAAGGATTTTATTACCACTAAACCAGGCTTACAAGAAATGTTAAAGAGATCTCTTTAAGTGGGAAAGAAATGGCCATAACAGACATAAGAAAATTATCACAGAATGAGAATAATACTAAATTTCTTATGGAATCACAAAACACCAAATTGTTAAAAACAACAATAACAACAACAACAAAAAAAACCCCAAAACCTTGAGCAGGAAGAACAAATCAGAAGGGATCACAAGTCCAGATTTCAAGATATACCACAAAGTTGTAGTAATCAAAATAGTAGAGAACTGCCACAAAAAAATATGCATAGATTAATGGACAGGAATAGAAACCCCTGAAATATGCCTACATATATATGGTCAATTAATCTGTGACAAAGGAGGCAAGAATATACAATGGCGAAAATACAGTGTCTTCAACAAATGATGCTGACAAACTGGAAAACTAGGAAAACTGGAGAGCTACATGTAAAAAAATGAAACTGGACCACTTTCTTACACAATACATAAACATAAACTCAAAATGGATAAAATACTTAAATGTGAGACCTGAAAACATAAAACTAAAATTCCTTTTAAAACATAGGCAATAATCTCTTGGACATCATCTTTAGCAACATTTTTCTAGATATGTCTCCTAAGGCAAGGAAAACAAAAACAAAAATAAACTATTGGCACCACACCAAAATAAAAAGCTTTTGCACAGCAAAGGAAACCATCAACTAAATGAAAAGGCAACCAACTGAGTAGAAAATATGTGCAAATGGTATATCCAGTAAGGGTTTAATATCCAAAATATATAAAGAACTTATACAACTCAACACCAAAAAAAAAAAAATCTGATTAAAAATGGGCAGAGAACCTGATTAGATGTTTTTCCAAAGAAGACATACAGATGGCCAACAGACATGAAAAGATGTTTGACATCACTGATCATCAGGACAATGCAAATCAAAACCACAATGAGATATCACCTTGCAAATCTCAGAATGACTAGTATAAAAAAGATAAGAAAGAACAAATGTTGGTGAAGATGTGGAGAAAAATGGAACACTTGTGCACTGTCGGTAAATCGGTGCAGCCACTGTGGAAAACAGTATGGATGTTCCTCAAAAAATTAAAAACAGAAATACATATGATCCAGTAGTTCAGCTACTGGGTATTTACCCAAAGAAAATGAAAACAGCAACTGGAAAATATATATGCATCCCTATGGTTATTGCAACATTATTTCCAATAGCCAAGGTATGAAAGGAACCTAAGTGTCCATTGATACATGAATGGAAAAAGATGATGATGATGATGTGTGTATGTGTACAGAATATTACACAGCCATAAAAAGGACGAGATCTTACCATTTCCAACAACATGGATGAATCTAGAAGGTATTACGTTAAGTGAAATAAGTCAGACTGAAAAAGACAAATACCATATGATTTCACTCACAGGTGGAATCTAAAAAAAAAAAAGAACAAATAAGCAAACGAACAAAAAAGCAAAGTGAGACCTATAAATACAGAGAATAAACTGATGGTTTCCTGATGGGATGGGAGTGGGGGGACAGGTGAAATAGGTAAAGAGGAGTGGAGATAGAGGCTTTCAGTTATGGAATGAATATATCATGAGAATAAAAGGCATAGCATAAGGAATACAGTCAGTGATATTTTAATAGTGTTGTATGGTGACAGATGGTAGTTACACCTGTGGTGAACACAGCATAACATAGAGATTTGTGAATCACTATGTTGTACACCTGAAAATGATGTTACATTGTGTGTCAATAATAATGAGAAAATTTCTCTCTTCTGTGACTTCAAATGTCTTGACTTTATTGGCTTCAAATTATTTGCATATAATGATAAGTAGAGACTTATCAAATTTATTTATATCTCAAAGAACAAGCTATTTGTTACATTGATTTTTTTCCATGTTTATGGGTATGAATACTTAATATTGTTAAGATATCAGTTTTTTCCAACATGATCTATACATTCAACACAATTGCAATCAATTTTTATGTATTCTTTTTGTTTTCAAGTTCACTGATCTTTACACCGATCTTTATGATCTTTTTTTATTTTCTTCCTTCTCCTTGCTTTGGGTTTATTTTTTTAATAAATATATTGCTTAGGGTTTAGTTTGCATTTTTCCTAGTTTCTTGAAATTGAAGCTTAAATTATAGATTTGAAAATTTTCCTCTTTTCCCCATTTAGCACTATAAATTTCCATCTTAGCCTGTTTTAAGTGTATCTAGCAAATTTTGGTAATTTTGTACATTAATTTTCATTCAGACCAGTGTACGTTTTTTATTCCCTTGAGACTTTCTCGTTGAACCATGTATCATTTAGAAATGTGTTTTTCAATTTCTAAGTGTTTGGAGATGTTCCAGTTGTCTTTCTATTGTTGTCTCTAGTTTGATCCCATTGTGCTCAGATAACATACCCTTGTATGATTTCAATTTTTTAAATTTGTTTAGGTTTGTTTAACAGCCCACACTGTCTTGGCAAATAGTCTATCTGTGACGAATGACTGAAAGAATGTGTATGTTGCTGTTTTTTGAGTGGATTTTTTAAAATAACTGCAATTTGATTCTCTTGGTTGATGGTGTCATTGAGTTCTGTATCTTTTCTAATTTTCTGTTTTTTTGTTCTATCACTTTTCAAAACAGTGATGTTGCAATTTCCTATCAGTTCTCTTTCATTTTGTTTTTCAGCTCTGTTGTTTGTTGCATACAAAGTTAGGATTGCTATGTTTTCTTAGAGGACTGGCACTGTTGTCATTATGTAGTATCCTTCTCTATCCTTAGTAATTTTCTTCCCTCTGACTTATACTTTATCTAAGGTTAATATAGCCATTCTTGCCTTCTTTTAATTAACGTGTGCATGCATTTTTTTTAAACTTTAACTTTCAATCTACATAATTTGCTGTATTTCTTTTTTTTAATTCATTTTTTATTGTGTTATGTTAGTCACCATAGAGTACATCATTAGTTTTTGAAGTAGAGTTCAATGATTCATTATTTGCATATAATTCCCAGTGCTCATTACAACACATGCCCTCTTTAATACCCATCACTGGGCTAACCCATCCCCCACACCCCCTTCTTTTTGAAACCCTCAGATTGTTTCTTGGAGTCCATAGTCTCTCATGGTTCATCTCCCCCTCTAATTCCCCCCTCTTCAGTTTTCTCTTCCTTCCTCTAATGTCCTCTGTGCTATTCCTTATTTCCACATATGAGTGAAACCATATGAAAATTGTCTTTCTCTGCCTGACTTACTTCACTCAGCATAATCACCTCCAGTTCCATCCATGTCGATGCAAATGGTGGGTAATCATCCTTTCTGATAGCTGAGTAATATTCCATTGTATATATGGACCACATCTTCTTTATCCATTCATCTGTTGAAGGGCATCTTGGCTCCTTCCACAATTTGGCTATTGTGGACATTGCTGCTATGAACACTGGGGTGCATGTGCCCCTTCTTTTCACTACATCAGTATCTTTGGGGCAAATACCCAGTAGTGCAATTGCTGGATCATAGGGTAGTTCTATTTTTAACTTTTTAAGGAACCTCCATACTGTTTTCCAGAGGGGCTGTACCAGCTTGCATTCCCACCAACATGAATCCATCGAAATCCTGGAGGAGAACATAGGCAGTAACCTCTTTGACATTGGCCACAGCAACTTCTTTCATAACACGTCTCCAAAGGCCAGGGAAACAAAAGCAAAAATGAACTTTTGGGACTTCATCAAGATAAAAAAGTTCTGCACAGCAAAGGAAAAAGTCAACAAAACTAAGAGGCAACCCATGGAATTGGAGAAGATATTTGCAAATGACATTACAGATAAAGGGCTGGTATCCAAGATCAACAAAGAATGTCTCAAACTCAACACTCAAAAAACAAATAATCAAGTAAAATAATGGGCAGAAGACATGAACAGACACTTCTCCAAAGAAGACATACAAATGGCTAACAGACACATGAAAAAATGTTCAACATCATTAGCCATCAGGGAAATTCAAATCAAAACCACATTGATATACCACCTTACACCAGTTAGAAGTTGTATTTCAGGTAAGTTCCTTTTACATAGAATATACTTGAATTTTAATCCATTCTGCCAATCTTTTCTTTCAATCAATGTATTTAGACAGTTTACATATAATGTTGTCATTGCTATATTAAGGCTTGAGTCTGAAATTTGTTGTTTTCAAAATTCTTCCTCTGCTTTTCATTCTTCTCTTTCCTTTCTTCTGCCTTGTTGTGGATTACTTGAACATTTTTAGAATTCAGTTGTGATTTATATATTGAATGCATCTCTTAATATGGACTCTTTAGATATTATTCTTGTATTACATTAAATATATGTGTAGCTTATTACTATTTTATTACTTCGAAAAAAATTTAGAGACCTTATCTTCATATTGGTCCATTTGCCCTCCACTCTTACAGTAATAATTGTGTCAGACATTGCCTTCATACACGTTTAAAATGATATCAGACAATTTTATAATTTTTGCTTCAACCTTCAAACATAATTTACAAATCTCAAGAGGAGAGTCTATATACCACATGATGATTATTCTTGCTGTTCCAAGATTCCATTTCTCATTAGTCCCTTTCTGTTTCAAGAATTTCCTTAGTCATTATTTAACATAGGTATGCTAGTGAAAAAGTCTCTTAATTTTGCTTCATCTGGGAATATCTCGATTTTCCATTCATTTCTAAAATATATTTTCACTGGGCACCGGATTCTTGCTTGACTACTATTTTTATTCAGCACCTACAAATCGTGTACCAATTCATTCTGGGTTCCATGGGTGCTGAAGTGAAATCTAAAGTAATTTGATTTTTTTTTTTATGTTTCAAGTTTTATTTAAATACCAGTTAGTATATAGTGTAACATTAGTTTCAGGAGTAGAGTTCAGTGATTCATCACTTACATATAACACCCAGTGCTCATCACAACAAATGTTCTCCTTAATACCCATCACCCATTTACCCATCCCCCTGCCCACCTCTTCTCCAGCAACCCTTAGTTTGTTCTCAATATTTAAAGAGTCTCTTTTATGGTTTGCCTCCCTTGTTTTTTCTTTTCCTTATGTTCATCTGTTTTGTTTTCTTAAATTCCACATATGAGTGAAATCATATGGTATTTTTCTTTCTCTGACTGACTTATTTTGTTTGTAATATACTCTAGCTCCAACCATGTCACTGAAAATGGCAAGATTTCATTCTTTTTGATGGCTAAGTAATATTCCACTACACACACACACGTGTGTGTGTATATATACATACATATATATATGTATATACACACACTTTTTCTTTACCATTCATCAGTTGATGGACATTTGGACTCTTTCCATAATTTTGCTATTGTTGATAATACTGCTATAAACATCAGGGAGCATATGCCCCTTCTAGTCAATATTTTTGTATCCTTTTGGGTAAATACCTAGTAGTACAATTGCTGGGTCATAGAGCAGCTCTATTATAAACTTTTTGAGGAACCTCCATACTGTTTTCCACAGTGACCACACCGATTTGTATTCCCACCAACAACATAAAAGGGTTCCCCTTTCTCTGAATCCTCACCAACATCTGTTGTTTCCTGTGTTGCTCATTTTAGCCATTCTGAGAGGTGTGAGGTGATATCTCATCATGGTTTTAATTTGTATGTCCTTGATGATGAGTGATGTTGAGCATCTTTTCATGGGTCTGTTGGCCATCCAGATGTCTTCTTTGGAAAAATGTCTATTCATGTCTTCTGCCCATTTCTTAACTGGATTATTTGTTCTTTGGGTGTTGAGGTTCAGTTATGTCATTTGCAAATATCTTCTCTCATTTCATAGGCTGCCTTTTAGTTTTGTTGAATGTTTTCTTCACTGTGCAGAATCTTTTTAACTTGATGAAGTCCCAATAATTCATTTTTGCTTTTGTTTCCCTTGCCTCTGGAGACGTGTCTAGAAGAACTTGCTATGGCTGATGTCAAAGACATTCCTGACTGTGTTCTCCTCTACAATTTTGATGGTTTCCAGTCTCATATTTAGTTTATTCACCCATTTTGAATTTATTTTTGTGTATGGTGTAAGAAATAGGTCCAGTTTGGTTCTTCTGCATGTGGATGTCCAGTTTTCCCAGCACCATTTGTTAGACTGTCTTTTTTCCATTGAATATTCTTTCCTGTTTGGTCAAAGATTAGTTGACCACATAGATATGGATCCATTTCTGGGTTTTCTATTATGTTCCATTGGTCTATGAGATTGTTTTTGTGCCAGTACCATACTGTCTTTTTTTTATTGTTATGTTAATCACCATACATTACATCATTAGTTTTTGATGTAGTGTTCCATGATTCATTGTTTGCGTATAATACTCAGTGCTCCATGTAGAATGTGCCCTCTTTAATACCCATCACCAGGCTAACCCATCCCCCCACCCCGTCCCCTCTAGAACCCTCAGTTTGTTTTTCAGAGTCCATAGTCTTTCATGGTTCGTCTCCCCCTCTGATTCCCCCCCTTCATTCTTCCCCTCCTGCTACCTTCTTCTTCTTCTTCTTCTTTTTTTTTCCTTAACATATATTGCATTATTTGTTTCAGAGGTACAGATCTGAGATTCAACAGTCTTGCACAATTCACAGCGTTTACCAGAGCACATACCCTCCCCAGTGTCTATCACCCAGTCACCCCATCCCTCCCACCCCACCCCCCACTCCAGCAACCCTCAGTTTGTTTCCTGAGATTAAGAATTCCTCATATCACTGAGGTCATATGATACATGTCTTTCTCTGTTTGACTTATTTCGCTCAACATAATACACTCCAGTTCCATCCACATCGTTGCAAATGGCAAGCTCTCATTCCTTTTGATGGCTGCATAATATTCCATTGTATATATATACCACTTCTTCTTTATCCATTCATCTGTTGATGGACATCCTGGCTCTTTCCACAGTTTGGCTATTGTGGACATTGCTGCTATAAACATCGGGGTGCACGTTCCCTTTTGGATCCCTACTTTTGTATCTTTGGGGTAAATACCCAGTAGTGCAATTGCTGGATCATATGGTAGCTCTATTTTCAACTTTTTGAGAAACCTCCATACAGTTTTCCAGAGTGGCTGCACCAACTTGCATTCCCACCAACAGTGTAGGAGGGTTCCCCCTTCTCCGGATCCCCGCCAACATCTGTTGTTTCCTGACTTGTTAATTTTAGCCATTCTGACTGGTGTGAGGTGGTATCTCATTGAGGTTTTGATTTGGATTTCCCTGATGCCAAGGGATATTGAGCACTTTTTCATGTGTCTGTTGGCCATTTGGATGTCTTCTTTGGAAAAATGTCTGTTCATGTCTTCTACCCATTTCTTGATTGGATTCTTTGTTCTTTGGGTGTTGAGTTTGATGAGTTCTTTATAGATTTTGGATACTAGCCCTTTATCTGATATGTCATTTGCAAATATCTTCTCCCATTCTGTCGGTTGTCTTTTGGTTTTGTTGACTGTTTCCTTTGCTTTGCAAAAGCTTTTTATCTTGATGAAGTCCCAATAGCTCATTTTTACCCTGGCTTCCCTTGCCTTTGGCGATGTTTCTAGGAAGAAGTTGTTTCGGCTGAGGTCAAAGAGGTTGCTGCCTGTGTTCTCCTTTAGGATTTTGAAGGACTCCTGTCTCACACTGAGGTCTTTCAACCATTTGGAGTCTATTTTTGTGTGTGGTGTAAGGAAATGGTCCAGTTTCATTCTTCTGCATGTGGCCGTCCAATTTTCCCAACACCATTTGTTGAAGAGACTGTCTTTTTTCCATTAGACATTCTTTCCTGCTTTGTCAAAGATGAGTTCACCATAGAGTTGAGGGTCCATTTCTGGGCTCTCTATTTTGTTCCATTGATCTATGTGTCTGTTTTTGTGCCAGTACCATACTGTCTTGATGATGACAACTTTGTAATAGAGCTGGAAGTCCGGAATTGTGATGCCGCCAGCTTTGCTTTTCTTTTTCAACATTCCTCTGGCTATTCAGGGTCTTTTCTGGTTCCATACAAATTTTAGGATGATTTGTTCCATTTCTTTGAAAAAAGTGGATGGGATTTTGATGGGGATTGCATTGAATGTGTAGATTGCTCTAGGTAGCATTGACATCTTCACAATATTTGTTCTTCCAATCCATGAGCATGGAACGTTTTTCCATTTCTTTGTGTCTTCCTCAATTTCTTTCATGAGTATTTTATAGTTTTCTGTGTACAGATTCTTTGTCTCTTTGGTTAGATTTATTCCTAGGTATCTTATGGTTTGGGGTGCAATTGTAAATGGGATCGACTCCTTAATTTCTCTTTCTTCTGTCTTGTTGTTGGTGTATAGGAATGCCACTGACTTCTGTGCATTGATTTTATATCCTGCCACTTTACTGAATTCCTTATGAGTTCTAGCAGTTTTGGGGTGGAGTCTTTGGGGTTTTCCACATAAAGCATCATATCATCTGCAAAGAGTGAGAGTTTGACTTCTTCTTTGCAGATTTGGATGCCTTTTACTTCTCTTTGTTGTCTGATTGCTGTGGCTAGGACTTCCAATACTATGTTGAATAGCAGTGGTGATAGTGGACATCCCTGACGCGTTCCTGACCTTAGGGGGAAAGCTCTCAGTTTTTCCCCATTGAGAATGATATTCGCTGTAGGTTTTTCATAGATGGCTTTTATGATATTGAGGTATGTACCCTCTATCCCTATACTCTGAAGAGTTTTGATCAAGAAAGGATGCTGTACTTTGTCAAAAGCTTTTTCTGCATCTATTGAGAGGATCATATGATTCTTGTTCTTCCTTTTGTTAATGTATTGTATCACATTGATTGATTTGCGGATGTTGAACCAACCATGCAGCCCAGGGATAAATCCCACTTGGTCGTGGTGAATAATCCTGTCTATGAACTGTTGGATCCTATTGGCTAGTATTTTGCTGAGAATTTTTGCATCCATGTTCATCAGGGATATTGGTCTGTAATTCTCCTTTTTGATGGGATCTTTCTCTGGTTTGGGGATCAAGGTAATGGTGGCCTCATAAAACGAGTTTGGAAATTTTCCTTCCATTTCAATTTTTTGGAACAGTTTCAGAAGAATGGGTATTAATTCTTCTTTTAAAGTTTGGTAGAATTCCCCTGGGAAGCCATCTGGCCCTGGGCTTTTGTTTGTTGGGAGATTTTTGATGACTGCTTCAATTTCCTCAGTGCTTATAGGTCTGTTCAGGTTTTCTATTTCTTCCTGGTTCAGTTTTGGTAGTTGATACAGCTCTAGGAATGCATCCATTTCTTCCAGGTTATCTAATTTGCTGGCATAGAGTTGCTCATAATATGTTCTTATAATTGTTTGTATTTCTTTGGTGTTGGTTGTGATGTCTCCTCTTTCATTCATGATTTTGTTGATTTGGGTCATTTCTCTTTTCTTTTTGATAAGTCTGGCCAGGGGTTTATCAATCTTGTTAATTCTTTCAAAGAACCAGCTCCTAGTTTCGTTGATCAGTTCTACTCTTCTTTTAGTTTCTATTTCATTGATTTCTGCTCTGACCTTTATTATTTCTCTTCTCCTGCTGGGTTCAGGCTTTATTTGCTGTTCTTTCTCCAGCTCCTTTAGGTGAAGGGTTAGGTTGTGTACTTGAGACCTTTCTTGTTTCTTGAGAAAGACTTGTATTGCTAGATACTTTCCTCTTAGGACCACCTTTGCTGCATCCCAAAGACTTTGAATAGTTGTGTTTTCATTTTCATTGGTTTCCATGTATTTTTTTAATTCTTCTTTAATTTCCTGGTTGACCCATTCATTCTTCAATAGGATGCTCTTTAGCCTCCATTCATTTGAGTTCTTTCCGACTTTCCTCTTGTGATTGAGTTCTAGTTTCAAAGCATTGTGGTCTGAAAATAGGCAGGGAATGGTCCCAATCTTTTGGTACTGGTTGAGACCTGATTTATGACCTAGGATGTGATCTATTCTGGAGAATGTTCCATGGGGACTAGAGAAGAATGTGTATTCCGTTGCTTTGGGGTGGAATGTTCTGAATATGTCTGTGAAGTCCATTTGGTCCAGTGTGTCATTTAAAGTCTTTATTTCCTTGTTGATCTTTTACTTAGACGATCTGTCCATTTCAGTGAGGGGGGTGTTAAAGACCTCACTATTATTGTATTGTTGTTGATGTGTTTCTTTGCTTTTGTTATTAATTGCCTTATATAATTGGCTGCTCCCATGTTAGGGGCATAGATATTTACAATTGTTAGATCTTCTTGTTGGATAGACCCTTTAAGTAGGATATAGTGTCCTTCCTCATCTCTTATTACAGTCTTTGGTTTAAAATCTAATTTGTCTGATATAAGGATTGCCAACCCAGCTTTCTTTTGGTGTCCATTAGCATGGTAAATGGTTTTCCACCCCCTCACTTTCAATCTGGGGGTGTCGTTGGGTCTAAAATGAGTCTCTTGCAGAAAGTATATCGATGGGTCTTGTTTTTTAATCCAGTCTGATGGCCTGTGTCTTTTGATTGGGGCATTTAGCCCATTTACATTCAGGGTAACTATTGAAAGATAGGAATTTAGTGCCACTGTATTGCCTGTAAGGTGACTGTTACCGTATATTGTCTGTGTTCCTTTCTGGTCTATGTTGCTTTTAGGCTCTATCTTTGCTTAGAGGACCCCTTTCAAGATTTCCTGTAGGGCTGGTTTTGTGTTTGCAAATTCCTTTAGTTTTTGTTTGTCCTGGAAGCTTTTTATCTCTCCTTCAATTTTCAATGACAGCCTAGCTGGATATAGTCTTCTTGGCTGCATATTTTTCTCATTTAGTGCTCTGAATATATCCTGCCAGTCCTTTCTGGCCTGCCAGGTCTCTGTGGATAGGTCTGTTGCCAGTCTAATGTTTCTACCCTTGTAGATTACATCTCTCTTCTCCCAAGCTGCTTTCAGGATTTTCTCTTTGTCTATGAGACTCGTAAGTTTTACTATTAGATGTCGGGGTGTTGACCTATTTTTATTGATTTTGAGAGGGGTTCTCTGTGCTTCCTGGATTTTCATGCCTGTTTCCTTCCCCAAATTAGGGAAGTTCTCTGCTATAATTTGCTCCATTATACCTTCTGCCCCTCTCTCTCTTTCTTCTTCTTCTGGGATCCCAATTATTCTAATGTTGTTTCATCTTATGGTATCGCTTATCTCTCGAATTCTGCCCTCGTGTTCCAGTAGTTGTTTATCTCTCTTTTTCTCAGCTTCTTTATTTTCCATCATTTCATCTTCTATATTACTGATTCTCTCTTCTGCCTCATTTATTCTAGCAGTTAGCGCCCCCATTTTTGATTGCACCTCATTAATAGCCTTTTTGATTTCTACTTGGTTGGATTTTAGTTCTTTTACTTCTCCAGAAAGGGTTTCTCTAATAACTTCCATATTTTTTTCAAGCCCAGCTAGTATCTTTAAAGTGATGATTCTGAACTCTAGATCTGACATCGTACTAATGTCCATTTGGAGTAGGTCCCTGGCAGTCGGTACTACCTCTTGTTCTTTTTGTTGAGGTGATTTTTTCCGTCTTGTCATTTTGTGCAGAGGAGAATAGGTTAATGAGAGAACAAAATGCTAGCAGAGTAACAACGTCCCCAGAAAATATACTCTAAACAAATCAGAAAAGACCTGAAGCAGTGGGAAAAGAAAGGGAAAGAGAGAAAAAAGAAAAAGAAAAAAAAAGATAAAGATAAAAACAAACAAAACAAAACAACAACAACAACAAAAAACACAATGTGATCAAATATGATCAGGCTGGTATATAGATCAGTGCCACACACTAGATTTGGGGTGTATTTTGGTCTGTTAGAAGAACGTGCCTCCCAAAATTTTAAAGAAAGAAAAACTTATATATGTACAAAAATAAGGGTTGATATGATGAAGAGGTGGAATATGACTGTAAAGATGGAAATTATAAAAAATTTTATAAAAGGAATTGATAAGAAGTTGTTTGAAAAAAGAAAGAAGAGGATTTAAAAAAAGAAAAAAGAAAAAAAAAGGGAGAGAATGTGGTCAGGCAGGGGAGTAGAAAAAACCATATACTAGAGATTTAGGGTATATTTTGATCTGTTAGAAGAAACTATCTCAAAATTTTAAAGAGAGAACAACTTATATATATGCCAAAAATACGGGTAACTACTATGAAGGGATAGAATATGACTCTAAAAATGAAAAATAAAAATGTTTTTTAAAAAAGGGATTGATAAGATGTTGGTTGAAAAAGGGAAAAAGAAAAATTCAAAAAAAGACAGTTAAAAAAAAATTAACTTTGAAAGACTATAGAATCACGGTAAAAAAGCCATGAATTCTATGTGCAGTATTCCCCTAGCACTGGAGTTCTGCCGTTCTCATTGATCGGTAAACTTGGTCTTGGCTGGCTGTTCTCGCTGATCTTCTGGGGGAGGGGCCTGTTGCCGTGGTTTACAAATGTCTTTGCCAGAGGCGGAATTGCCCCGCCCTTGCCCGGTCCGGGCTAAGTAATCTGCTCGGGTTGCTCTCCAGAGCTTTTGTTCCCTGCGGGCTTTCCGTACAGCTTTGGAGGCGGAGAGTGAAAATGGCGGCCTTCCAATCTCCGCCCCGGAGGAGCCGAGAACTCGGGGCCCCGCTCCTCAGTGAGCCCCCAGAGAAAAGCCGTCAGTCACTCCCATCTCCCCGGTCTCCGGCCGCACTCCGTGCTCACCCGGCCTGTGACCACGCGTTTCTATCTCTGGCACCCGACCCCGGGTGGAGTCTCCAAACCCAGTAGATCCCTGCGGTGCACTCCCGCGCTGCTCCTCCCGGGGGAGAAAGGGGAGTCTCCCCGGATCTGCCGCTTGTTGGGTCCCTGCTGGAGGAGCAGTGGCCCGACTGTGCCGCAGATCACGGTTTATGGCAACCCCGAGCTGAGAGCCCGCGCCTGGGCTCCGCCTCTGCAGCCGGCTTCCCTGCTCCGTTACCTGGGAGCTCTGCCACACTCAGGCACCTCTGGTCTTTCTGTGACCCCGAGGGTCCTGAGACCACACTGTCCCGGAGGGTTCCACCCCCCGCTTAGCCACCAGAGTGACGTCCCTCAGCGGAGCAGACTTTTAAAAGTTCCGATTTTGTGCTCCGTGGTTCTATCACTTGCCAGAAGCAGCCAATGGAGGCCCCTCCCCTGCCGTCTATCCTCCCAAATATCGCCTCGGATTCACTTCTCCGCACGTCCTACCTTCCAGAAAGTGATCGCTTTTCTGATGAGAGAGTTGTTGCTATTCTTTTCTTCGATCTCGTATTGAGTTCGTAGGTGTTCAGAATGGTTTGATCCCTATCCAGCTGAATTCCTGAGAGGAGACGAAATCCAGGTCTCCTACTCCTCCGCCATCTTGCTCCGCCCCTCCTTTTTTTTTTTTTTAATATATAATGTATTATTTGTTTCAGAGGTACAGGTCTCTGATTCAGCAGTCTTACACAATTCACAGTGCTCGTCATAGCACATATCCTCCCCAATGTCTATCAACCAGCCACCCCATCCCCCCCACCCCCCACCACTCCAGCAACCCTCAGTTCGTTTCCTCAGATTAAGAATTCCTCGTATCAGTGAGGTCATATGGTACATGTCTTTCTCTGATTGACTTATTTTGCTCAGCATAATACCCTCCAGTTCCATCCACATCGTTGCAAATGGCAAGATTTCATTCCTTTTGATGGCTGCATAATATTCCATTGTATATATATACCACTTCTTCTTTATCCATTCATCTGTCGATGGACATCCTGGCTCTTTCCACAGTTTGGCTATTGTGGACATTGCTGCTATAAACATCGGGGTGCATGTACCCCTTTGGGTCCCTACATTTGTATCTTTGGGGTAAATACCCAGTAGTGCAATTGCTGGATCGTATGGTAGCTCTATTTTCAACTTTTTGAGGAACCTCCATACTGTTAACAGTACCATACTGTCTTGATCACCACAGCCTTGTAATATAACTTGAAGTGCAGAATCGTGATGCCTTCAGCCTTGCTTTTCTTTTTCAAGATTGCTTTGGCTATTCGAGGTCTTTTGTGGTCCATACAAACTTAAGGATTGTTTGTTCTAGCTCTGTGAAAAATCCTGATGGTATTTTGATGGGGATTGCATTAATGTGTAGATTGCTTTCAGTAGTATGGACATTTTAACAATATTTGTTCTTCCAATCCATGAGCATGGAATGTTTTTCCATTTCTTTGTGTCTTCCTCAATTTCTTTCATAAGTGTTCTGTAGTTTTCAAAGTACAGATCTTTTACCTCTTTAGTTAGGTTTATTACTAAGTATCTTATGGTTTTGCTGCAGTTGTAAATGGGATCAATTCCTTGATTTCTTTTTCTGTTGCCTCATTAGTAGTGTATAGAAATACAACAGATTTCTGTACCTTGATTTTGTATTCTGCAACTTTACTAAATTCATGTTATCAGTTCTACCAAGTTTTTGGTGGAGTCTTTTGGTTTTCTACATAGAGTATCAGGTCATCAGTGTATAGTGAAAAGTTTGACTTCTCCCTCCCTGGTTTGGATGCCTTTTTTTTTTCCTTTGTGTTGTCTGATTGCTGAGGCTAGGACTCCCAGTACTAGGTTAAATAACAGTGGTGAAAGTGAACTTCCCTGTGTTCTTCCTCACCATAGAGGAAAAGGTCTCAGATTTTCCCCATTGAGGATGATATTATCTGTGGGGTTTTCGTAAATGGCTTTTATTATGTTGAGGTATGTTCCCTCTATCCCTACTTTGTTGAGGGTTATTTTTTTTTTATCATGAATGGATGCTGTACTTTGTCAAATGCTTTTTCTGCATCTATTGAAATGATATGGTTCTTATTCATTCTTTTATTAATGTGGTGTATAACATTGGTTAATTTGCAAATATTGAACCACTCTTGCAACCCAGGAATAAATCCACTTGATCATGGTGAATAATTCTTTGAATGTACTATTGGATTCGACTTGCTAGTATCTTGTTGAGATTTTTTGCATCCATGTTCATCCGGGGTATTAGCCTGTATTTCTCCTCTTTAGTGGGGTATTTGTCTGGTTCTGGAACCTAGGTAATACTGGCCTTGTAGAATGAGTTTGGAAGTTTTCCTTTTCTTTCTAATTTTTACAACATGCTGAGAAGAAAAGGTATTAAATCTTCTTTATTTTGTTTTTTGTTTCTTTTTTAAAGTAGCCTCCATGCCCAGTGTGGAGCCCAACATGGGGCTTGAACTCACAACCCTGAGATCAAGACCTGAGTTGAGATCAAGAGTTGGACATTTAACTGACTGAGCCACCCAAGTACCACAACTGTTCTTTAAATGTCTGGTAGAATTCCCCTGGGAAGGAGAATTCCCAGATAATGAGAAGCCATCAGGCTCTGAACTTTTATTTGTTGGGAGATTTTTGATTACTGATTCAATGTCTTTGCTGTTTATCAATCGGTTCAAGTTTTCTACTTCTTCTTATTTCCATTTTGGTAGTTTATATGTTTCTAGAAATGTATCTATTTCTTCCAGATTGCCCAATTTGTTGGCATATAATTTTTCATAATATTCTCTTATAATAGTTTATATTTCTTTGGTGTTGGTGGTAATCTCTACTTTCTCATTTGTGATTTTATTTATGTGGATTCTTTCTCTTTTCGTTTTGATATTTCTGGCTAGGAGTTTGTCAATTTATTAATTCTTTCAGGGAACCAGCTTAGGTGAAATTTTAGGTTGAGTACTTGAAATGTTTCTTGCTTCTCCAGGTAGGCCTGTATTGCAATATACTTCCCTCTTAGGACCCCTTTTGTTTTATTCCAAAGGTTTTGGACCATCGTGTTTTGGTTTTCTTTTTCTTTTTTTCTTTCCTTTTTTGGTTTCATGTTTTCATTTCCATTTGTTTCAATGTATTTTTTTATTTCTTCTTTAATTTCCTGGTTAACCCATTCATTCTTCAGTAGGATGTTTTTTAATCTCCATGTATTTGTGATCTCTCCAAATTTTTTCTAGTGGTTGACTTCAAGTTTCATAGCATTGTGGTCAGACAATATGCACAATCTCAATTTTTTTTTTTTATTTGTTGAGGCCTGATTTGTGACCCAGTATGTGATCTATTCTGGAGAATTTCCCATGTGCATTTGAAAGGAATGTATATTCTGCTGCTTCAGGATGACATATTCTGAATATATCTGTTAAGTCCATGTGGTCCAGTGTGTCATTCAAAGCTGTTGTTTCCTTGGTGATTTTCTACTTAGATGATCTGTTCATTGCTGGAAGTGGGCTGTTAAAGTCCTCTACTATTATTGTATTATTATCAGAGTTCCTTTATGATTGTTATTTATTGTTTTATATATAGTTTTATATATTTGGTTGCTCCCAAGTTGGGGGCACAAATATTTACAATTATTATATCTTCTTGTTGGATAGGCACCTTTATTACAGTCTTTGGTTTAAATCTAGTTTGTCTGATATACGTATGGTTACTCCAGCTTTCTTTTGAAATGGTTATCCATCCCCTAACTTCCAATCTGCAGGTGTCTTTATATCTAAAATAACTCTCTTGTAGGCAGCATATAATGGGTCATGTTTTTTTTTGGGGGGGGTTGTTTGTTTTTTATCCATTGTGACACCCCATGTCTTTCATTGGAGCATTTAGTTCATTTACATTTGGAGTGATTTTGGCTAGATGTGAATTTAGTGCTATTGTGTTACCTGAAAAGTTGGTGTTTCTGGTGATGTTCTCTGTTCCTTTGTAGCCTGTCACTTTTCATCTTTCTGAATTCTTTTTCCCCTATAAATAAAGGACATTTATCTCTAATTGCTTTCCACTTTTTCCCTCTGTTTTCAGACATTAAACTACAGTGTTTCTTGATGTGGATTTATTTGGATTTATCTTGTTTGACTCAGCTTCTTGAATATGTGGGTTTATACTTTCCACCCAAATTTGGAAATTTTCAGCTATTGTGTTTTCAAATATTTTTTATCCCACACTATTTCCTGTCTCCTTCTAGGACTCCAATTACATGAATGCTATGTTATTTGCTATTGACCTACAAGCTCCTGAGCCACTTTACATTTTATTTTTTTATACTTTCTCAAATTGTATTCTATTAACCTATCCTTATATTTACCAACTCATTTCCCAATCATTTTCATTTTATCAAGCCCATTCTGTGAGGTTTTATTTAGTAATTTTATCTTTCTGTTGAAAATTATCATGTATATCTTCTATTCTTTTGCTGACACTTCCATTTTTTCATTTTTTAAGATTTTATTTTTATTTTTTAAAATTTATTTTATTATGTTATGTTAGTCACCAAACAATACATCATTAGTTTTTGATGTAGTGATCCATGATTCATTGTTTTCGTATAACACCAGTGCTCCATGCAGTATGTGCCCTCCTTAATACCCATCACTGGGCTAACCCACCCCCCCATCCCCATCCCCTCTAAAACCTTCAGTTTGTTTCTCAGAGTCCATAGTCTCTCATGGTTCATCTCTCCCTCCGATTTCCCCCCTTCATGTTTCCCTTCCTTCTCCTAATGACCTCCATGCTATTCCTTATGTTCCACAAATAAGTGAAACCATATGATAATTGACTTTCTCTGCTTGACTTATTTCACTTAGCATAATCTCCTCCAGTCCCATCCATGTTGATGTAAAAGTTGGGTATTCATCCTTTCTGATGGCTGAGTAACATTCCATTGTATATATGGACCACATCTTTATCCATTCACCTGTTGAAGGGCATCTTGGCGCTTTCCACAGTTTGACTATTGCAGACATTGCTGCTATGAACATTGAGGTGCATATGGCCCTTCTTTTCACTACATCTCTGTCTTTGGGGTAAATACCCAGTATGGCAATTGCTGGGTCATAGAGTAGCTCTATTTTTAACTTTTTGAGGCACCCCCACACGGCTTTCCAAAGTGGCTGTATCAACTTGCATTCCCACCAACAATGTAAGAGGGTTGCCCTTTCTCCACAACCTCTCCAACATTTGTTGTTTCTTTCCCTGTCCATTTTTGCCATTCTAACTGGTGTAAGGTGGTATCTCAAAGTGGTTTTGATTTGAATTTCCCTGATGGCTAATGATGTTGAATATTTTTTCATGTGTCTGTTAGCCATTTGTATGTCTTCTTTGGAGAATTGTCTGTTTATGTCTTCTGCCCATTTTTTGACTTATTTGTTGTTTGGATGTTGAGTTGAGAAGTTCTTTATAGATATTGGATACAAGACCTTTATCTGTAGTGTCATTTGCAAATATCTTCTCCCATTCTGTGGGTTGCCTCTTTGTTCTGTTGACTGTTTCCTTTGCTGTGCAGAAGTTTTTTATGTTGACGAAGTTCCAAAACTTCATTTTTGCTTTTGTTTCACTAGCTGTTGGAGATGTAGCTTGAAAGAAGTTGCTGTGGGCGATGTCAAAAAGGTTACTGCCTATGTTATCCTCTAGGAATAGGCCAATAACCTGTAATGAGATTGAAGCAGTGATCAAAAACCTCCCAAAAAACAAGACTCCAGGGCCTGATGGATTCCTTGGGGAATTCTACCAAACATTCAAAGAAGAAATAATACCTATTCTACTGAAGCTCTTTCACAAAATAGAAACAGAAGGAAAGCTTCCAGATTCATTCTATGAGGCCAGCATTACCTTGATCCCCAAACCAGGCAAAGACCCCATCAAAAAGGATAATTTCAGACCAATATCCCTGATGAATATGGATGTCAAAATCCTCAACAAAATCCTAGCTAATAGGATCCAACAATACATTAAAAGGATCATCCACCACAACCAAGTGGGATTTATCCCCAGGATGCAAGGGTGGTTCAACATTCGCAAATCAATCAATGTGATAGAACACATTAATAAGAGGAGAGAGAAGAACCATATGGTCCTCTCAATTGATGCAGAAAAAGCATTTGACAAAATACAGCGTCCTTTCCTGATTAAAACTCTTCAGAGTATAAGGATAGAGGGAACATTCCTCAAGTTCATAAAATCTATCTACGAAAAACCCACAGCAAATATCATCCTCAATGGGGAAAAGCTGAGAGCCTTTCTCTTAAGATCAGGAACACAATAAGGTTGCCCACTCTCGCCACTACTGTTCAACATAGTACTAGAAGTCCTAGCAACAACAATCAGACAACAAAAAGAAATAAAAGGTATTCAAATTGGCAAGGAAGTCAAACTCTCTCTCTTTGCAGATGACATGATACTTTATGTGGAAAACCCAAAAGACTCCACCCCCAAATTACTAGAACTCATACAGCAATTCAGTAATGTGGCAGGATAAAAAATCAATGCACAGAAATCGGTTGCTTTTTTATACACTCACAATGCAACTGTAGGAAGAGAAATTAGAGAAACGATTCAATTTACAATAGCACCAAAAACCATCAGATACCTCGGAATAAACCTAACCAAAGGGGTAAAGGATCTATACTCTAGGAACTATGGAACTCTCATGAAAGAGATTGAAGAAGACACAGAAAGATGGAAAAACATTCCATGCTCATGGATCGGAAGAATAAACATTGTTAAAATGTCTATGCTGCCCAGAGCAATCTATACCTTCAACACCATACTGATCAAAATTCCAATGACATTTTTCAAAGTGCTGGAAGAAACAATCCTAAAATTTGTATGGATACAGAAAAGACCCCAAATCTCCAAGGAAATGTTGGGGAAAAAAAAAAAAGCTGGGAGCATCAAGTTGCCTGATTTCAAGCTATATTTCAAAGCCGTGATCACCAAGACAGCATGGTCCTGGCACAAAAACAGACATATAGACCAATGGAACAGAATAGAGAGCCCAAATATGGACCCAAAACTCTCTGGTCAAATAATCTTCGACAAAGCAGGAAAAAATATGCAATGGAAAAAGACAGTCTCTTCAATAAATGGTGCTGGGAAAATTGGACAGCTATATACAGAAGAATGAAATTCGACCATTCTCTAACAGCATACACAAAGATAAACTCAAAATGGATGAAAGACATCAATGTGAGATATTTTTTTCATTTATTTCAAACAATTTTTGTAATTTCTTTATGAAGCATTTCATTATGGCTGCTTTAAAATCCATGGGAGATTGGGGTCCCTGGATAACTCAGTCATTTAAGCGTCTGCCTTTGGCTTAGGTCATGATCTCAGGGTCCTGGGATTGAGCCCCACATTGGGCTCTCTGCTCAATGGGGAGTCTGTTTCTCCCTCTCACTCTCGCTCTATGCTCTCACTCTCTCTCTCTCTCTCTCAAATAAGTAAATAAAATGTTTTTTTAAAAAATACATGGGAGATAATTCCAATATATCTTTCATTTCAACTGTGGTATCAGTTATGTTTTCTCATTCATTAGATTTTACTATTGTTTTTGCAGCTGTTGTTGTTGTTTTGCATGATGAGTTATGTTCAATTGTTTCACGAACGTTTTTTATGCTGTGTTATGAGATTCTGGACCTTATTTAAATCTTCCATTTTAACAGGCCTCTTCTGTGCCAGGAGAAGAATTGAAGAGCTACCTCATTATGACTGACTGGAGATAAAGTTCAGGTTCCCCACTCAGCTTTTACTGACACCACCCCAAAAGAAAGAGAAATGAGTACCTTCCTACCCCTAAGCAATGTTAGATGTCAAGGTTCCTCAATGAACTAGACTGATAGGAGATGGGGAAGGGGGGAGGGTTTTCCCATCATGTATCTCTGGAGTAAAACAGATATTGCTAAAGGAGTTTCTGTCTTTCAAATCACTCTTTTCCATATCCTTTAGCTAGAGAAAGCAGGTTCCCCTTGGGAATATATTTTTTCTGTGTCTATTGTTGTTTTCAGACTGTGGGCTTCTTTAGAATCCAGTCTGGGATATATAGGACACAAAATAAAATCGAGAGAACTTACAACTAGTTCATTCCTTGAGTCCAAAGGTATGTAGCCAATCCAACTTTTCTCTCCACTTTTCAGTTTGTTGTTGTTAATGTTATATATGATGTCCAGGGATTTTAGTTGTACTTTGTAGAAAGAATAGAAAGAAATATTTCTATTACATCTTGTCCAAAACTAAAATTCTAATTCTGTGGTTTTTTACCCATGGTCTTAGGCAACAGTTATTTATAAGTTTGTTTAAATCTCTTCTAAAGGGGTGCCTGGGTGGCTGAGTCAGTTAAGCATCTGCCTTCGGCTCAGGTCATGATCCCAGGGTCCTGGGATCGAGTCGCACATCAGGCTCCCTGATCAGCGGGGTGTCTGCTTTCCCTCTTCCTCTGCCTGCTGCTCCCCCTTGCGTGTGCCCTCTCTCTCTCTGTCAAATAAATAAATGCAATTTTAAAATAAATAAAGAAATAAATCTCTTCTAAAACCTTGGTATACACAGTAAAAATAAATATGGATTTCTCATCTTTGAGATAGTAACTGAACAGTGGCAAAACTGAAGCATCATAAAAACTTTATGTGGGTGAGTGTGTTGGTGGATGGGTGTGGTCCTGGAATAGAAGAAAAAGCTCAAGACTGTTTATGCAATTGATTTGAATGGAAAATACTGCATGACAAATATTTGGGAGACTACCAAATTTATTCCCCTCTTATCTCTTTAAACCATTACTTTTTAAAAAGATTTTATTTATTTATTTGAGAGAAAGAGTGAGTGAGAGAAAGAGAGAGCAAGCACAAGCGGTGGGGAGGGAGAGGGAGCAGGCTCCCCACTGAGCAGGGAGCCTGATGTGGGGCTTGATCCCAGGGCCTTGTAATCATGACCTGAGCCGAAGGCAGATGCTTAACTGAGTGATCCAACCAAGTGCCTCTCTGTAAACCATTTATTAAGTCATCTGTTATCACAATTTCACCTCCAGTTGCATGTACAATTCTCAAACCTGACAATCTCCTTGCTATATTTTTTTTAACTTTGGACAGTACTGTTCCATCACCATAGCTTCATCTGTTGCCTTATAAAATGCCATTCTCCCACATTCTCCCTTACTAATAAAATTCCCTTTTTTTCACATATATGGGAAGTAATTAATGTTAAAGAATACTGGACCCTCTCTCCACCTCCAGTGGGTAAATTTTAATTGGTCTGAGCTCATCAAAGGAATCCCATTTCCCTAGCTAAAAACTGCTTTATGAATCGGTATGCAGGGCAGTCTGGCCAATGAGATGTGAGACAAAGTCTACCAGTGTGTGCATGGAGATAGATGGATTCTGGGAAATTTACTCAAAAAATTATACAAAGAAGGGATTTTATGTCTTCTTGACTTTAGCTGATGTTGTGTGAGAATGTGATGTTGGGATTTACTAAAGCCATCATATAGTTATGAAGAGACAACCTTAGAACAACTTCTTACTAGACACATGTCTGTAGACAAGGGAAACAAAAGCAAAAATGAATTATTGGGACTTCATCAAGATAAAAAGATTCTGCACAGTGAGGGAAACATTCAACAAAACTAAAAGGCAGCCTATGAAATGAGAGAAGATATTTGCAAATGACATAACTGAACCTCAACACCCAAAGAACAAATAATCCAGTTAAGAAATGGGCAGAAGACATGAATAGACATTTTTCCAAAGAAGACATCTGGATGGCCAACAGACCCATGAAAAGATGCTCAACATCACTCATCATCAAGGACATACAAATTAAAACCATGATGAGATATCACCTCACACCTCTCAGAATGGCTAAAATGAGCAACACAGGAAACAACAGATGTTGGTGAGGATTCAGAGAAAGGGGAACCCTCTTATGTTGTTGGTGGGAATACAAATTGGTGTGGTCACTGTGGAAAACAGTATGGAGGTTCCTCAAAAAGTTTATAATAGAGCTGCTCTATGACCCAGCAATTGTACTACTAGGTATTTACCCAAAAGGATACAAAAATATTGACTAGAAGGGGCATATGCTCCCTGATGTTTATAGCAGTATTATCAACAATAGCAAAATTATGGAAAGAGCCCAAATATCCACTGATTGATGAATGGATAAAGAAGATATGGTCTATATATACAATGGAATATTATTCAGCCATCAAAAAGAATGAAATTTTGCCATTTTCAGTGACATGGATGGAGCTAGAGTAAATTATGTTAAGCGAAATAAGAGAGTCAGAGAAAGACAAATACTATATAATTTTACTCATATGTGGAATTTAAGAAACAAAACAGATGAACATAGGACAGGGGGAAAAAAAGAGGGAAGCAAACCATAGAAGAGACTCTTTTTAACTATAGAGAACAAACTGAGGGTTGATGGAAAGGAGGTGGGCAATGGATGAGCTAAATGGGTGATGGGTATTAGGGAGGGCACTTGTGTTGATCACTGGGTGTTATATGTAAGTAATGAATTATGAAATTCTACCACTAAAATCAATATTACATTATATGCTAAATCACTAGAATTTAAATAAAAGTTTGAAGAAAAATAAAAATAATACAATAATAAAAATAAATAAAGCAAAGTTTTCATTTGCCATAACATTGAAAGCCTGCTACAGCATGTGCATTTATACACACACACATACGTGCCCTTCAGCAAAGAATTAACAACTTATTGGCTCAAGACATGTAAGAAATTCTCTGTTAAATCATTATCTGACAACGAAGCTAGTTGAGCAGAGACTTCAATGGACATACATAAAGAAAAACTAAATGTTTAGAACGTATCCAGGAGCATTACTAGACAAACAGCAATAACAATAACAAACAGCAACAATAAAAATATACATGGGGGAAGAAGGAAAATCTGATTTCCAGGGTTACCACATTATATTATTTTAAATGTCTAGTTTCAAAAAAATATTAAAATATATCCAAAGCAACTGGAAAATATGACCCAAACACGGGGTAGAAGAAGTCAATAGAAACTGGCTGGGAGAAAGCCTAGATGTTGAATATACTACACAAGGACTAGCTATATTCAAGTATTACTGTAATTTACAAGAACTAAATTTTTCAAGGATTAAAGCAAATGCTATCTTAAATTTTTAGAAAATTATGAGCATGATATCCCACAAAACATATAATAGTAAGAAAGATAAATAATTAAAAATAATAGAAAAAATTTCTGTACTTAAAACATAAAATAACCTAAACAAAAAATTTAAAGATGGTCTGAATAGCAGTTTTGAGATGGAAGAAAAATCAGAGAATTTGAAAATATATCAATAAAGATTATCTAACCTGAGAAACACAAGGAAAAGAAAATGAAGAAAAATGATCAAAACTTCAGATTTCTGTGGACACCATAAAGCTTATTAATACAAGCCTAATTGGAGGCCCAGGAAATGAGAAGAGGAGAAAAAAGGAAAAGAAAAAATTACTTGAAGGAATAAAAGCTGTACACGTTCCAAATTTCAAATGAAAACATTAATCTATACATCTAAGATGCTCAATAAACTTCAATTAAAAAGTTGAAAAAGACCATTCTAGAAACACATGAGTAATTAAATGTTAGGACAGTAAATGTTAACAAATACAAACAAATATGTAAGAAAACATGAAGAGCATTAGTAAAGGTAACTACATAGGTAAATATAAAATGCAATATGAATGTATTTTTGCTGGTATTTCTTTCTTTTTAATTTTATTTTATTATGTTATGTTAGTCACCATACAATACATCATTAGCTTTTGATGTGGTGATCCACGATTCATTGTTTTTGTATAACACCCAGTGCTCCATGCAGTACGTGCCCTCCTTAACACCCATCACCAGGCTAACCCATCCCCCCAACCCCCTCCCCTCTAAATCCCTCAGTTTGTTTCTCAGAGTCTATAGTCTCTCATGGTTCATCTCTCCTTCCGATTTCCCCCCTTTCACTTTTCCCTTCCTTCTCCTAATGTCTTCCATGCTATCCCTTATGTTCCACAAATAAGTGAAACCATATGATAATTGACTTTCTCTGCTTGACTTACTACACTTAGCATAATCTCCTCCAGTCCCATCCATGTGGATGTAAAAGTTGGGTATTCATCCTTTCTGATGGCTGAGTAATATTCCATTGTATATATGGACCACATCTTCTTTATCCATTCATCTGTTGAAGGGCATCTCGCCTCTTTCCACAGTTTGGCTATCGCAGACATTGCTGCTATGAACACTGGGGTGCATATGGTCCTTCTTTTTACTTTCTATGTCTTTTCTTATTTTCCTCGATCTCATTTAAAAGAAGTTGTAAAAGGCAAAAGATTTATGAGATCTGAAGTGTAAAAAGCAATAATTGCAATGCTGTATTAAAAAGCTTGTGATGTATCAAGTTCAACACCCCTGTGCTCTGGTGCAACTGCCCTTCTCTGTCACAGTTGCCTCAGTAGAGCATGGTGGGACCTTCCTTCAAGAGAACAGCACAAACTATTACCCACACCACATCTACCAGAAAGTTTTGCAGGGCCTCAGTTCTGGTTGAGGTGATGATAGGTCTCATTTCCCAAGCAGACCAAAGCATACCTAGTTAAAACTTGCCACATTCTGGTCAAGTACCAAACACTGCCCATAACAGACAAGGAAAGCCTCTGAAGATGACTGGCCTGAAGGATAGAGCAGCCAAACAACACAGCATATGCAACACACACCAGAGACACTCACTGAAGTGGCAGGCCATGAGAACTACATGTCCTCTTCATCATAAGGCCATTACTTTCAGTAGTAAGTGACATAACTGGCTTTTCTAACACATGAAAGAAGGCAGAGACTTAGACAAAGTACAAAGGTGGATGAATTTACCCCAAATTAAAGAACAAGTTAAGGCCATGACCTGATAGCAAAACAAAACATATATAAGTAACGTACCTGATGGAGAACTTAAAACAACTATAATAAGAATACTTACTGGGCTTGAAAAAAAGAATAGAAGATATCAGTGAGATGAATACTACAGAGATAAAAGAGTTAAAAAAGAATAAATAAGAGATGAAGGGTGCAATAAACAAGATTAGAAAAATGCTTGATGCAATGAACAGCAGGCTGGAAGAAGCAATGTAATGAATTAGTGACCTACAAGACAAAGTACTGGAAAGCAATGAAGATGAAAACAAAGAATAATTATGCAACAAGAGAACAGATTAGGGAACTCAGTGACTCCATCAAACATAATAACATTCATATTATAAGGATGCAAAAAGAAGAAGGGAGAGAAAAGTGGTCAGAAAATTTATTTGAATAAATAATACCTGAAAATGTCCCTAATCTGGGTAAGGAAACAGATATCCAGATCCAAGAGGCACAGAGAACTCCCATCAAAATCAACAAAAGCAGGCTAACACCAAGACATATTCGTAATTAACTTTGCAAAATATAGTGATAAAGAAAAAAAAAACTCTTAAAAGCAGAAAGACAAAAGTAGTCCTTACCTTACAAAGGAAGACCCATAAGGCTAGCTGGAGATTTCTCAACAGAAACTTTGAAAGGGCAGGTATCCAAGATCTATAAAGAACTTCTCAAACTCAACACCCAAAAAACAAATAATCAAGTCAAAAAATGGGCAGAAGACATGAAAAGACACTTCTCTGAAGAAGACACACGAATGGCTAACAGACACATGAAAAAATGTTCATCATCATTAGCCATCAGGGAAATTCAAATCAAAACCACATTGAGATACCACCTTACACCAGTTAGAATGGCAAAAATGGACAGGGAAAGAAACAACAAATGTTGGAGAGGTTGTGGAGAAAGGGGAACCCTCTTACACTGTTGGTGGGAATGCAAGTTGGTACAGCCACTTTGGAAAACAGTGTGAAGGTGCCTCAAAAAGTTAAAAATAGAGCTACTCTATGACCCAGCAATTGCCATACTGGGTATTTACCCCAAAGACACAGATGTAGTGAAAAGAAGGGCCATATGCACCCCAATGTTCATAGCAGCAATGTCCGCGATAGCCAAACTGTAGAAAGAGCCGAGATGCCCTTCAACAGATGGATGGATAAAGAAGATGTGGTCCATATATACAATGGAATATTACTCAGCCATCAGAAAGGATGAATAGCTACCATTTGCATCAACATGGATGGGACTGGAGGAGATTATGCTAAGTGAAATAAGTCAAGCAGAGAAAGTCAATTATCATATGGTTTCACTTATTTGTGGAACATAAGGAATAGCATGGAGGACATTAGGAGAAGGAAGGGAAAAATGACAGGGGGGAAATCGGAGGAAGAGATGAACCATGAGAGACTATGGACTCTGAGAAACAAACAGGGTTTTAGAGGGGAGAGGGGAGGGGGTATGGGTTAGCCCAGTGATGGGTATTAAGGAGGGCACGTACTGCATGGAGCACTGGGTGTTATATGAAAACAATGGATCGTGGATCACCACATCAAAAACTAATGGTGTATTGTATGGTGACTAACATAACATAATAAAATTTAAAAAATAAATTAATAAATAAAATAAATAAATATATCTTTTAAAAAAAAAAGAAACTTTGCAAGCCAGAAGGGAGAGGCATGATATATTCAACATGCTGAATGGGAAACATCTGCAGCCAAGAATACTTTATTCAGCAAAGCTATCATCCAAAATAGAAGTAGAGATGAAGCTAAAAGAGTCTGTGACCACTAAACCAGCCCTGCCGGAAATATTGAAGTGTACTCTTTAAGTAGAAAGGAGACCAAAAGTGACAAAGACAAGAAAGGATCAAAGGAAATTTCCAGAAATTGTGCCAGAAGAAATGATAAAACAGCACTAAATACATGTCTATCCATAATTACTTTATTTTTTTATTATTATGTTATGTTATCACCATACATTACATCATTAGTTTTTGATGTAGTGCTCCATGATTCATTTTCTGCGTACAACACCCAGTGCTCCATGCAGTATGTGCCCTCTTTAATACCCATCAGCAGGGTAACCCACCCCCCAACCCCCTCCCCTCTAGATCCCTCAGTTTGTTGTAAATGGACTAAAGGATCCAATCAAAAGACATAGGGTGTCACAATGGATTAAAAAAAAAAAAAGACCCATCTATATGCTGCTTACAAGAGACTCATTTTAGGCCTAAAGACACCTGCAGATTAAAAGTGAGGGGATGGAGAAACATTTATTATGCAAATGGATGTCAAAAGAAAGCCACAATACCATTACTTATATTGGAAATACTATACATGAAGACAAGAGATGAAAAAGGGCACCATATAATAATAAAGGGAACAATCAAACAAGATCTAACAATTGTAAATATTTATGCAACCAACATAAGAGCACCCATATATGTAAAATAATTAATGACAAACATAAAGGAACAAATAAATAATAATAAAATAATAGTAGGGGATTTTAGCACCCTACTTGCATCAACGGACATGTCATGTAAACAGAAAATAAACAAGGAAACAATGGCTTTGAATGAGACACTAGTCCACTGGACTTAACATTGCATTCTAAAACAGCAAAATAAATATTCACATGCACATGGAACAGTCTCATAATAGATCATATATTAAGTCACAAAACAGGCCTCAACAAATACAAAAAAACTAAAGTCATACCATGAACCTTTTCTGACCACAATACTATGAAATTAGAAGTCAACCACAAGAAAAAACCTGGAAAAACCACAAATATATGGAGGTCAAACAACATGCTACTAAACACTGAATGGGTCAACCAGAAAATCAAGCAGGAAGTAAAAGATATATGAAAACAAATAAAAATGAAAACACAACAGCCCCAAACCTTTGGGATGCAACATAAGTGGTCCTAAGAGGGAGGTACATAGCAATACAGGCCTACCTCAAGAAGCAAGGAAAATCTCAAATAAACAACCTAAGCTTACACCTAAAGGAACCAGAAAAAGAACAGCAGATAAAGCCTAAAGCCAGCAGAGGGAAGAACATAATAAAGATTAGAACAGGTGGCACAGTCATTAAACATTTGCCTTCGGCTCAGGTCATGCTCCCAGGGTTCTGGGATCCAGCCCCGCATCAGGTTCCCTGCTCTGTAGGAAGCCTGCTTCTCCCTCTCCCACTCCCCCTGCTTGTGTTCCCTCTCTTCCTGTGTTTCTCTCTGTCAATAAATAAATAAATAAATTTTTAAAAAGAGTTAAAATGCATTTTAAAAAAAGAACCCAAAAATCAATAGAACAGATCAATAAAAGCAGGAGCTTGTCCTTTGAAAAAATAATAAAATGGATAAATCTCTAGTCAGACTTATCAAAAAGAAAAGAGAAAGGACTTAAATTAATAAAATCACAAATGAGAGAGGAGAAATAACAACCAACACCACCAATACAATCATAAGAGAATATTAGGAAAAACTATATGCCAACAAATTGGACAACCTGGAAGAAATGGATAAATTCTTAGAAATATATAAACTACCAAAACTGAAATAAGAAGTTCTACTAGAACTGATAGAGGGGTGCCTGGGTGCCTCAGTCATTTAAGCATCTGTCTTTGGCTCAGGTCATGATCCCAGGATCCTGGGATCGAGTCCTCTATGGGGTTCCCTGCTCCACAGGGAGTCTGCTTCTCCCTCTGCCCCTGCTCTCACTCATTCTCTCAACCTCTCTCTCTCTCTCTCTCTTTCTCTCTCTCAAATAAATACATAAAATCTTTAAAAAAATAGAACTGCTAGAGCAGTCCACTCTCACCCCTTTTATTTAACATGGTACCTGAGGTCCTAGCCACAGTAATAAGACAACAAAAAGAAAGAAAATGCATCCAAATCGGTAAGGAAGAAGTCAAACTTCCACTATTTTCAGATGACATGAAACTCTTTATGGAAAACAATAACAACTCCATTAATAAACTACAAGAACTGATAAATGATTCAGTAATAACAGGGTACAAAATCAATGTGCAAAAATCAGTTGCATACTTATACACCAAAAATGAAGAAACAGAACAAGAGATTAAGGAGAATTGGAGGGAGTAATGAACCATGAAAGAATATGGACTCTGAGAGACAAACAGGGTTTTAGAGGGGATGGGGGATGGGGGGATAGGTTAGCCCGGTGATGGGTATTAAGGAGGGCACGTACTGCATGGAGCACTGGGTGTTATACAGAAACAATGGATCATGGATCACCACGTTAAAAACTAATGATGTATTGTTTGGTGACTAACATAATAAAATTTTAAAAAAAGAGATTAAGGAATCAATCTCATTTAAATTGCACCAAAAACAATAAAATACCTAGGAATAAACCTAACCAAGGAGGTGAAAGACCTGTACTTGAAAACTATGATGAAAGAAATTAAAGATGACACAAAGAAATAGAAAGATATTCCATGCTCATGGACTGGGAGAACAAATACTGTTAAAACGTCTATACTACCCAAAGCAATCTACACTTTTAATGCAATCATTGTCAAAGTACCAACAGTGTTTTTCACAGAGTTAGAACAAAAAATCTTAACATTTGTATGGAATCACAAAAGACAGAATATCCAAAGCAACCTTGAAAAAGATAAACAAAACTGGAGGCATCACAATTCCATGCAACAAGTTATATTACTTAATCTTCCACAAAGCAGGAAAGAATACCCAACGGGAAAAAGATAGTCTCTTCAACAAATGGTGTTGGGAAACCTGGACAGCAACATTCAAAAGAATGAAACTGGGCCACTTTCTTACACCATACACAAAAAATAAATTCAAAATTGATGAAAGACCGAAATGTGAGACCTAAAACCATAAAAGTCCTAGAAGAAAACATAAGCAGTAAACTATTTGACATCAGTGGTACCAAGTTCTTTCTAGATATGTCTCCTGAGGCAAGTGGGAAAAAAGCAAAAATAGACTATTAGGACTTCATCAAAATGCAAAGCTTCTGCACAGCAAAGGAAACAATCAATGAAACTAAAATTCAACCTACAAATGGGAGAAGATATTTCCAAATTACATATCTGATAAGGAGTTAGTATCCAGAATATACAAAGAACTTACATAACTCCACACACAAAAACAAATAATCCAATTTAAAAATGGCCAGATGACATGAATAGACGTTTTCCCAAAGACATAGAGATGACCAAAAGACACATGAAGAGATGCTCAACCTCATTCATCATCAGGAAAACACAAATCAAAACTACAATGAGATATCACCTCACACCTGTGAGAATGAATAAAATCAACAACACGAAAAACATATGTTGGTGAGAATGTGTAGAAAGAGGAAGCCTCTTTCCCTGTTGCTGGGAATGCAAACTGGTGCAGCATCTGTGGAAATCTGTATAGAGGTTCCTCAAAAAGTTAAGAATAGAACTACCCTATGACCCAGCAATTGCATTACTAGGTATATTCCCAAACAGTATGAAAATACTAATTCAAAGGGATATATGCACCCTGATATTTACAGTAGAATTATCTAAAATACCCAAATTCTGGAAATACTCCAAGTGTCCTTCAACTGATGAATGCATATAGAAGATGTGGGGTGTGTGTATATATTATTAATCAGCCATAAATATTAAACATCCATAAAAAGGAATGAAATCTTGCCATTTGCAATGGTATGGATGGAGGTGGAGAGTATTATGCTAAGTGAAATAAGTCAGTCAGAGAAAGACTAATAATAATAACAATAATTTCACTCATATGTGGGATATAAGAAACAAAAGAGAAGAGCATCAAGGAAAAAAAGAGAGAAAGAGGCAAACCAAGAAACAGACTCTAAACTATAGAGAACAAACTGATGCTTAATAGAGGGGAGGTAGAGACGTGGGTTAAATTGGTGAAAGGGATTAAGGAGTGTACTTGTTGTGATGACCAAATGGGTGTTTTATGAAAGTGTTGGATCACTCTATTGTACACCTGAAGCTAATACTAAACTGCATGTTACTAACTAGAATTTAAATAAAACCCTTAAAATGTTTAAATTTTTCAAATTAAATTCCAGTTAGTTAACATGTAGTGTAGTATTAGCTTCAGGTGTACAATATAGTGATTCTATTTTTTAAAAATTTTATTATGTTACATTAGTCACCATACAGTACATCATTAGTTTTCGATATAGTGTTCCATGATTAATTGTTTGCATATAACACCCAATGCTCCATGCAATACATGCCCTCCATAATACCCATCACTGGGCTAACCCATCCCCCCACCCCTCTTCCCTCTAAAACCCTCAGTTTGTTTCTCAGAGTCTATAGTCTCTCATGGTACCACTCCCCCTCCGATTTCCCCCCTTCATTTTCTCCTTCCTTCTCCTAATGTACTCTATGCTATTCCTTATGTTTCACAAATAAGTGAAACCATATAATTGACTTTCTCTGCTTGACTTATTTCACTTAGCATAATCTCCTCCAGTCCCATCCATGTTGACACAAAAGTGGGGTATTCATCCTTTCTGATGGCTGAGTAATATTCCATTGTATATATGGACCACATCTTCTTTATCCATTCATCTGTTGAAGGGCATCTTGGCTCTTTCCACAGTTTGGTTATTGTGGACATTGCTGCTATGAACACTGGGGTACATATGGCCCTTCTTTTCACTACATCTGTGTCTTTGGGATAAATACCTAGTAGTGCAATTGCTGAGTGGTAGGGTAGCTCTATTTTTAACATCTTAAGGAGCCTCCATACTGTTTTCACAAGTGGTTGTACCAACTTACATTCCCACCAACAGCGTAATAGGGTTCCCCTTTCTCCACAACCTCTCCAACATTTGTTGTTTCTTTCCCTGTCCATTTTTGCCATTCTAACTGGTGTAAGGTGGTATCTCAATGTGTTTTTGATTTGAATTTCCCTGATGGCTAATGATGATGAACATTTTTTCATGTGTCTGTTAGCCATTCGTGTGTCTTCTTCAGAGAAGTGTCTTTTCATGTCTTCTGCCCATTTTTTGACATGATTATTTGTTTTTTGGGTGTGGAGTTTGAGTTCTTTATAGATCTTGTATACCAGCCCTTTATCTGTAGTGTCATTTGCAAATACCTTCTCCCATTCTGTGGGTTCGCTCTTTGTTTTGTTGACTGTTTCCTTTGCTGTGCAGAAGATTTTTATCTTACTGTAGTCCCAAAAGTTCATTTTCCCTTTTGTTTCCCTTGCCTTTGGAGAAGTGCTCTTGAAAGAAGTTGCTGTGGCTGATGTCAAAGAGGTTATTGCCTATGTTCTTCTCTAGGATTTTGATGGATTCATGTCTCACATTGAGGACTTTCATCCATTTTGAGGTTCTTTGTGTATGGTGTAAGAGAATGGTCAAGTTTCATTCTTCTGTATATAGCTGTCCAATTTCCCCAGCACCATTTATTGAAGAGACTGTCTTTTTTTCTGCTTTGTCGAAGATTATTTGACCATAGAGTTGTGGGTCCATATCTGGGCTCTCTATTCTGTTCCATTGGTCTATGTGTCTGTTTTTGTGCCAGTACCAAGCTGTCTTGGTGATCACAGCTTTGTAATATAGCTTGAGATCACGCAACTTGATGCCCCCAGCTTTGTTTTTCTCTTTCAACATTTCCTTGGCGATTCAGGGTCTGTTCTGATTCCATACAAATTTTAGGATTTTTTGTTCCAGCACTTTGAAAAATGCCATTGGTATTTTGATCAGGATGGCACTGAAGGTATAGATTGTTCTGGGCAGAATAGACATTTTAACAATGTTTATTCTTCCGATCCATGAGCATGGAATGTTTTTCCATCTTTTTGTGTCTTCTTCAATTTCTTTCATGAGTGTTCTGTAGTTCCTAGAGTATAGATCCTTTACCTCTTTGGTTAGATTTATTCCAAGGTATCTTATGGTTTTTGGTGCTATTGTAAATGGAATCGATTCTCTAATTTCTTTTTCCAGAGTTACAATATTAGAGTATAAGAAAGCAACTGATTTCTATGCAATGATTTTGTATCCTGGCACATTATTGAATTGCTGTATGAGTTCTAGGTATTTGGGGGTGGAGCCTTTTGGGTTTTCCACATAAAGTGTCATGTCATCTGCAAAGAGAGAGAGTTTGACTTCTTCTTTGCCAATTTGAATATATTTTATTTCTTTTTGTTGTCTGATTGTTGTTGCTAGGACTTCTAGTACTATGTTGAACAATAGTGGCGAGATTGGCCATCCTTGTTGTGTTCCTGATCTTAAGGGAAAGGCTCTCAGCTTTTCCCCATTGAGAATGATATTCGCTGTGGGTTTTTCATGGATGGATTTTATGAACTTGAGGAATGTTCATTCTATCCCTATTCTATGAAGAGTTTTAATCAGGAAAAGATGTTGTATTTTGTCAAATGCTTTTTCTGCATAAATGGAGAGGACCATATAGTTCTTCTCTCTCCTCTTATTAACATGTTCTATCACATTGATTGATTTATGAAGTTTGAACTACCCTTGCATCCCAAGTATAAATCCCACTTGTTCGTGGTGGATGATCCTTTTAATGTAATGTTGGATCCTACTAGCTAGGATTTGTTTGAGAATTTTGGCATCCATATTCATCAGGGATATTGGTCTGAAATTCTCCTTTTTGATGGGGTTTTGCCTGGTTTGGGGATCAAGGTAATGCTGGCCTCATAGAATGAATCTGGAAGCTTTCCTTCTCTTTCTATTTTTTGATAGAGCTTCAGGAGAATAGGTATTATTTCTTCTTTGAATGTTTGGCAGAATTCCTCAAGGAATCCATCAGGCCCTGGACTCTTATTTTTTGGGAGGTTTTTGAACACTATTTCAATTTGGTTACGGTGTATTGCTCTATTCAGGTTGTCTATTTCTTCCTGTTTCAGTCTTGGTAGTTAATTGGTTTCCAAGAAGGCATCCATTTTTTCCAGGTTGCTTAATTTCTTGGCATATAGTTGTTGATAATAATTTCTAATAATTGTTTCTATTTCCTTGGTGTTAGTCATGATTGCTCCCCTTTCAATCATAATTTTATTAATTTGGGTGGGTCCTGTTCTTTTCTTTTGGATAAATCTGGCCAGTGGTTTATTGATTTTATTAATTCTTTCAAAGAACCAGCTTCTACTTTTGTTGATGTGCTCTACTGTATTTCTGGTTTCTAATTCATTGATCTCTACTCTAATCTTAATGATTTCTCTTCTAATGTGTGGCTTCGGCATTGTTTGTTGCTTTTTCTCTAGTTCTTTTTTTTTTTAATTCTTATGTTAATCCCCTACATTACATCATTAGTTTTAGATGTAGTGTTCCATGATTCATTGTTTGTGCATAACACCCAGTGCTCCATGCAGAATGTGCCCTCCTCAATACCCACCACCAGGCTAACCCATCCTCCCACCCCCCTCCCCTCTAGAACCCTCACTTTGTTTTTCAGAGTCCATCATCTCTCATGGTTTGTCTACCCCTCCGATTTCCCCCACTTCATTCTTCCCCTCCTGCTACCTTCTTCTTCTTCTTCTTTTTTTTTTCTTAACATGTATTGCATTATTTGTTTCAGAGGTACAGATCTGAGATTCAAC